>NC_142592.1:10714081-11035956 GCF_965207765.1 Zootoca vivipara | reverse complement strand
TTGTAACAGTATTTATGCAGGTTGATTAAGAATAATGTTCTGGAGATGCTATTTTTGTTCTGTTATATTATAGTAAAGGATCTACCAATAATAATAATAATAATAATAATAATAATAATAATAATAATAATAATAATATATTTATACCCCGCCCATCTGGCTGGGTTTTCCCAGCCACTCTGGGTGACTTCCAACAAAATACTAAAATACAATAGTCTGCCAAACATTAAAAGCACCCCTAAAAAGGGCTGCCTTCAGATGTCTTCTAAAAGTCTGGTAGTTGTTTTTCTCTTTGGCATCTGGTGGGAGGGCGTTCCACAGGGCAGGCGCCACTACCGAGAAGGCCCTCTGCCTGGTTCCCTGTAACTTGGCTTCTCTCAACGAGGGAACCGCCAGAAGGCCCTCAACACAGGGACCTCACAGGAAGATAAATAATCTGCTATAGCAGGGATGGTGGACTCCATGCCTAGGCACCGAATGGATCTGCACCTACCTTTTAGGGTTCTCCTAACAGGCCACATCTCCATTGCCAGCCATACTTCTCACTGACTCTGATCCATACCTATCTTGGGTGCTCTTGCTTGGTTGGAATGTCTTCTTGAACTTTGATGATGCATCTTGCTTGCTTATAAGGAGGATGGAGGTGTGTGTATTGATCTTCATGGAAGCCTCTGATTCTTGCATGTGACATCCATCCAGCATCTGCTCTCACCTTTTCTTCTTGCGTTGGACTCCTTGACCTTGCTATGGACCTCGGTTGGTCGCCTGTTGAAGGGGCCTGGTCGGTGGTGAAGCTGCACACTCCAACACGGGGGCCGGAGAGCAGGCGGAGGCGTGGCTGGTGCGCTTCCCGGGGGCATGGCCTACGACCTGCAAGGGCATGACACACATTTCAGGGGCGTGATGCGCCACCCACAGGGGCATGGCATGTGTCCTGGGTGCATGGGGTGTGTGGTGTCCGGCACGGGGAGGGTGCAAGGCACATGTCTGGGGGGCGGGCACTATGGTACCCCCCCTCCCTGATGGTGCCGGGGGCGGTGCACTTTCCCCACCCCCCTTTCCTCCGCCAGTGGGCCTGGTAGGAATTCTTCCACTTCGTCTACCTCATAGCAAATCATCACAAAGTTGGTGGTAAGGTTTGGCGGTTAGGCATTGGAAAAGCTTGGTTGATGGGAGGGTAGGTTAGGCCATCACCTGCCCCTCCCCTTTAAGGGTATTCCATTAAAGACATCTGGGGGTCTTGGTTCCTGTCCGAAGTCCGAGTAGAGGCTAGGGCCATGGCCTTGAAGGGAGCTCCAAGTTGATGTACATCAACAGGGCTACCCCTTCTGGTGGTTTACCCTTGTGAGACTACCTGCATGGTGGACAGGAGTCAGATATAGCCTGTTCCGGTCCAATGCCTAAGCCAATACCATTCTGTAACCAAAAAAGTTGTGACCTTTATTAGCTCATTAACCTAAAATAAAGGTAAAGGTAAAGGGACCCCTGACCATTAGTTCCAGTTGTGACCAACTCTGGGGTTGCGCGCTCATCTCGCATTATTGGCCGAGGGAGCTGGCATATAGCTTCCAGGTCATGTGGCCAGCATGACAAAGCCGCTTCTGGCGAACCAGAGCAGCACACGGAAACACCGTTTACCTTCCCGCTGTATTTATCTACTTGCATTTTGACGTTCTTTATCTACTTTATCTACTATTTATCTACTTGCATTTTGATGTGCTTTCAAACTGCTAGGTTGGCAGGACCTGGGACCGAGCAACGGGAGCTCACCCCGTCACAGGGATTCGAACCGCTGACCTTCTGATCAGCAAGCCCTAGGCTCTGTGGTTTAACCCACAGTGCCACCTGGGTCCCCTAAAATACTGGTGTCCAAATGTTTTATTCATCAAATAGGGGTGTGGGGGTCCTTGATGCGCAATGCATCTTGCTTGCTTTTAGAGAGGAGGGAGGGGTGTGTATCGGTCTGCATGGAAGCCTTTGATTTTTGCATGTGACATCTGTTGCTCCATCCAATCAGCATCTTCTCTCACTGATCAGCAGTATGCAACCCTCAGAAGATGCCCAAGAGGAATTGTGGGCTATAAAATGTTACACATCCTTACGACCCAGACCTCAATGCCTAGAATTATACCATTTCTAATGGCAGGTGGGAGATTAAACGTTTTACTGTTCCTGGAACGTAGCTTCCTGGGTTGGTTTTAAATGAACCTCCTCTCCGTTAGTTTTTACAATACAATATTGATTTTCGGAAAGCGGAGGAGGCATTTGGGAGAGGGCGCTTTTGAAGGATGAGGACACAAAACTCACCCACACTTCATGTGCTTTTTGTCTGCTGCTGTTCACCACTTTGAATACTCCAGACTGCTACAAAACAATACTGGATTTAGCCCTTCATTGTAAACATGCCAGTGAGAGTCAGCTACGTGGGTTGCAAATTTAAAATGCATTGTTCTCAATTTGTTGTGCAAGGAGGTGTGTTTTTAATTAAAATTTAGAAGATTGTTGAATGTTTGCTGCAATTTACATTGCCCCTGGTCCCCATTTAATTAAATAAAAAATCATTTATGATAAATGCACATAGTATATTATTCTTGCCTTTTCAGAGTTGGATATTACTCAAGATATGCATAATAATGTATTAAAGCTATGTCAGATGGTGTATGCTGCTGGCAGAAATCACTTAATGGGTAGACTCAAAGTCCTTGCAAAAGTGGTTGAGGGCTCTTGAAAATAATAGGGAATTTTCCAGCTTACGAGATCACAGCATGACAGTAATGGAAAGAATCCAGATGTTCATTCTTGTCCAGCTCACTGCTTAGATCAAAGGCGGGGAAGTTTTTCCAGCCCAAGAACTGCATTTTCTTCTGTGCTCCTTCTGGGGTCACCTGCTATTGGTGGGCAGGACCAGAGGCAGAAGTCGTTTAGAAATGATCCCTTTGATGGAACCCCTAAGAAAAACATGTCGCAAGGAGCTGGAGAAATATCAACTTCTTCTTGTTGTTGTTTAGTCGTGTCCGACTCTTCGTGGCCCCATGGACCATAGCACGCCAGGCACTCCTGTCTTCCACTGCCTCCCGCAGTTTGGTCAGACTCATGTTGGTAGCTTCGAGAACACTGTCCAACCATCTCGTCCTCTGTCGTCCACTTCTCCTAGTGCCCTCAATATTTCCCAACATCAGGTTCTTTTCCAGGGAGTCTTCTCTTCTCATGAGGTGGCCAAAGTATTGGAGCCTCAGCTTCACGATCTGTCCTTCCAGGGAGCACTCAGGGCTGATTTCCTTCAGAATGGATAGGTTTGATCTTCTTGCAGTCCATGGGACTCTCAAGAGTCTCCTCCAGCACCATAATTCAAAAGCATCAATTCTTTGGCGATCAGCCTTCTTTATGGTCCAGCTCTCACTTCCATACATCACTACTGGGAAAACCATAGCTTTAACTATACCAGCTTAAGACATATATATATATATATATATATATATATATATATATATATATATATATGGTTATGAAGACTTCTTGAGTGGCAAAATATGGTGGTTGGAGGCTTGGGAGGGAATTGTGGAAAAATACAATCATGCAGAATGGGGGGGAAAGCACCACAACCAAAATAACTAGATCTTAATTTATAAGTAGAATTATTCTGGAGTGTTGCATGAAGCACAGTTGGCAGATAGGGAAACAGAAGTTCTCATTTTTTATCTTTCTCTTCTTTCAGCATCCTATTCCCACAGTTGCATGATGAGAAAGAGAGCGAGCTCTGAGCAGAAAGGAAGCACCGGTAATAAGAATTATATTTCTATTGTTATTTTCCCCACCTCTCCAAGCAGAGGATGTGACCTCACAGAGTGCCCTCTAGGAATTTGCAGGAACTCTGTGTGTCTTACCCCTTTGCTCACCTAGCAAACATGGAATTTAAAATTTTGACTGCAGCATCACTTTCCTACAAGAGGTAGTCAAGATAGCACCCTCCGGAAGTTGTTAGACTCCCATCAGACCTAATCAGCATGGTCAGTGGTCAGCAGTGGTGGCAGATGTAGCCTAGCATCATGTTGGCTACCCCTACTTTTTGTTAAAGTTTTTGTCAGGCATCCCCAAACTGCGGCCCTCCAGATGTTTTGGCCTACAACTCCCATGATCCCTAGCTAACAGGACCAGTGGTCAGGGATGATGGGAATTGTAGTCCAAAACATCTGGAGGGCCGACGTTTGGGGATGCCTGGTTTTAGTCCTCTGCTTTTATTATCCATATGTTTTATTCTGGTCTTGGTTTACTTGCCATGTGTGGTCTTGGGAAGAGAATTCCCTTTGACCTACTCAGCGGAGAATGCCAGCAGTTCACAAATGCCAGATGAAGTTCTACAATTGTTTGCAAAATTGATATGAATCTGGAGGCGGAAATCCTGGGGTTCTCAACCCATCTTCAATTTGCACACCAATTATATCTTGTGTTGCTGGGATAAACAAAAGGTCTTAGGAACGACATTAGGCACACAGAACAGCTGTACTTAACATGCATCTCCCTTCCTATTTGTATATAATTTGTGGATAAACAACATGACACTTTCCCCCTAAACTTAAATATATAAAGCTATAACTGCTACAAAAAGAGTATTAAATTTCTAACAGATGGGGAAACAATTCTCACACGTTGTTTTCCCCAAGTGCACGTATAAAGCATTCATTTCAGGGTTGATTATGCTAGTTGTTAATAGTTTTACCAGCTCATTCAAAATGCTCACAGTGTGACACCATTCCACAGTTCATTAAGGACCCTAAAGCGTGATCTTTTCTCCCTCTCTCCTTCTCCCCCTCCCTAGTTTTCAGAATACAATATTGATTCTCCGAAAGCAGGTGGCAAATTATCGATAATTTTCTTTATGTTTTCTAATGTGTCTGAATCAACATCATCACCTCCTAGAAAATGAACAGGTGTTCAGAAAGGAGTTTTCGAAGGGTGCGTGTGCGCAGTCAAATTAGTGGTGAAGATGATCACTCCTAGGAAGCAAATGTCTGATTACTGCACCAGTTTTGAAATATTTTATTCAGGGCATGAAGAGTTGTCTATAATCCAATAATGTTTAAAAGCACACACACACACACATAATGCCCCATTAGGCATCCACATAACATTTTCAACTTGGTCTCAATTATGCGAGGCACTTGGAGACTATTAAGAGTTCCTGAGTTCATTAAAGACACATTATTCAACCTCTACCCTGGAAATCAGCTTGATAAGCCGTCTGTTGAAGTTTACTAAAAGGGCTTACTGTTTCATACACTTCTGCAACCCCCCCCAAAAAAAAACCACACCCCACAATTCACAGCGCCCAGTGCCTGAAAGAAACAAGGAAGGGCTCTTGACTTTCCACAGCTCCATTGAGACTAATCTGCTTCTCCCATTCACAGCAGGGCTGTAGAGAAGGAGATCAAAATCAGACCAGTCACCTGCTTAATTGCTATGATTTTGGAGGCCATGCCTACATCTGATGGATGGCTTGGAAGGGCTGTGTGGTCGGGCTACAGCATTATCACTGAGAAGAGATATTGTTGTTTTTTTTGTTAAATCATTTTTATTAGTTTTCAATTAGAAAAATCCAATATATGCACATTATATCAATACCAGATCACCCCACACATTTCTCATTAGCATTTAAAAGGAACCAAAAATAACACATTTTTACGTGCGCCCTGCCCCCCCAGTCTCCGGACTTCCCTCCACCCGCTCTTCTGGTTCTTTAAATAAACCGAACCATCTTACATTCCAAATCTCTTCACCCAATTTTTCAACAACTAAACAATTAAACTTGTGATATACTGCACTGATATTTTAGACATCCAGACCTCTTTACACATTACACATCTATGCTTTCAGATGATTTCCCCTTTTAAAATTATCCTTATTGTTGCTTTTTGCAAGTGTTTAATTCAGGCGTCCCCAAACTGCGGCCCTCCAGATGTTTTGGCCTACAACTCCCATAATCCCTAGCTAACAGGACCAGTGGTCAGGGATGATGGGAACTGTAGTCCAAAACATCTGGAGGGCCGAATTTGGGCATGCCTGGTTTAATTCATGTCTGCTGATGTCCCAATTTATTTCCAACTGCTGGCCCCTAAATAAAAACCATTTTCCAGGCTGTTACCCATTCTTTTTTCTTACTTTGGCTTATTTAAATCTCCTCCGAAAGAGGCTTCCTGTTAGGGCAATTCCCCATCTCAGCCCTCTTTCCTTCCAAATTTCTCTCTGTCTCCACAGTTGTGAACTGAGAAGAGATATTGAACCATAACCATTGGCTCCATTCAGATGTGGGGTTTATTGCCATAATGCTAGTGCTTCTGCACCGGTTTCTAATATTCCTTTCACAGTGCATTAACTAATGCATTATTGAACACTGGCCCTTTTTGCCAATGCCGTGCTAAATTTCAATGACCATGGTGTCACGAGAGATGTCTCCATCCTTTACGTGTATGCATTCAGTTCCCCCGCGATTCATCCATGAAAACACTGGGAAAGAACCATGTACCAGAATACCTCCCCAAATTTCATCCCATGGTATGATCCAGGATAATGGCGGGAAAATTGCAGTGCAAAACTCCTGTGATATTCCGGGTTAATGAGGTTGCGAACTTCTCTTAACATGGAAATGAGCACTTCCACTAAATTACACTGGATTTTCAGAAGTGGCTTTTTGTGCTGTGAGGAATGTGATTATGGTCAAGAAAGGAAGCCATGGGAAGATGAAATAATGTACAAGATGAATTGTCTCTTCCCCCAAGACAAGCCTGCTAGGAGCCAGAGAACAACCAACATGCATTCATATTGAATATAGGGCTGGGTGATAGCTGGTTGTTCAACATCAGGACATAGCACCACCAAAACATCACAAAATGCCGATATATCACAGTGTCTGAAAGAAGGATGGAGCTATGTAGAGCCATGGTCTGGCTTCCCACATCATGATTTTTGCCAGCGCCTGATTATCCCTACAGTGGTACCTCAGGTTAAGAACTTAATTTGTTCCGGAGGTCCGTTCTTAACCTGAAACTGTTCTTAACCTGAGGTAGCACTTTAGCTAATGGGGCAGCCTGCTGTCGCCGCACCGCCGACACACGATTTCTGTTCTCATCCTGAAGTAAAGTTCTTAACCCGAGGTACTATTTCTGGGTTAGTGGAGTCTATAACCTGAAGCATCTGTAACTTGAAGCGTCTGTCACCCAAGGTACCACTGTATATCCAATTATTATACCACTGTATATCCAATTATCAATATATTGTCCAAAACTGGTTTGAAGTCAGTTTCACAATTTTTTTACCTTCCAAGAGATCATGAATCATGGTGTGTGGGTGTGGGTGGGTGGGTGTGTTGCAAAAAATCACAATGTGGGGAAAATTGTGAAGTCAGCCAACGCTTCTCTCGATTCCTGCAGCCCCTGTTAATTCTGCCAGCTCAGCTTTGAAGAGCCAGGGTTGGAGCCGAGGACAGTGGCAACATAACTTCAAATCCCTCAGTTCCTCCACTTCCTGGGGCTGCTTCCTGCCACCTTTGGACTTTGTTTTTTTTAAGATAATTTTTATTAAATTTTATAAAAAGAAAAAAACTAACATCCATATAATTATACATTGTTCTAACATCGATATTCAAAAATACAAAAATGAAAAAATAAAAATAAACAACAACAACAACATATACATTTCATTTTTCCTCATTTTAGTAAGGGACTTCCCTGAGTCCCCCTTCTAATGGTTCATTGCATAAAATTCTTGGCAAATTCTATATCTTATTATCTAAATCTAAATACAACATCCTTTTCTAAATTTTACAACTCATTATACTATTCTAACCTATTTTCAATTATTTTCTCAACATAATTTCTTAACCTGCAACTTCACAATTGCTTATAATTCTCCTCATACATCAATTCTGCAATATTTTTTATAATAGATTCGAAATTTCTTCCATTCCTCTTTCACCTTCTCCTCTCCCCGGTTGCGTAGTCTTCCGGTCAGGTCAGCAAGTTCCATATAATCCAGCATCTTTATTTGCCATTCTTCCACTATAGGTATCTTCTGTGTCTTCCAATACTTTGGTAACAATATTCTGGCTGCAGTTGTGGCATAGAAGAACAAATTTACATCTTTCATAGGCAATTCTTTTCCTACTATGCCCAATAGAAAGGATTCTGGTTTCTTAATAAAAGTGTTTTTCAGCATTTTTTTTCAACTCATTATAAATCTTTTCCCAGAAATCCTTAACTAGTGGGCAAGTGCCACCTTTGGACTTTAGGCCCTTCCGTCCCCTCCCAAAAATATTGGGGGGGGGGAGCAAAAGGGTTTGGCCCCCAGGAGATAGCGCCCCTGTTGCTGTTAGTTGCCCTGCCCTTTGTCGGGAACTGACGTGGGGGTGGGGAACAATCCCCCAGGCATAATGCAGGAATGTTTCCAGTCTTCTCCCCGATTCCTTCATGGCCCGAGCCTGGTTGTTGACATCGGACACATTTTCCATCAATCTTGCAGAATAAAAACACAGTGGAGTGAGGCAGAGGATTGTGTACTAAACTACTTTATTGCTAAGAATTCAGCAGAACAAAAGAAAGCATGTCTTCTCTCGCTTAGAGAAGTCCGAAGGGAAAAACAACAACAACAACAAATGGAAACAGCATACAACAACTTCCGCTCCCGTGATTCCCAACAGTCATTGCTGGAATGTGTAAACGCAGTCTTGTGACTGTCTAACTGCACAGTGACAGGAAACAGAAACCTTAACACCCTTTGCCTCCCCAGCCCCAGCGGTCAGTCCCGGCCACCGTCCTCGACATGTCGTCACACTTTTGAGCACAAAACAAACCTGAAGGAAGCATCTAGTGCAAAGAAATGCAAGATATTCTTCTTTTTCTGCGAGCTCATTACTGATGCATGAAGGCTAATAGTTCTGAGTAAAACAAGAGACAAAAGCTATTCCCCCATAGGAAATACTTTTAAAGTTAATCCAGGTTCAACGCCCTCCCGCTTCTCCACATTTTTATGTTTATGCCACGTTTCAAGGAAGCCCCGGGGAACAATCTCCCGTACTTCAGCCAATTTAGCTGTATCTTGCTTTAATATTTATACTATTTTCTTTTTCTTTTCTTTTTACAATGCTGAATGGTGTTCTCACTTCAAAGACCGGGGGGGGGGGGAATCTGCTCAAGGATGAAAGTGTGAATTCAAATGGTTCAGATAACCCTCTTCATTTCTCTTCTGTCTCTCTTTATAAATACCTCCGCAGATACATGTGTATAAATAAAAATAAATAAATTAATATTATTTACTGGGTTTGTGAATGTTAATAATGTTCCTGCCATCATTTCTCTCCCCCCCCCCCTTTACCCTTCAGGTTTTCTTTTCTACTGTGATTTAAACTCTCTGTCAGACACTCTCCTATTGGCAGAGCTGTTTTGAGCAAGTCTAGAGAAAGTGGTTGCCCTAGCAACAGAAAGTGTAATACAATATGTAAAAGATTTCAGAACAATTCTTTCCCCACTTACCTCCAGCCAAGCACATTTCCTAGAATTTTTGCAAAAATAAAGGAGGGCACTGTTCCCCTCCCTCTGATTAATAGAAGAGCTGTGAATAATGACATACTCTATCCAACCCCCTCAGAATTAGCAATAAAGGCTCCTGTTTTCACACAGCACAGAAAATGTGTAGCATATTGTAATGTAAAACCAGCACTTTGTACTATATGCATACAGCATGTGGTGTATTCTATGGTTAATGCCAACAATTAAAATATGACATTTTTCTCAGTCGTGGTATAATTCTGGACATGCCCTCAGGTATGTGAAGTGCTAAGGGGGGGGGCGTTTTTAAAGTCTTTTTAAATAACTGGAAAATATTTTATCTCTAACAATCACTGTTTTCAGGTTCCTGTAATTTATATGCTTTTTGGCAGGGAATCACTGGCAAAATGGCAAAGAAAATGTCTGTCACGTGTTGAGTTGCAGAGGACCCCAGAAGCACGAGATCAGACGCAGCCATAGGCTGTAATACCAATTTTCTAGCATTTGTAGAACCACAGAATTGCAGAACTGGAAGGGGCTACGAAGGTCAGGACTGTTTTGTCCAACACAGGGCTTGAACCCACAACCCTGAGATTAAGAGTCTCATGCCCTACTGACTGAGCTAACCAATGGTCCGATGGCGCTGTGGTCTAAACCACTGAGCCACTTGGGCTTGCCAATCGGAAGGTCGGCGGTTTGGATCTGTGAGACGGGGTGAGCTCCCGTTGCTCTGACCTAGCTTCTGCCAACCTAGCAGTTCGAAAGCATACCAACGTGAGAATAAATAGGTACCACTATGGTGGGAAGGTAAATGGCGTTTTCATGCACTCTGGTTTCCATCACGGTGTTCCGTTGCACCAGTAGCAGTTTAGTCCCGCTGGTCACATGACCCGGAAAGCTGTCTGTGGACAAAAGCCGGCTCCCTCGGCCTGAAGTGAGATGAGTGCTGTAACCCATAGTCGCCTTTGGCTGGACTTAACCACCCAGGGGTCCTTTACTTTTACCTCTTAGCTAAATAGAACCCCTAAACTATGTACTCCAGCCCACCAGGTACATTTTTCACCAAACTTCCTAGGCAGCTGCCACCCACAGTTGAATGGTGACATAAAATATCCAGTGAGCATTATTTAGATTGGTGGCTGGACTAAGATTAAGTGGGCCTTCTAGTCTTTGGCCATTCAAATTCCTAGACTAGTTGATGCTTGACAACTATCCTATGGAGGCTGCTCCTTATATATGGAAGTTATACCTAAAGTTTTCTCCAGGAAAAATCAAGGCAGCCAGGGGCGGAGCAAGCGGGGGGGGGCTCCACCCCGAGCGACGCCCTGGCGGGTGTGACAGACACTCGGCCTCCCTGGCCCGCCCCTCGCCTCCGCCCGCAAATGCGCAGTCCGTTTGGGGTGCCGTTGGCGTGTGGCGGCTCCACAGTGTTCCGCATGCGCTTGGCGGCCCTTACGCAGTGCCGCTTTCACGCAGCACCCCTTAACAGGTCGTCGTGCGCAAGCAGCGCTCCGTGGAGCCGCCACAGGCCAGCAGCACGCCGATTGGACTGCGCAAGCGCCGGATCTAGCGCGTGTGCAGTCAGCACGGGGTCACGGTGACGTCGTTACGTAACACGCATGTGTCATTACGTAGTGACGCTGCGCCCCCGGGTGCATGGCAATTTGCTGCCTGGTTATGGCAAAATTGTGTGCAAACAGTTTGTGTATGGAGTGCCTCACCATGTAGCTGGGACAATTCAAACAAACAAACACACAACATATTTATCATTTTCAATTTTACAAATCAACACACATCAAACAATCCATACGTTAATCATTAGCTTCCCTCCCCCACCTCCCATGATTCATTGCGGTTCTCCATTACTTCTGCATACTTTAATTACTCCATAGTTTAACTCATCCAAGTATTCCCTTATTTATATTTTTACTGCTAATTTTATTGTAACCCTGCTAATGTTTGAAGGAGTTTACGATAATTTTTCAAATATTCCACAAACTTTTCCCAGTCGTCCTTAAAATTTCTTCCTTCCTGTTCTCTTAATTTCCCAATGACAATTTTCTTCCTTACAATATTAAATATTTATCTCATATGTCATTTCTTATTATGATTCGATTTGTAGATCACAACTTTTTTTGTTAAGGAAAGTGCTGCAATTATATTAACTCATATTGATGACAAATTGCGAGAGAAGGGAATTTGATTGAAAATATAAATTGTACTGTTCACGCAGTCTGACTCTACATTACTTGGTGCCCAGAGCTGTTGTTGTTGCTGCTGTGCTTGTTCATAACGTAACCACATTAGATAGTTTTTTGTAAGTCATGGTCATTAAAAGTTTCAAGCATTGTCAGTTGTAGCCAGGTCTTGATGGGCGCTGTTCCTGGGGAGCCACCTGCATTCATTCATTCATTCATTTTGCATACCACCCTATACCTATAGATCAGTGTTTCCCAACCAGTGTGCCTCCAGATGTTTTGGGACTACAACTCCCATCATCCCTAGCTAGCAAGACCAGTGGTCAGGAATGATGGGAGTTGTAGTCCCAAAACATCTGGAGGCACACTGGTTGGGAAACACTGCTATAGATCTCAGGGCAGTTCACAACATAAAATTACAATATAAAAAACACAAAATACATAATAAAAATAGAAACAAAGACAACCCCTTCCACATTTTAAAAGGACATCAGATGTCAATCAACCCAAGGCCTGGATAAAGAGGAACATCTTCGCCTGGTGCTTAAATGTGTATAATGAAGGTGCTCTTCTCCTTGGGAAGAGCATTCCACAAATGGGAGCCACTGCAGAAAAGGCCCTGTTCTTATGTTGCCACCCTGTGGACCTCTCGTGGAGAAGGCACCCAAAGAATGGCCTCAGAGGATGATCTCAAGGTCTAGGTAGATTCATAATAAGAGAGGCGGTCCTTGAGGTATTGCAGTCCTGAGCCGTTTAAAGCTTGATAGCACTTTGAATTGGGCCCAGAAACTAATTGGTAGCCAGTACAGTCAGACTAGGATCAAACCATCTCGCCCTGATGAGTGACCTGGCCGCTGAATTCTACACCAGCTGAAGTTTCCGAACTGTCTTCAGAGGTATTTTGCTATATTTATATCCCACCTTTCTTCAAAGCAGTGTAAATATTTCTCCTCCCACCATTTTATCCTCACAACAAACCTGCGAAGTAGGTTATGTGGGGAAACAGGGACTTGCCCAAGGTCACCCATGACACAGTGGGAATTTTAACCTTGATCTCCCAGGCCCTAATCCTAATGAGTCCCAAGGTGACTTGGTTGGTTTAGCTACTTCATAATTCTTTGCATGCTGTTCTCATCCATCCTGCAACATGGAAAACTCAACAAGCTGATGGTATTTAACACCAGTAAAATTGGCTAAAATGTATAGAATGAGTGGTAAATCATGCTGGAAGTGTAAAGAGAAAGATGGGGAATTTCACCATATGTGGTGGACATGCGATAAAGTTAAAAGATTTTGGGAGATGATATATAATGAATTGAAAAAGATATTTAAATATACCTTTCCCAAAAAACCGGAGGCATTTTTGTTAGGGATTATGGGAGGAGAGATTATGAAAGAAGACCAAGTATTGTTTATGTACGCGACAACTGCGGCTAGGACATTGTTAGCCCAAAAATGGAAACTTCAGGAACTACCAACAATCGAAGAGTGGCAGATGAAAATGTTGGACTATGCAGACTTAGCTAGACTGACTTGCAAGATCCGAAACCAAGGAGAGACAAGGTTCCAAAAAGACTGGAGTAAATATGTGGACTACATGGAGAAAAACTGTAGAAGTTTAAAAACACTTGCAGGATTGAAATAAATCCTACGAACTGACGGACAAAAGATAATAAGGAACTGCAAAAAAGGAGTTAACAAGAAAACCGTATGAAGGGAGTGAGGGAAGTCTCAGCTCGGCAGAGCAAGGCGAAAGAGGGGAATTTAAGACGTATTGTTTAAAAGATTTGTTTTTTGTTTGTTTTGTTTTGTTGTTAATTGGAAAATTGAATAAAAACTATTTGAAAAAGAAAAAAGAAAACTCAACAAGCTGTGCCGCACATGTCAGCATCCAATCATTCAATAAAAATACTGGCAAGTAACCACCAGAAAAGGGGTCAAAACAGAGGGTGGGATGAGACAGCGAGGTTTCTGGTTGTCTACCCATAAACTCTTCTTTTTCTTCACGTCAGGGAAGGTCCTTTAATGAGTTGCTGCATTACAGATTTCATTCACCTGTGGAACAAATAAAAAATTAAGGGCTTTTAGACCAGAATCCTCTGCATGCATATCCAGAAGTGTACAGTTTTTGCTACCTCACCTGAAAAGGTTTCAGAAAAGGGCAACTATAATTGTCAATGGGATAGAGCAACTACTTTAGGAAGAAAGATTGCTGTCTTTTGGACTTTTTAGAGAAAGCCCCTTCCTAGAAGGAGGGGGGTTGTGGGTGCCACGAGGCCCTCACATGCTGGGGGGATGGTTGTCATCCCCCAACCCATTGGCTAGCTCCCGCACGGGTGCTCCCTTGGCTTGTCCAATCCGGACGTTCCAAGGGGGCGTGGCTCACTGATTCAAGCGAGCGCAGCCGGGAGTCTGCCTCTCTTCCCTAGACTCCCCCAGCCGCTTCATTTTCCTGCCCACCCTCCCTTTCGGCAAGGCTCTCCTTTTGACATTGCTATGGACCTCGGTCAGTCGCCGTTGAAGGGCCTGGTAGGAATTTTCCCACTTGGCTCTGACCTGGTGGTTTTCGTCTACCTCGTAGCATCTCGTCACAACTTTGTTTTTTGGTGGTGGGCATTGGATTATCTCTGAAAGGTTACAGGTGGGGGGGGGGAAGGTTGGTTCCATCACCTCCCCCCAAATGCTGAAGGGTACTCCCTTAAGGAGTCCGGGGCGTGGCCAAGTCCGAAGCCGTGGTAGGTGAGTGCCAAAAGGCACGCCCCCTAGCGGAGGCCCCAGGGTGAGTCCTAGTTGATCTGCATAGCAGGGCTCACCCAACGGTGGTTAACCCTTCACAGACTGCCAGCAGAACGGGCTGGAGTCAGATATAGACGGTTAGATCCAATGCCTAAGCCAATACCTCTCTACAGCCGTAATCAATAAAGTTGTGGCTTTTAATGCCCATTAACCTTATGCAATGTGTCCTGTGTCTTTATTTATTCCTGGAGGGATCGGGGGATCGCCACACAATAGGCAAGTAAGAGATGACATGGTAGGTGTTTATAAAAATTATGCATGGCATAGAGAAAAAAATCTTTCACCCTCTGTCATATCACTAGAATTTGTGGGCATCCAATGAAGTACGTAGTTCAACATTAGTCTAGAAGGTGTGAATCAGCTTAGTCTGCATCAGAAATCTGAAATATCACGTTCTTTTTGTGTCTCTGACTGTATCCCATCTATCCTAAATAGTTCAGTGTGGTGGGTTGTAAAACAAAGGCCAGGCTAGGAAAATAGAAGCAATAGTAGTGGTATTTCTACGTAAAAAATAACAGCACAAAACCCAGCTCTATATTGTAATGATGGTGTGTGTGTGTGTGTGTGTGTGTGTGTGTGTGTGTGTGTGTGTGTCCTCTCTGAGAAATGTTATCAATGACATGATTTTACTATGAAGGACTTTGGCTATGCAGCAAAAATATAAATACTTCAAAGACCAATTTCCATTTGTATTGTCCACCTCTGAAGATGGGATCATATATTTAGGTTTGACAAAAAGCGACTGTGCAGCAGGTGTGCGAATACATTGTGTTTAGTTTCTTAGCTCTTCTGTCTGCATACAACCAGAATATAATTCCAGCAATTCTAAGAGGGTTTTCAGTGCTGTAAATTCTAAGTATTTAGCATTTCTTCCTTTGCCATTGAATTTCTCTAATCGCCATCCATGATTTTGTCCCATATTTTTAAACCTCAGACATGCTTTTGAAAGCTTATAATTTTCTGCAGAAATATTGTTATGAGATTGGTGGAAATGGTTTCAGTTAGTGAGCATTCAAAATTACCTCCAGGGACCCGTCAGCAGCAATTTTGATTTCTAAGACCTCTGGACACACTTATTTATTTATCTTAAAATATGGGCCCCTCTTTCTTCCCAAAGGTGCCCAAGGCTGCGTAATGGATTAAAACTACAATCAGTGCTTAAACGACAGCAGGGAAAACAAAGCAACTGCACATTCAATATAGTGGGAATCAAATCTGAATAATTTGGGATTCTATTCTAAGAGTATAACCAGAAAGAGTGGATCCCCCAGAAAGTCAGTGGAGAAACAACATGCCAGAAAAAAACCACAATTCTGACTGTTAGGTTATAGTGTGAGATGTGATGGTGGTAATAATAGAAGCAGCAGTAACAGGCCTGTTCTGTGGGGCAGCCACATATTGTTGTCCTGGGCCTTGGAGGCAGGGCCGGCGCGTCCATTAAGGCGAACTAGGCAGCTGCCTAGGGCACCAAAATGGAGGGGGCGCTGGCCAGCCTGCCCTCAGCTACTGCCTTATCAGCCTGCCCGTCAAGGTCAGGACGAGCCGAAGTCTGCAGCTGCCGGCTCTCCCCTACCTAACTAACATCTGAGCCTCTCTGTTCCTGGCTGCTTTCTGCAGTTGGCTGCAAACCTTTGCTTGGAGCTGGCTCACTCCTGACATATGAAGGGGTTGAGTAAATTATGGGTAAAGGGGAAGCAGAGCCCTATGGTGCGGGAGAGTGTTTGCTTCTGTTACATTTTCCCCCTTCACTGTTGAATGTCTCTGGGAGGATTAAACAGTTATGGAGAAAAGTGGATAGATTGTTAACTGGGTCCTGGGATAACACATGCAGCACATAAATGGAGAAAGGCTGATAAGGACCAAATACTCTACCCCCATCTTTGTGTGCTTGAGAGCATTATCTCCATTCCTGATTCCTCTAATGCATTCTCTCCAATAAAAGATGGAGAGGGGAAAAGGTGTGCCATGATTTTAATAATGCAATTATAGCCCAAGAGTCTGACAAAAGGAAAAGAGATTTAACATTCAGTTTTCCCAAATGCCATCTTGTTTTTTAATTGTATTTCAATACATCTCACAGAAGAGGCTTAGTCCTCTGGCTTTCATCTTACCTGTCTTGTTCCTTTTCTAGCATATGACATAAAGATTTCTCACTATCTGCTCATTTGCACAGTCAAACCAAACCTGCACCAGCGAGGAGACTAAAGTACACCCAGATCTTGCTCTTCTGATGCTCGATGCTTGTCAGCATCCAGTAAATTCTTGTTTACAATGTCTCTTTCTGATTTCCTCGGAGGAAGCATCCCATGGAAGTGAAGTGAAGTGAACCCTAAAGGAGCAGCAGCTGGAGACTGGCAAGTAAATAAATAAATAAAAATGATTAGGAAGATGGCTCTCTCTCTCTTTCTCTCTTTCTCTCTTTCTCTCTCTCTCTGTCCCCTCACTTCTGTTTGGCTTGCCATCAGGCACTTTTGCTTCAGATAGCCACATTTTCACATTCATTTCTGCCCAAACACTCAGATTTTATAGTGCCAAATGCAAAACAACCCGAGACTCTGAACGTATTACAGACCACACAAAAAAATGTTCACAGATAAAGGAAAACAAATACAGGAGCAACTTTTTTTAAAATAAAAATAAAAATCTTTATTCGATTTTTTTTAAAAAAAACCACAAACATCAGAATCAGAAAAGAAAAGAATAGATATCCCAATAAATAAATAAAAAGAAAAAAAAACATACAAAAAAACACTTCCTATTATTTACAACACGCTTCCCTTTATAAATTCACTTTCCCATGCTATACCTCTTACATCACATTTTTACAAACCTTTCCAATGTCTATTAATAAATCCTCTCTTCTTATATCGTTATTCTAAGCACATCACTAGATTATATTCTAGGTTTTCTCTTTCCAAGTAGTTTTGTACATATTTCCATTCATCCATTATCTTTTGCCCCCGGTACATTTCTGATTATTGCAGCTAGTTTCGCCATCATCAAGTACTCAACCAATTTTTCCAGCCACTCTTGAACCGTTGGTAAAGTTACTCCTTTCCATTTTGATGCAATTAGGATCCTGGCTGCCGCACATGCATAAAGCAAAATATTTACCCTATCTTTTGGTACATTAATTGGAACCATACTTAAAAGAAAGAAAATACAGGAGCATCTTTAAAAGCTTAACCCAAGTTCTTCCAGATCATGTTTTCTCAGAACTTCAGCTTCAGTGTGTGGACTTCTCATATGCATCTGGTTTCCCACTGTCAGAACAGGATGCAAGACTAGATGGGTCTTTGGCCTGATCAAGAGGGAAAATATTTGCATACCACTCTTCTTTAAAAAATAATAATCAAGGTGTTTTACAACAAACATACATATTGTTACGGAAGTTGCATGACACCTCCACTCTCTGCCGAGCAATAGCAAGATCCCAGAGAGTTCCAGCACTAGCTACTCAAGAGAAGGTGGAAATGAATGGAAACGTCTGCATGGATCATGACCTGGCCGAGAGCAAGGAAGGGATGCCGCATCAAACGCCTATTTCAATTCCTAGCATGAACTGCTTCATTGCAGACAGAACATTCCCTAAAAACAGCTCCTAGGAAATGGACAGGGCCAGATTACACTTAATGGAAAAGACCATTCGAAGCTGTCTTACTCAGAGACAGACAGCGTGTTCATCTGTGGTCTCCATTGACTGATGACAGCTCTCCAGATTTAAGGCAGGAGTCTTTCCCAGCCATACCTGGAAATACTAGAGACTGAATCTTGGACCTTCTGCATGCAAGGCAGTTGATCTGCCACTGAAAAGCAGCTCTATTCTTATGCATGGTTCCACAACTCAATATTTATTATATACCACCTTTGTCTCCCAAGGATCTCAAAGTGGTGGCCATAGTTCTCCTATCCTCATTTCATCCTACCTGTGAGGTAGGTTAGGCTCAGAGATGGTGACTGGCCAAAGGTTACTCAATGAGCTTCATGGCTGAGTGGGGATTCAAACTCTGTTCTCCCAGGTCCTAGTCCAGCACTCTAACCATCACACCACACTGGCTCTGTTGTTATGCAGCTGATTGTTGTTTAGTCGTGTCTGACTCTTCGTGACCCCATGGACCAGAGCATACCAGGCATTCCTGTCTTCCACTGCCTCCCACAGTTTGGTCAGACTCATGTTGGTGGCTTCGAGAACACTGCCCAACCATCTCGTCCTCTGTCGTCCCCTTCTCCTAGTGCCCTCCATCTTTCCCAACATCAGGGTCTTTTCCAGGGAGTCTTCTCTTCTCATGAGGTGGCCAAAGTATTGGAGCCTCGGCTTCAGGATCTGTCCTTCCAGTGAGCACTCAGGGCTGATTTCCTTAAGAATGGATCGGTTTGCTCTTCTTGCAGTTCATGGGACTCTCCAGAGTCTCCTCACCATAAATCAAAAGCATCAATTCTTCGGCCATCAGCCTTCTTTATGGTCCAGCTCTCACTAGTGTGAAAACCATAGCTTTAACATGCAGCTAATTAATGGAGACCAGAAGTAAAAAAAAAAATCAGCTCCTCCCCTGCTGATTCTCGAACCAACATTCCTCTTGTTCCTCACTCTGATGCCTTTACCTGCGAAACCATGCAGGCAAATCCTGTTGTACCAACAGTTTTAAAACAAATCAAATTGGGAATGAGGTATGGCTGTTTACATTCATAGAACCATAGAGTTGGAAGAGACCACAAGGGCCATCCAGTCCAACCCCCTGCCAAGCAGGAAAAGTGCCTTACTACCTTACTACTACAGGTGCCTTAAGGTAAAGGTAAAGGGACCCCTGACCATTAGGTCCAGTCGTGACCGACTCTGGGGCTGCGCGCTCATCTCGCATTATTGGCCGAGGGAGCCGGCGTATAGCTTCCAGGTCATGTGGCCAGCATGACAAAGCCACTTCTGGCAAACCAGAGCAGCACATGGAAACGCCGTTTACCTTCCCGCTGTAGCGGTTCCTATTTATCTACTTGCATTTTGACGTGCTTTCGAACTGCTAGGTTGGCAGGAGCTGGGAGCAAGCAACGGGAGCTCACCCCGTCGCCGGGATTCGAACCACCGACCTTCTGATCAGCAAGCCCTAGGCTCAGTGGTTTAACCACAGCGCCACCTGGGTGCCTTACCTTTGAGTAAAAACACCTAGGATTAGGTTGCATGGTACAGTATATACTTCCTTGGGGTGATAAGAAGGCAAAAAGTCCAATAAATAACCTGATCAAAATAAATCTATAGACAAATTTCTCTGTATAAGTGCAGGATTGTAGATGGAATGTTCTGGGGCCATCTCAGGTGCTCAATTTTTGTAGGATTTTCCTCTCCATTTTTATTTTTAACCATTTGGATGCTCTGTATTACAATCTGTACACTGTCTGACTATTTCTCTGAGGTTCTGTTAGCATCTTTCCTGCAAATTGCCCCCCCCCCAAACCATAATAGAAGCTTTGTTCCAATGTTGTAAAACTTAGTATTCCAAGCCATGGTGACAAACTCTAGCTGAGTACCAGTCACGAGCAAGGGAACATGATAATTAGTCTGGAGGTCAAATTCCTTAATTCTACTGATTAATCAAATTTCCATTTTTTTAAAAAAGAGAGAGATCTAACTCCACGGTGTCTCACAAACAATGGTACTGTTGTGCAGTTTGCAACAGTCACACACCTTGGTCACTCTCCCCAATATAAGCTCTTAAAGGTTTTAATGAAAGAAAGCCAATTAGGAGTAAGCTGGTTACTAAGAACATAATCGGGGTCATTCATTGGTAACAAATCAATCAACAAAATGCTAATCGCCTATGCTGTTGTAAACTTGGATTAATCTATTAGTAATTAAAGTGAAGCGCAAATCAAACATCTATCCTAATTGTAGCCAAAAGGCACAAATGCCTTTTTGTTGACCGACACAGAGAACACTATTTGGCAGAATGTGACAAGACTGCTGATACATTGGTTCAGGTGCCTAGGTGTTTTTAAAAAAGAAAAGAAAAAGAAAAAGAGCACAGTCTATGAGTTAAAGGGTTATTTTTTTCCTCTTATAACTGCAGGGTGCTTTGGATGTTTGTGTATATTATAAAGCAATATTTGCTGAAAAATATAATTTATTACAGAGTGTATTAAACAACTCTTTGTCCTCAAGCAGCACACACGTTTTGTTCTCTATTTCTCCCATAAACTGCTCTCCTTAAAAATGCTGGTGTGGAAACCTTTAAACAGATTTTATAAGACCTTGTGTTTCTATTTCTTTATAATTGTATCAAGAGAGAGAGAGAGAGAGAGAGAGAGAGAGAGAGAGAGAGAGAGAGAGAGAGAGAGAGAGAGAGAGAGAGAGAGAGAATTTTGATAGGAGTCCTGGTAAGCAGGCAGGGAGAGCTTGGTTTTTTGTGTATGTGTTTTACAGCGTATTAAATCAGGGGGGAACGGGTAATATTTATGGCAAGTGCATGCTACCAACGAAGTACTGCGAATAAAAACTATTTTTCACTTTCCATAGGGCGAAAGCTGTGCCGGCCAAGCTGCATGTTGACCGTGAGCACCTTATGCACAAATATCTAGGGATGTGCAGAAGACAGCTGGTCCATTCAGATGTTCTGGGATTCGGAGTGCTGGTAGATTCCATTCCGTAGCAGAGGAAGATGACTCATTTAGGCAAATGTGCACTGCCCACCAACTCAATGTGTCCTCAACCAGTTCCTACCTGCCTCCCTTCTTACTTTCAACCAGCCTGCTTGTCCGTGTTGCTTCTATGGAATTCAGCAGTGAGGAGAAGGGGGACCAGACCAGAAGGAGTTGGTTCTGCCGATCGCAAGCTCTGGCTCCACCTTACAGTTTGGGCTTCCTGCCTTCCACCCTGCCAGTGACAATGGGCACCAGCCACAACCATCTAGTACAGGAGGAGGGAATCTTGCCCCACAAGATGTTGCTGAACTACAAGTACCATCAACTCTGGCCATTGGTCATGCTTGCTAGGGGTGGTGGGAGTTTCAGTCCAGCCACATCTGGAGGATCAAAGATTCCTTACTCTGGGTCTAGTGGAATTCCAGCTTGAAATCCAGATTCTGGAATACTGAGACAGAAGAGACTGACTCCTACCGGATGTTTGCAAAATAGAAAACCACAAAGAAATCTGGGACAGAAACATCTAATTTTTGTAAGTATTCCTACGAACGCCCCTTAAAAGCAGGGATAAGGTGATAATCGAATTGTCCAAAGCTCTGTGGGGCCGTACTCTGAGCAGAGACTTTCCTGTCTACTCCAATGTGGTGTGTACGCCCAATAGGATTTTTTAAAAATCATTTTCTGGTATGGAATCCAACATTCTTTAAGACGGTCTTCTGTCATTTTCCCTCAGTGCAATTGCGAAAGGTGACAGACCCAGCTGTTTTGCTAGTTCTAAAAATACTTGATGATTGCTTAGCAACTGTACATGCTGCAATGGAGCTTTCTTCAAAATTCTATAGGTATACAAGATTATCATTAGAAATGCATTTAAACCTCAGGCCCGGTTTCATCTGGACTGCATGGTTACATTTGGAACTCACACAACACGAACCTAGGTTACGAGTAGCAAGTATCAATTATACAACAAACGTAAGCGGCTGCTATAATCAAACACTAATTTATAAACATACAACGCAGGATAACTTCAATCACTAATTTATAAACGTATAACGCAGAATAACTTCAATAACACAACCATAAACGTCATATCACTCGTGATTCAATCCAACATCAGTTCAATGTATTCAGTCATATGTTGTAGTTCATATTGGGTATCCATATGACATATAAATTGGTTCAAAGTACTTCCAAATAAATGTGTAACACATGAGAATTTTTTGTTGTTTGCCGCTACTGCTATGCAGCAATTCACTCACTGAAGAAGCCAACTTTGGCGAAACAAGGCACATAACCTGGGAAACCTGTCTTTTGCTTTTGGATACTTTTTGCTTTTGGATACTCCCATGCCACCTTCATATATACGTCTCGTCTTCACCTGGATGCTCCACTGCCACCGCGCTTGGACAATCCATTCTGTGGAATAACCGCTAACTGACATTGTCAGGCACAGTATATTCCAAACTATATATATATTCCTAGTTACATTTGGAGTCAGCCATAAACTAGGATTATCATGGAACAGAGCTTTGTGATAGTTGATATAAACAGCCATCAGCCTTTCATGATCACTACAAAGTGTCACTAAATACGCATATTACCTGCCCTACTATACCAGGTTCAGGGTCTACTACGGGCACCCAGAAACCACAAAGGTGATTCATATACTCAGATCCTGCCTTTTTATACTCCTTAGCATTTTCTTCTTCCAAAGGTATTCCACAAAGCAGCGGAGATTTAAGATCAGAGGTTCCCCTCTTCTAGATGGGCTACCTTCCCAGGTTGACAAGCCCCACTTGCTCCTCAGAAACTGCCTTCTTGACCACTGGACCTTCTATTGGTCTCTGTCCCAATCTGCTGGAGCCTGTCTTCACATGCAGGTAAGGGTAAAGGTAAAGGGACCCCTGACCATTAGGTCCAGTCGTGACCGACTCTGGGGTTGCGGCGCTCACCTCACATTATTGGCTGAGGGAGCCGGTGTACAGCTTCTGGGTCGTGTGGCCAGCATGACAAAGCCGCTTCTGGTGAACCAGAGCAGCACACGGAAACGCCGTTTACCTTCCCGCTGTAGCGGTAGCTATTTATCTACTTGAATTTTGACGTGCTTTCAAACTGCTAGGTTGGCAGGAGCTGGGACCGAGCAACGGAAGCTCACCCCGTCGTAGGGATTTGAACCGCCGACCTTCTGATCAGCAAGCCCTAGGCTCAGTGGTTTAACCCACAGCGCCACCTGCCTACCATGCAGGAGAAACCCCCAACTTATTGAGGGTTTGAGACCCATTGGCTTGTCATATGACAAAGGTATCTGAGAGCAGAAGCAGTGAAGGAAGGAGTAAAGGAGTCTAGAAATGTTGTGAGATGCTGAAAAGCTGCAGAATCATTTAGCATGCTGAATCACTGTGACTCATCTGGAAGATGACTTATTCTCTGTATAAGTATTGTATATGCTAGCAGGCCGACTCAGTGTGTGTGTTTCTATGTTTCTGTGTCTCAGTGTCTGTGCGTGTGGTGGAGCCTGTGCTCTATGAAGCCTGTGCTCCGTGTATGCTCTGAAGCGAGTTTAATCTTCTGTTCATTATGCTGTTATTTGCAAACAAGCTTATTTTAACTCAGTAAAGCTTTGATTCTTTGACTGAAGAAGACTCTGCATTATTAATTTACGCTGCACGTCAAGGCTACCCTTACCAGGTTTAGCCAGCCAGTCGAAGTCGTTCCCGCGGTTTGGCCACTGACACACACTGGCAGTTTCTAGGAGCCACAGGTGAGAGCTCAGTGCAGGGTGGGAACCAAAGGTGGATAAAGTACCCCAGAAAGAACATGATGTGTCACTCACCAGAGGTATTCCCCCTCTCCTAAAATCTCATATACCCATAGCTGCCAAGTCTCCCGTATTCCCTGGGAAACCCCCGTTTTTCCAGCTGTCCCCAGCCGGAAAAAAACGGATTTTTTTGTTTCCCCCCCCCGGTTTATTCTGGCGCGGCAGCCATTTTGGAACTGGGCGGAGCATGCTCAGAAGTGACTTTTGATGCTGCTTTGCCCAGTTCCAAAATGGCTGCAGCGCGACTTCTGGTGCGGCGGCCATTTTGGAACAGGGCAGAGCAGCATCAAAAGTCGCTTCTGAGCATGCCCCGCCCAGTTCCAAAATGGCGGCAGCGCTGCTTCCGGTCTGCTACTTCCGGTCCAGTCCCTTATTTCTCAGGCCGGAACTTGGCAGGTATGCATATACCCCTAGCAACTCCAGATTGCCTCTGCTAGCGTGTTACTGCCACTTTGCCCTTCCTCATCTCCCTTCCAGTAAGGAACAGCGATCCATCTGCTGGGAAGCTAGCATACCAGCTCTGCCGCCTCCAGCAAGCCAGTTCTACCCATGTTCCTACATTTCTAGCTTTGCTTTTAAAGCATTTCAAGTGCATTACTTCCTGTAAATATCCAGAGTAGTGTAATGGGGCTGCAGTGCTTCTCTAATCACTGGAGGTCATGATGGAACATGATCAGGCAGTCATCCCAGCAGTATTGAAGTCCCATAGCTTGTTACATCCACTAGACAGATGGATCGTGTCAATTAAGAAGAAAATGACTCGATCAATAAAGATACGTGAAGTGGTACAGTGAATGATGAGGCACACTAAAAACATTTTTTTAAAAAAAAATCCTAGGAAGACACACTGATAACTTGACCATAAATCTGATCATGCAATATACATATACCCCTAACCCCCACCCTCTAGCTCTCTCTCTCTCTCTCTCTCTCTCTCTTTACATTGTAATTCAATTTACCTGAATTGTCATAAGTATTTTTATGTCTGGCACTCAATCTAAAGATGCAATCACCTGGCAAAACAAAGTGACTTGGAATGAGCCATTTCAGTTTATTGTGTAAATAATGTTTCCGTTAAAAAGAGGAATGAATATGTATTTAACTCGTAGAGCGGAACAACTCTGAAAGAGCGGTCTTGGTCTATGAGCTGCATAATACGGTACACATTGTAAAAAGCCACCTAATTATGTATTTATATATGGCTCTTGTCAGTTTATATCAGACACTTAACATTATTTAATCACAGTTGGTATCTTTGTTTCCTCTATCTGCTTTGCTTTAGTATTGCGCAGATATTAAGAAACATGAAATCTTAAGTTTATTGCCTTCTGAAGATGAATGTTTTCATGGTAAGTAAATGTTGGGAATAACATCAAAGTAACCTTGACATAACCGGGACCCAGGTGGCGCTGTGGGTTAAACCACAGAGTCTAGGGCTTGCTGATCAGAAGGTCGGCGGTTCGAATCCCTGCAATGGGGTGAGCTCCCGTTGCTCGGTCCCAGCTCCTGCCCACCTAGCAGTTTGAAAGCACATCAAAGTGCAAGTAGATAAATAGGGACCGCTCTGGCGGGAAGGTAAACGGCATTTCCGTGCACTGCTCTGGTTCGCCAGAAGCAGCTTTGTCATGCTGGCCACATGACCTGGAAGCTGTCTGTGGACAAATGCCGGCTCCCTCGGCCTATAGAGCGAGATGAGCACCGCAACCCCAGAGTCGGACACGACTGGACCTAATGGTCAGAGGCCCCTTTACCCTTTACCCTAACCTTGACATAACTATCTTGAAATCCCTATATGTGGTCCCAGATCTACCAAAGGTCCCTATTTACCAGGGTCAGTCCTGGATTTACAGCGCCGCAACCCCAGAGTTGTTCCTGAGTGAACTGTCAGGGGTCCTTTACCTTTACCTTTTTATGTTGCTGGTGGATTGCCATAAGTGTGCGTGTGTGTGCACGTGCGCTGAAGAAAAGTGAAGAACTGAATTAATATTTCAAATAATGAGAAACCGTGCGAAACCATGGACAGATTTGTCTTACCCATGTACCCTGCAAGAGATAAATCATTTTAATAAAGGAATGCAACACCGTTCTCCATCACTTTCCCTTCACATGTATGATGTCTGTCATCAGTGATAAATAATAACCTCATGGAGCTATTTTACCACTATTAGCATCTTATTCTGAGAGCATTTGTATGGATTCCATTCAAATGAGCGGTGCAACACTTCATTATGTGGCTATTTCTTTAAATACTCAAAAGAGTTATTGACTAAAGGAAAGCAGTCCTGTTTTTATCTATACGATTTTTATATTTCTGTTGCTCACAGACAGTCTTTGATTGGCAGTTTAAATATAGGTCTTAAAAGCACACCCCTGTATTTCTGTACAAGCAACTGAATCTATACTTGCTACAGAGCTGAAAAAGATTAAGGATATTCATTGAGGGAATGTACCTTCATCTTTTGCTTTTGTGTGCAATTTGGACCATTTTCTGGTTCAGGGTTAAAAGGAAAGACAACGTCTGGTTTGCAGATGAGTCAAGGTGAAAATCAGGTTTTGCTCCTTTATTGATTTTGCTGCAACCTGAAGCATGTAGCGAAGCCCAAGGAGCTGCGTACCTCAGGCATTTTCAAACAAAGAAAAATGTTGTTAGGAACCCCTGCGAAGTGAAACCACCAGCCTTTTGCCGAGATCCACTCCAAACATACTTTTAGAAATTGTTTTCTATGCATGAAACTTGCAAAGTGACTGATGATGTTGCCATGAATTTGGTAGGCAGCATATTAGTCACAATGAAGGGAAGCTGTCACATGCTTTACATCATCAAATCAAAGGAAACTACATCCTTCCTTGAAAATCACGAAAATGTCTTGCGTGGTGTCCACACTTAATTCCTTTTCAAAAACCAAATTCTGGAGCTACTGAAAGCAGACCTCTCAAATTGTCTATCACTCTTCGCTCTTGTTGTTGATCATCACAACAGCTACTCACTTTGGGTTTTAGTAAAGCAAACAGTTTGATTTGTCAGTGCCTAAATGATATCGAGCATCAGAACATCTTGGCAACAATAAGGAAATTTTGCCCATGGTATGACTATTTTCCACCTTCCCATTTAGACTCTCTGGCACCCTATCTGCATAACCTAGCAATTCTTTAAAAAAATAAACACGCTTTTACACTTGCAGGATTGAATGTATTGCCCTTGGCTGTACTTGAGGGGCAATTCCAACAGATTCCACTCAAAAAATGCTTATGTCCCTGGGGAGATCACAGTACCCAATCAGTAGCACATGCCCTTCTGGCTTGCACTCTTTATAAAGACTTGAGGAATGAGATTATCACCCCTCTTTTATTGCCCATTCTGGGTCGCCCAACCACTCCCACAGTGTCCTTTCTCTTGGCAGATCAAGATGAGCATCTGACAGCAAAGGTTGCAAGGTTTTTAGTTGGGGCAATCAGAATAAGATGATTCAAAACCCTGAAATTGTATTTTATATAATTGACTTTTTATTTCTACTCTTTGTATATCGTATTGTTGTTTTATTGCTATGGCCAATGGCTGACGCAAATAAATATTCATCCATTTATTCATCTTGTAAAGATGTTTTTTCTGCTGCTGAGATAGCTCAGTCAGTAGAACGTGAGGCTCTTAATCTCAGGCTCGTGGCTTCGTTGGGTGAAAGATTTCTGCATAGCAGGGAGTTGGACGTGGTGATCCTTGTTCTCCCTTCCAACTATATGATCCGATGATGATGATGGGCACTGTTCAAATGTTCAGATTGTAGGGTCGTCACGCAGACTGAAGAAGCTTCGCCACGCAGCAATAGAGAAAAGGAAAGTAAATTTTATTGTAGGAAGTATCCTCTGAGCCAAGCAATGGCTCAGAGGATACTTCCTAAAGCTGAGCCCAGAACAATAATAATATAATAATAATTTATTTATACCCCGCCCATCTGGCCGAGTTCCCCCAGCCACTCTGGGCGGCTTCCAACAAAATATTAAAATACAGAAATCCATCAGACATTAAAAGCTTCCCTGAACAGGGCTGCCTTGAGATGCCTTCTAAAGGTCTGGTAGTTGTTGTTCTCTTTGACCTCTAGTGGGAGGGCATTCCACAGGGTGGGTTCCACTACCGAGAAGGCCCTCTGCCTGGTTCCCTGTAACTTGGCTTCTCGTAGCGAGGGAACCGCCAGAAGGCCCTCGGCGCTGGACCTCAGTGTCTGGGCAGAACGATGGGGGAGGAGACGCTCCTTCAGGTATACTGGACCGAAGCCATTTAGGGCTTTAAAGGTCAGCACCAATGGGTGTCTCAAACATTTATACCTTTGGGTAGCCATACATTACAGATCAATCAATCAGATTGGCTCATTTAGAACAAAGAACTACCAATCAGTGAAGGCAAGGCCCATTCCGTTTACCATTTATGAATTTCATCTCCTCCTTCTTAGAAGAGCTCATCCCCCACCATATTTGGGACATCCGGGATTACCCCATATTGGAAGAGCTCATCCCAACCTTATTTGGGAACATCCGGGGTTACTATGACCTACTAAGTTACCTCTGTCCTGGATCCTGCATCTCCTGAAGGGCAGGCGTCCAAGGCAATTTCAGCTTGGCCTATTCCTATGACTAAACGTCCCGGACATTCTATAACCAGGTGGCTTCATGTAAACACTAGTCTCATTCAGCCCGTTAAGAAAATGGGTGCTAGAGGTGCGACGGGGGCCACGGCCTTCCCTCCCTTTCTGTGCTTGGTCGCGGGGCGCACCGGGAACGCAATTAAACAAAATCGCTCTCCTGTCGTGTCCCGCGGCTGAGCGCAGAGAGGGAGGGAAGGCCGCGGCCCTGCCGCTCCTCCCACGGGCCAGGTAGGGTTGTCAGGAGGAGGAGGAGGCGGACCAAGATGGCGGCATTGGGGTCCGGGGCCGTGGCGGCCCCAGAGCCCGATGCCGCCATCTTGGTCCGCCGCCGCAGGGAAACGGGAGGCAGAGGGTTGAGGGAGAGAGCGTGTGCGTGTGTACGTCCCGCCTCTTCGTCCAGTCCCTGCATTAGCGCGGACACAGGGACACAGGGACTGGACGCAGAGACACAGGGACTTTATTATATAGGATAGGCAATGCTGAATGTCATAGGGACAGTATCTTAGTAGGGCAAAGGGAGACAGAATATAGGATTTTTCAGAAAGGCAAAATGGCTTATCTTCCTGAAGTTATATCCTGTACCTGAGAAGCATACGCCCATTTCATGTACCCGTGTCCTATGCCCACTCACTTCAAGATAATTTTCATTACTAGTTGACAGGTGGGGAAATGGCAAAGAGATCAGAAAGAATAATCCTAATTTTAAAATTTGCTTTTTCTCCTCAAAGGTAATTCACGTTCCACCAAGGTTTGCAAATATGGGAAGGGTTTTTGTTTTTAACAAAGACTACATGTGGTTACAATAATGCTTGAAAGGGTTTTCATATAGCTGTATGGAAAGGTGATGTGTTTGAGTCAGTGGGGTTTTTTTTTTGAGTTATTTCCATGCCAGTTTAGCAAGTGTTTATTCGTAAGTCCCATGTCCCCATTTGAAAAAGTATTTCAGTGTATTCACTTTACCACAAACTAATATTTAAATGATAATAATAATATATCTTGAGGTGTACATTTCTAAATGTATTTTATCATAAATGCACTTTTTGATATCTTTGGACTTTATCACAAAATTCAGAGAATTGTGAAATCTAAAGGATAACTATGTTCTGCTCTGTATATTTGTTAAGGAGGTTCAGATTAGGTCCATTTGCTTAAAAAATGCAGGCCAAATGAAATTCTCCTTCATCCTAATGGAATGAGTATGAAAGTTATGCTGTATGAGCAGGACCAGTTATTAGGATCTAAATCAGTGTCTGAGGTTGAGACTTGTGACACCTTTTTATTTTTTTATTTTTTGAGGAAAGGCTTCCAAATGCAATGTTTCCTCAGTGTGAGTTTTTTTGGGAACAGCATTGGCCTAAAGAATAAATGTGATTCTGAATTAGGGAAGGGGGAGAAACTTGATCCCATTCACGTTTAAAAGCGAATCTATTTAATTCACACTTCCTAAAACAATATTTGACCCAAAACAAAGCCGCCCTTCAAAATTCGAAACATCTTTGTGTTTGCCAGGCAAGTTTCATTTAGTGAGCCACCTTTGGACCACAATAGGTAAAAAAATAAAAATAAAATATTTTCCCCAGTTTTGAAATTTATCAAATTTTCAAAAAAAATCACATAAACATTCCAATACATGGCAGATTTTTTGTTTTGTTTTGTTTTGTCGACTTCCCATCCCATTTTCCATGCTGCTTCATCCTATCCTCTGGGTCTTCTGGTAGTTCCCTCACTGTGAGGGAGTGGTGCCTATGGAACGCCCTCCCTTCAGATGTCAAGGAGACATAGCTGCCAAGTTCTCCCTTTTTTTTAAGGGAAATTCCTTTATGCTGAATAGGCTTCCTCGCGAGAAAAGGGAAAACTTGGCAGCTATGCAAGGAGATAAAGAACTACATAACTTTTAGAAGACATCTGAAGGCAGCCTTGTATCAGGAAGTTTTTAATGTATGATGTTTTACTATGTTTTATATATGGTGTAAGCTGCTCAGAGTGGCAGAGGAACCCCAGCCAGATGGCTGGGGTATAAATAACAATAACAAATAATAATAATAATAATAATAATAATAATAATAATAATTCTCTCTATCATATTATTACAATAATACAATTACTCTCATTCCTTCTGTTGCTCATAGTTCAAATCAGTAAGAGCTGTTTGACAGTAAGAGCTGTTCGACAGTGGAATTTGCTGCCAAGGAGTGTGGTGGAGTCTCCTTCTTTGGAGGTCTTTAAGCAGAGGCTTGATAGCCATCTGTCAGGAATGCTTTGATGGTGTTTCCTGCTTGGCCGGAGGGTAGGACTGGATGGCCCTCGTGGTCTCTTCCAACTCTATGATTCTTTGAAATCCTCCTTGCAAATTCATCCTACTCTAACATTTCTTTAAATAGTCTGAAAAAGTCTTCCATTAAAAACAAATTTCAATGATCTGATTCCGGTATGTGTGAGTAGGAACAAAGGAAGTCTATCTACCTTTGCATTGTCTGCACTGACTGGTAGTGGTTCTCCAGCATTTCAGGAAAGCCAGAATTTAATTACTATCTGGAAATGCCAAGGATCAAACAAAAGGCCCTCTTACATGCCAAGTGCATGTGCTATTCCTGAGTTACAGTCCTTGCTTCATCTGCTCACATGAGTGAGATTAATCAAGGTGTTGGTATTACCTTTAAAACCCTAAATGGCCTTGGCCCAGTATACCTGAAGGAGCGTCTCCACCCCCATTGTTCAGCCCGGACACTGAGGTCCAGAACCAAGGGCCTTCTGGAGGTCCCCTCCCTGCGAAAAGTGAAGTTACACGGAACCAGGCATAGGGCCTTCTCGGTAGTGGCGCCCACCTGTGGAACACCCTCCCATCAGATGTCAAGGAAATAAACAACTATCTGACTTTTAGAAGACATCTGAAGGCAGCCCTGTTTAGTGTTTGTTGTTTCATTGTGTTTTTACTATATATATATATTGGGTGGGCACCCAGAGTGGCTGGGACAATCCAGTCAGAATGGTGGCATATAAACAAATTATTATTATTATTATTATTATTATTAATCATAATCACAAGAAGCTCAGAAGCACACAGCCTGCTTGACCAGGAGTCACATCTGTACTGGGGAAAATTCATGGATTATCTGAAATGTTATGTATCTGAAATACATATAAATTTATTAGCAGGATTAACTAAGGCAAACAGTTACAATTACTGTTAAAAGATAACAAGTGAGTAATTATTAATTGGAGTAATGAAGGAGATGAAGTGTTATAAATTTACAAATATAAGAAATGACAGAAAAAAGGGGGGTAAAAATATATACATTTGTTGGAAAATATTGGATTGTATTTATGTCAAAATATTATTGAAAATTTGAAAGATAAAAATTAATTTTTTTAAAAGGAAGTCATGTCTGTACTTGGCAACTTCTGAAAGTGAAAAGTGAAACTTTCCCCCCTTTAATTTTATTGACATTCCCCTGCTTTTCCATCTCTTTTCTTGCTCCTGAAATATTTTATTTATAAACATATTTTTTCCAATGCTACAACTGTTGAGAGAGCATGCTGTGTTTTGAATGAAAGGAAACATCTTCCATGAATTTCTGTGTGAGCGGTGTGTTTTCTGAATCCGATTTTCAATCTGAACATGGCCCAAATGCATTCAGGGAACTCGCCACATGCTGTAACTAAATGTAGTGGTACTTATGTTGAAATCCTGCCTAGCAAAGGCAGATGAGAATCAAGAATATGTGGTATGGTCTCGGTTCCTTTTGTGTTCTTTCCTCCTTGCTCTGTTGACGTGATGACTGGCAACCAAAGCCTTCTGTATATTGTTCCGGCAACATAATTGGTGGAATCATAGCAAAAAAAAAGTGCATTCCTGGAAATTACTCTCAGATCCATTTTGAGAAAATCTCTTCCCGGCTTGAAGGGAGGAGATGTTGTGGGCACACGTGGCCTCCACGTGGGGGGGGAATGGTTAGCATTCCCCCCAGCCCATTGGTCGTTTTCCTGCCGCGACGCGCCTGCGGTGCGTCCAATCGGGGCGCACCTGGAGGGGGCGTGGCTCCCCTATATAGGTGAGTCCGCGGCAGGATCTCGTCCTCTTGCCTTCGGACTCGACTCACCTTTGGACTCACCTTTGGATTCGACTCGCTCCGCGGATCGCTGCAGAAATCGCTGCAGTTTCTTCACATCGTGAGCTGAAATCACTTTAAACGGCGTTTTTAAACGCCACACTTCCCTTCCAGCAGGCTCCGGCAAGCTCGGTCTCCCGGTCGCAGCGGGGCTCGCCTCTTCTCGCCGCCAGGACCGCGCATCCTTGCCCGGCTCGCCTCGGGTCTCCTCGCCGATCTCTCCCTCTCCTGTACAGCGGCCGCCCTTTTGTTTGCCTCGGATCTCCTCGCCGATCTCGCCCTCTCCGGCACAGCGGATCCTTCGCCCACGTGGATCGGTCAGAGCCGCGCCGGGAGCTATCCCTCGGGGCCTCCGGGGACCTGGTTCCGCGCACCCAAGGCGCAGCTTCGCGGTTGCTTCCGGGCAGATAACCCCTCTTGCCGCTTCCCAGCTGGTAGCCCTCAAAAGGAATTGCTTCGGCACCGCGGCACCTTCCTCGGGACTTGAGCGCTGCGGTTTGCACCCACCCCTCTCCGCGCTACGACCGTCCCTGGAGCCATCACAGAAGCGCGGTATTGTATACGTCCCTTTTTTCCAAGGGCTTAGGGGTGGTGGGGCGCCTAATTCCCCAGGGCTGCATCGCCTTCCCTGCCGCACCGCTGCCTCGAAGTTGTTGTGTAGGGCTGGTGGGGGTTCCCATAGCTACAGCTTGGCTCGCGGTCTCTTCTCGCGATACCACGCAGCCATTTTGTGTGTGGCCACGTGGGCCCCTTTTTTCTTTGGCGGCCATTTTGAGTGGGTCGCCACCGGAGCGCTGCTCGCGGTCTCCTCGTGCGTTACCCTTAGTGCATCGGACCGCAGCCATTTTGTGCGTGGCCACGTGGGCCTTTCCTTGGCGGCCATTTTGAGAGGGTCACCACCGGAGCGCTGCTCGCGGTCTCCTTGCGCGTTACCCATTGTACCTCGGACCGCAGCCATTTGCTGCGTGGCCACGTGGGCCTTTCCTCTACGACCATAGTGAGCGTGTTGCCGCCAGAACACTGTGTGCGTACCCCTCAATTTTTTGCCACTCCGCCATTGCGAGTGTGGCCACGTGCCCCTTCACGGCGGCCATTTTTGAGTAGCTCCCTACTCGGGGCCTTTCACGTATACCTCCTTCCCTTCCCGTTGTTTAGCATCACCATTGTGGGTGTAGCCTCACAAGCGGCCATTTTGTTAAGGTCTTTACAGTGCGTTTAGCACGTTCAAACCCCCCCCCCCGCCCCCGGTATTTCTGCTGACCATATTCTCTTTTCCCCACTACTGCCTTATCTGCTTTGCTTCTAACACTCATTGCATTGGGGTTTCCATTATTGCTTATCGGTTAGTAATAATAATAATAATAATAATAATAATAATAATAATAATAATAATTTTGTTTCCCTTCGGCACTAGTAATAATTTAAGGTATTCTCAGTTAGCAGTTTGGGGTTGTTTATTTTTATAGCAGCGTAATCAATAAGCATAATTTGGTAATTCCATTTATTAGTTAATTTTCCTTTTAAATTCATCAGACTACTTAATTCGCTCACTGTATAATTCTCCTGGGCATTCAATTTGCACATTTCCTGCGCCCTCTACCGGTATCAGCGATTTTAATTGGCATAATAGTTGCTGTGGTTAACTCATCAGGGCTTTGGTTGGCACAATTGATCGGCTTTATTGAACTATTATTTGGCTTCTTGCTTCTGTTTGAACTGCGCCCTTGGGGCTTTAAAATAGTTTTGTCACTTTATTCTTTAGAGCATTCAATTGGCTGATTATACAGGCTGCCTTTCACCATTGGCTAGGTCAGGTATCCCAGTGACCAACTTTAAAATAATATTGGGTGTCTCCAGTAGGGGACCGCGTGTTGGAATTAATTTAGAATAATTTATTTGGGCTCCTGGGTAATAACTTGGGTTTAATTTTGCCCTCTCTACCGCGTTCATATACAGGAGGTTTGACCGGTCACTGTTTAGGTTTTTCAGGTCCCGCCTTCGGCATAAACATCCGCTACCTTCCCTTCTGGGCTTATTTTGATTTTCCATAAGGCAAATACTATGGCTCCAAAGCGCAAGCAGGCTGAGTCTGCAGCTGCACCCGCAAGGAAGCGTGCCACAGCTATGAATGTGGCCTCCAGTGCACCCACGGTATCTACTATTTCCATTCCTCCTGAGGCTCTAGCTAACCTTTTTTCAGGCGTCCAGAATTTCTTTCAACAGATATCAAGGCCAGGGGCTACAATACAGGTGCTCCCGGCTGAAGGCTCTCAGGATTTCGTCGCGGACACACCAAGAGAGGACGAGGCGCGCCCTAGTACTTCTGCCTCAGGTAGTACGGCAGAGGCAGGTCGCATGGGAACTAGATCCCAGTCGGGTTCAGCCGCTCCTGCAACCCCCTCCGGCTCCTCAAACGCCGGGGCCACTACCTCTAGTGCTAATGTTTCTGCTTCCCAGTTGTCTCCAGGTACTCCTTCTTGTTTGCGTGACCTCTCTCAGGCTAGGTCGCGGCGACCATCTTCCGTCACTACCTCGGATGGTGAGAATCTGGATCGCGAGCCATCTGCGGCTCCTGGGAAGGATGTGGGACGGTCAGACAAGGCAGAGGGTGAGGCCTCCAAGAAAATCAGTAAGAAGAAGACCAAGAAGACCAAGCATACGGACCCCCACGATGATTCAGGTACTTCTTCTTCTAGTTCGGACGACGAAGAACCCACTTTGGAGGGTTACTGGGGTGAGGGGGAGGAGCTTGTTGGTCTGCCAGTTTGGGCGCATGAGAGGCGGGCTAATTCACACCGAAAAACCTTTAATGGTACGCTCGAATGGAGGGATGGTGCGTTAGTGCCAGATGTAAGGAAATCCACATTTGCCTCCTCCGATTTCATCTTGGGTAATCATCTATCTAATAAAAAGCGGAACCGGATCTTAAATGGAGATTATGTAGACATATTTACTCTCCTTCCCCCCGTTAAAATGAAAGGAAAAGGGGAAAGGAAGCCCACTTATGGAAAGCGTAAATACCGGGAACCCAGGGCTGAACGAACCTTCGAGAACTGGCTGGATGGTTTCCAAGTTTATATGGGCACTATTGTGGCCTGCTACCCCAAAAGGGCGATGCACCTCCTGGCCTACATGGCTCATGTCAGAAGGGCATATGCATTGGCTGGAGAGGGTCCTGCATTACTGTACGATGAGGAGTTCCGTAGAAATGCCTCTTTGTTGTCCAGCACCAGGTGGGATTTGAGAGACCAGAATTTTTGGGGTGAACATGTGAACCCTTATATAGAGAAAAAACAACCGGAGACCTCTCGGTCTGGGAAAGTAGAGTATAAGAAACCTACCCGCCGCCTTGTGTGCTGGGAATATAACAAAGGCACCTGTAGTAGGGCCTTTTGCAAATACAGCCATGAGTGCGAGAAATGCCAGGGTTCCCATCCAGCCACCTCCTGCTTCAAAGGCAGGCAGTCCTTTCGGGGGAGGCGAGGCAATTATCAACAAGGGGCAAGGAGTGGAACGGCAGCCGGCCAAGGTACATCAGGTAACCGCTACTGATTTGTCCTTGGCCTTGGCATATTCCCCGATTAAACTCCATTCCCTTAAATCTATGCTGCAACTTTACCCTAATAGCCAGGCAGCCAGATACTTGTGGGAAGGTTTTTCATCAGGTTTCAGAATCCCAGTTACCACCCCCCCCTTGTCAGGCGAACCACCTAATCAGAAGTCAGTTAGGGAAATGCCAGAGGTTGCTGGTAAAAAGATTTCTAAGGAGATTAACGCAAGAAGGGTGGCTGGCCCGTTTCGCATACCCCCCATTCCGGACCTGCACATCTCTCCTTTGGGTATAGTTCCTAAAAAGAACCCAGGAGAATTCAGACTTATTCATAATCTTTCCCACCCTCGGGGCTTCTCAGTCAACGATGGCATTCCCCAGGAGTTATGCACCGTTAAATATGCCTCTTTCGATCAGGCAATCAAGCTTATTAGGAGTTTTGGCAAAGGCGCCCTTATGGCAAAATGTGATATCGAATCTGCCTTCCGCCTTCTCCCAGTCCATCCTCAGGATTTTAGGTGGCTGGGTTTCAAATTTGAAGATGCATACTTTGTGGACAAGGCCATGCCCATGGGCTGTTCTGTGGCGTGCTCCGCGTTTGAGGCCTTTAGCACCTTCCTGGATTGGGCCCTCCGTTTCAGAACTGGTTTGGAGGGTGTCACACACTATTTAGATGACTTCCTTTTTTGTGGGGGAGCTGATAACCAAGATTGTGCTTATCTCCTAGAAGCCTTTGCCTCCTTAACTGCTGACTTGGGTGTTCCTTTGGCTGCTGAAAAAACAGAAGGACCGGTGTCTACCTTAACCTACCTAGGAATTGAGCTGGACACGGTGGCGCAGACTTCTCGGTTACCAGTTGAAAAATTAACAGCATTGAGGCAGACTATCTCCGAATTGCTACCCCTTAAAAAAGTAACCCTAAAACAGATTCAGTCCCTCCTCGGCCACCTTAACTTTGCCTGTAGGGTGGTTTCTCCTGGGCGCCCCTGTTGCGCCAGACTGGCTAGACTTTCTGCCGGACTACGGGAACCCCACCACAGGGTGCGCCTTAATAAGGGGGTTAAATCAGACATGGAAGCATGGCTGCAATTCCTCGAGAATTTTAATGGGGTGTCTCTTTGGCAGGATAACATGAGGCTCCAGGTAGATTTTCAGGTGCAGTCTGACGCTGCTGGCTCCCTCGGGTTTGGGGTATACTTTAGGGGTCGATGGTGTGCCCAGCGTTGGCCTGCCAGATGGCAAAATAAGCCTATTACCCGCGATCTAACCTTCTTAGAATTCTTTCCAATTGTTGTGGCGGTGCACTTATGGGCAGAGGAGTTCAGGAATCACCGTGTATGCTTTTGGACTGACAACCAGGCTGTTGTTGGCGTCTTGTCCAGACAATCTTCCCGATCACCTAGGGTTACCGCCTTGCTACGTGCCTTTGTCCTAACATGCCTGCAATTAAACATTTATTTCTCGGCTAAATTTGTACCGGGTGCTAATAACGATATCGCGGACGCTTTATCTCGTTTCCAGATGGATCGTTTCCGCTCTCTAGCGCCAGAGGCTCAGGAGTTGCCGGAGGCGTTCCCGGAACAACTATGGAATCTTGGGAACGAGATGTCCTAGAGGGAGTATTGGCGTCGGTTGCCCCCTCTACTCTTAACACCTATAAGAAAGCTTGGTCTGATTTCAGTAACTTCAGGATTAAAACCCAGGGCTTGCGCCCCAATAGCCCTCCCAATAAGCAGGACGTTTTAATGTACTTAGCAAGCTTGAGGAGATTGGGCAGGGCTGCCAGGACCCTTCACATTCAAACTGCCGCCATTTCCTTCTTTAGCAAGGCTTGTTTCTCAGTGGATCCTTGTGCAGATTTTTTAGTTCGTAAGGCCCTGGAGGGGTGGCGTAGGCTTCAGCCCCCGCGCAAGGACCATCGCAAGCCAATAACCTTTGAACTTCTGATGCAAATTCACAAACATCTGCGGGACCTTTGCTGGTCTAAATACGAGGCAAGGCTTTTCTCCGCAGCCTATTCGATCGCATTTTTTGGCGCCCTTAGGGTTGGTGAAGTGGTCTGTGAGGGCCCTTCTGACAGTATTAAAAGGGGCATCCTATTGTCGGACTTATCCTTGTCTAGCAAGGAATTGGTCATTCGCATTCGCCAATCTAAGACAGACCAGTGTGGGAAGGGCACCCTAATGCGCTTGCCTACTACGGGTCAGAGGGGCCCTTGTCCTGTGAAGGACACCAGGCGTTTCCTCCATCTAAGGCCCCCTTCTCCTGGCCCTTTACTAATTCACCCTGATGGTTCTTGCTTAACCCGCCACCAATTCACGCGCGTCATGCGTCAGGCAATCTCAGCCTGTGGCCTTGTTCCCTCAGAATTCGCTGCTCATTCCTTCCGTATTGGGGCCGCCACTACTGCAGTACACATGGGCCTGTCAGCTGAAAGGATTAAGGATCTGGGTCGTTGGAAGTCCAAGGCATACATGGGGTATCTCCGCTCCACTAAGTAGTGATCACTTTCTATGTATGGCGGCCGTGCTTATGTTTCCTTTGCTTCGCTTCCAGGAAAACTTGTTAACATCTGGATGGTGGGTCATAGCATCATGCATTGGGCGCGTGCACGTGCTTGTGACCGGAACTTGGGACCCAACCTTGGGCTGCCACGCAGGGTCAGAATCACTTGGATTACGAGAAGGGGCATGCGCTGGTCTGAATTCCTGCCAGCAGTGAAGGCCAAGGCTGCTTTGCGCGGTCCTCCTGATATCATGGTAGTGCAACTCGGCGAGAATGATCTAGCTTATCGTAAAGGCCTAGATTTAAAGTGGAACATATTCCAGGACTTTGATGAACTTAAGGCTGCTTACCATACTTTGACCATATTTTGGTCTGCGCTGCTTGAGAGACGCACTTGGCGTGACGCTGCTTCACCTGCTGGTGTGAACAAAGCAAGGAAGTTTTTGGACTTGGCAGTTGCCAAAAAAGTCTTGGCCTTGAATGGACATGTGATACCACACCCTGCGATAACCTTCAAAGAGGAACGCTTCTACCGTGCTGATGGCGTGCATCTTTCAAATGATGGCAACGATGTCTGGCTGGCTGATATACTAGGTGCTATTAGGTGTTGGTTACGGAGGTAGAGGTATTGGCGGCGAGCCCTTTCGGGCTCGATTGGCGGTAGGCATTGGATTATCTCGTGAAGGTCCAGGTGCGGGGGGGAGGTTGCTGCCATCACCTCCCCCAAATCCGGAGGGGTACTCCCTTAAGGAGTCCAAGGGGCGTTGCCAAGTCCGAAACCGTGGAAGGTGAGGGCCTGAGGGCACGACCCCGAATGGTGGCCCCAGGATGGGTACCTAGTTGATGTGCATCGCAGGACCCATCCAACGGTGGTTAACCCTTCACAGACTGCCAGCAGAGCGGGCTGGAGTCGGATATAGTCGGTTAGATCCAATGCCTATGCCAATACCTCTCTTCTTCCGTAATCAATAAAGTTGTGGCCTATTCGACCCATTAACCTTAAGATATGTGTCCTGTGTCTTTATTCCTTCCGGGGAGGCCTCGTGTATTGCCACACAAAATCTCTTCCCGGCTTGAAGGGAGGAGATGTTGTGGGCACACGTGGCCTCCACGTGGGGGGGGAATGGTTAGCATTCCCCCCAGCCCATTGGTCGTTTTCCTGCCGCGACGCGCCTGCGGTGCGTCCAATCGGGGCGCACCTGGAGGGGGCGTGGCTCCCCTATATAGGTGAGTCCGCGGCAGGATCTCGTCCTCTTGCCTTCGGACTCGACTCACCTTTTTCTCCCACCCACCTCCCCCGTTTAGGCAGGGTTCCTCCTCTGACGTTGCCTACGAACTTCGGTTGGTCGCCGTATTCGGGGCCGGGTAGGAATTTTCCCACCTGGCAAATTGGCTCAGGCCAGGTGGTTTTCGCCTACCTCGTGGTAATCGTCACAACTTGGGTTTGGCGGTAGGCATTGGATTATCTCGTGAAGGTCCAGGTGCGGGGGGGAGGTTGCTGCCATCACCTCCCCCAAATCCGGAGGGGTACTCCCTTAAGGAGTCCAAGGGGCGTTGCCAAGTCCGAAACCGTGGAAGGTGAGGGCCTGAGGGCACGACCCCGAATGGTGGCCCCAGGATGGGTACCTAGTTGATGTGCATCGCAGGACCCATCCAACGGTGGTTAACCCTTCACAGACTGCCAGCAGAGCGGGCTGGAGTCGGATATAGTCGGTTAGATCCAATGCCTATGCCAATACCTCTCTTCTTCCGTAATCAATAAAGTTGTGGCCTATTCGACCCATTAACCTTAAGATATGTGTCCTGTGTCTTTATTCCTTCCGGGGAGGCCTCGTGTATTGCCACACAAAACATTTGAAAGGAAGTGCACAGGTGCAGCTTTTAAGAACTTCCTTCATTTTGAAACTCACACATATGTTGCAGGAAATAAAAAGGGAAATTACAGCTATTAGCTGAGGCAGGAAACGTAGGCACCAAATTTAGCTCCACATGAAAATTAAAATCCAAACTGGTAACAATTCAGTCTGGGATGAGTGCATCATTTTGTGTGTGTGTGTGTGTGTGTGTGTGTGTGTGTGTGTGTGTGTAATGCGTGTGTAATGCCTACATTTTTTTTCGCCTTGCTGGTTTGGGGCGTTAGCTGAGTCTGTCACTTTAAAAGTTATTCCTGCTCTCTCTTTGTGGGGTGATTTCCACCACCACCCTCCCCTGCCACCTCATTTTTGTGTGGATTGCGGGAATTTAGGTAAGATGCTTCAGTTGCAACCAAGTTCTGAGCATAACATTTAAGGTTGCTGCTGCAGTTTCATGGATCATTAAGAGTTTGCTAATATTGTTTTAGCTTGCAAATTAGTGCAGCTTAGTGGCTAAGGAAAGGTTCCGTAGCTGTCATCAATCAGGCTGAAATTCTTCATGCATGAGATACAAAACGATTTTTTAGCCTTTGAGGCTCAGGCAGCAATTACTGTAACAAAATAATAATAATTATCCGGTGGGGGCGGGTTGGTGTTAAAACATTTCCCCAAAAAAATTATCTGAGTGGTTCCATTATCTATATGTCTTGCTGTACAAAAAGAGAACCAGGGCCATCGCTGTGAATTAGTTTCCTTCTCTGCTAATAATTGGCAGAGAACTAGAAATAATTGACAAGGAACTAGAAAAAATAAATAAATCTGAATGAATATTTGATGTAAAAACAAATCTTCTTCTTCTTCTTCTTCTTCTTCTTCTTCTTCTTCTTCTTCTTCTTCTTCTTCTTCTTCTTCTTCTTCTTATTCCTCTCATGTGTACCTGCTCCCTGTTGACATCTAAGTGGCTTTAGTCACCTAATTGCAGTCAGGAAGCTTTGCGAGTCCACTCTAGTGGAAGCAGAGATGGTTTGTTTCCTACTAATGTGCGTTTTTGAGTTTAACAAAGCTGCATGCTGTCAGAATGAGGAATGGTGGAGACCGCCTCCCCATCCTGACCCTTCCAGGGAGGAGGAAGAGGAAGACAGTCTAGGTTTACAACAGGGGTTTGTTGGAGATCACAGCGCAGAGGCAGATGAGGGGGAAAGTTGGGAAATAATGGGAGGGGGAGGAGGAGGAAGCGAGGCGCCAGTGAACGGACACAGTGTCATTGGAAAGCCTTCCCGACCCCCCCAACCTGTCCCAGAACACGGCAAGCCTTAAAAGTAGGAGAGCAAAGAGCTCAAAGACAGAGAGCATGTAGCAGCACCCACAGAAGTGACGAATGAGGAAGTGGGAGAGACAGGGGGTGAAGATTCACTGCGGACAATGCCATTATCCAAGAGGCTGGGTTCTATAGCCTCTCTCTGTAATATTGGAATACAAAAGGACAGTAAGAAACCTTCCCTTCTCTTTATATTTTTCCTGGGCAACCAGCCGGGAGCCAGTGACAGCTTCCTGACAGATGCCACACAAAAGCCAACATCAAAATAATAAGCTCCAGTACAGTCTCTCCAAAAGAGACGTTGGTGGTGGTGGTGGTGGCGCTGTGGGTTAAACCACAGAGTCTAGGGCTTGCTGATCAGAAGGTTGGCGGTTCGAATCCCTGCAACAGGGTGAGCTCCCATTGCTCGGTCCCAGCAGTTCGAAAGCACATCAAAGTGCAAGTAGATGAATAGGTAAACGGTGTTTCCGTGCGCTGCTCTGGTTCGCCAGAAGCAGCTTTGTAATGCTGGCCACATTACCCGGAAGCTGTCTGTGGACAAACACCAGCTCCCTCGGCCTATAGAGTGAGGTGAGCGCCGCAACCCCAGAGTCGGACACGACTAGACCTGATGGTCAGGGGCCCCTTTACCTTTACCTTTACTACTACTACTATAACCCCTTCTGACAAAATATTAAAAATACAATAAAACATCAGGCATTTAAAACTTCCCTAAACAGGGCTGCCTTCGTGTGTCGTCTAAAAGTCAGATTGCAAATTGTACCCATCAGTTATAATGTCTGATGTTGTCACCCAGGTGTTTATAACTTGAATAAGTAAAGGACCCATGGATGGTTAAGTCCAGTCAAATTTGACTATGGGGTGCGGCTATCATCTCTGCTTTCAGACCGACGGAGCCAGCCTTTGTCCACAGACAGCTTTTCCAGATCATGTGGCCAGCATGACTAAACCACTTCTGGAGCAATGGGACACTGTGACGGAAGCCAGAGCACATGGAAATGCCGTTTACCTCCCTGCTGCAGTGGTACCAATTTATCTATTTGCACTTCTATGCTTTCAAACTGCTAAGTTGGCAGGAGTTGGGGCAGAAAGATTCAAACTGCCAACCTTATGATCTGCAAGCCCAAGAGCAAGCGTCTTCAAACTCGGCCCTCCAGATGTTTTGAGACTACAATTCCCATCAACCCTGAGCACTGGTCCTGCTAGCTAGGGATCATGGGAGTTGTAGACCAAAAACATCTGGAGGGCTGAGTTTGAGGAAGCCTGCCCAAGAGGCTCATTGGACTTTAGACCACAGCGCTACCTGCATTCTTTGCTTAATAATGATGCTTTCCTGTCACATGGACCTTTGTTGCATTCCACAAGAAAGAGGACCATGCAACAAATGTAGGTGATGTGATTTCTTCCAGGACTCCCATAATCCCATACCATTTCCCTTCTATTGTATCTGGCAATATGTTAAGATTGTGCAGGGTGGGCATGAGAAAAAGTTGAAGGACTAAATAGGAGGGAGAGAAGCAGGTGGCAGGCAGTACAGTATCTTGCATTAAAATCAACCAGTTAAAAATGCATTAGGCTAGATACAGAAGCTGCTCAAAACATTATAGAAGCAGAATTCACATTTCCCCCCCAGAGCGTCTGCTCTGAAAATATGCTCCGCCACTGCCGCTTGTCAGAGCAGGTTTATGTTTTGTGGAAGCTCTAAAAATGAACAAAACGATGCCTCTGCAGTTCTGCATCCCAACAACCGGATATCCTGTTTAGGGTAGGAATATTCAAAGCATGTAGGCTTCATTATCAATCCAATTTTCACAGCCCAACAGAAGAGAAAATATGCTAACCTCTTTGAAATTCACTTGATGCCCTGTGTGTTGCAAATCCTTTAAAAAGTAGGACTGGAAAGCTCTGTTAATGAGTCAAAAAGTATACCTTACCCTTCAGTCACATAATCATAGCTGCCAAGTACCCCGTTTTCCCTGGGAAACCCCCGTTTTTTCATACCGTTTCCCGGCGGTCCCCCGTATCTCCTCATCTCCCGTTATTCTCCCTTATATTTTCCTGCCGGCAGCCATTTTTTTTCCTGATTTGCCCATCTATGGGCACCGAAAATGGCCGGCGCCGGCTTCGAAAGTCACGCCTACGCATGTCCGGAAATGCGTAGATGCAACTTCCGGTGTCGGCGGCGGCCATTTTCGGTGCCCATAGATGGGCAGAGCGCCTCCGGCAGTTGCGTCTACACACTTTCGGACATGCGTAGACGCGACTTTCGAAGCCAGCGCCAGCCATTTTTGGTGCCCATAGATGCAACCTCCGGTGTCACACAGCTGCTGGTCCCGGATTCTGCAGTCCGGGACTTGGCAGGTAAGCACATAATCCATAAAATAATTAATACCTAACTTGCATGGTGCAAGTATGGAATCAAATGTTTGAAGACAGCCTCACACCCAAAGAGCTTCCGATGCTCACAGAACTAAGCAGCATATTTTAACTAAATATCCATCTAGCCAGTGATTCATTTACTAGGTCTGCTTCTTGTTTTGTCTCTTTGTCATGAGCCACCTTCACCTTCTCCCTCTCCTAAAAATAAAACCTCAACTCAGTCTGAAGCTGTCAAACTGCGGCTGTGTCAAATGCCACCTTCCTGGTATGCAAAGTGTTAATGGATATGCAGTTACCCTTGGCCGTACAAGTAATTCTAATCATGACATTTATAATCGAATTATCCAAGAGAAATGTTATTACACTTAGATTTATCTAATACCACCACTGTATCTGAACAACATAATGCAATCCATCCATCAAAAAAGTAATCATTTACTTCTGTTTCTTTCCATTTTTAAGGACATTTTTCATCAGCTTGGCAAAATGAATTATGAGCCCTATTTCAAACTTCACTTTCCTTTACAAGTTCATTTAGGAACATCAAAGTCTTAAAAATGGGGTGGAAAGAGAAACCACTCCTATCAGCATTTCTTCCAGGAATAATACCTTTTTGTTTGTAATATTTAATGCAGCAGCTGTTTTAAACTAAGTAACAAGGTGTGCTACATCTCCATCGGAAGGTAATTTATTCCAGGGGCAAACTCTTCTTTTATTAGATGTCAATCTATACACACTGCGTGGATGAGTGTTACAAAATAGAGACATATTTCAAATGTAGAAATGTGAAGGCTAACATTTATTTAAAATATTTATAGCTTGCCCTTTATTCTAAGATCTCAGGGTGCTTATAAGTGCTTATAATTTGTGTGTGTGTGTGCGCGCGCACACACACACACATAGTATTTATGGATAACAGTGAATAAAATTCATATTTTTAAAAACACCAGAGACTTCAGAAATTCAGCATGAATTTCATGAAGGGCCTGAGGAAACATTGTTTTAAGCAGGTATCTCAAGGAAAAGTTGGCAGGCTTCAGCCAAAATTGAGAGGGAAGGGAGTCTCATCACCATGGGGCCACCACACAGAAGTCTCCTCTCTCACATCACCTGTTGGCAGGCCCATGCAGACCTTGTATGAGGCCCTGGATGGGAGTTCCCAGTCAGTTGAGAGGCCCAGGGCATTCTTAGCATGATAGCATAAGTCCGCAAGCCCCTGGCAGCCCCCAAGGACCATCTAGTCCAACCCCCAGCAATGCAGGAATCTCAGCTCAAGCATCCATGACAGTTGGCCATTCAACCTCTGCTTTAAAAACCTCCAAGGAAGGAGAGGCCACAACCTCTTGAGAAAGACTGTTCACTGCTCAACAGCTCTTACTGCCAAAAAGTTTGTTTCGTATTAGTCGGAATCTCCTTCCTTGCAACTTAAAGCCATTGGTTCGAGTCCTACCCTCCAGAGCAGGGTAGAATGCAGAAAGTCATGAAAGGTAGTTTAAGATGTTCATAATGGAGAGGGGGGGTCTTTATATCAGGGTTCAGCAAACTTTTTCAGCAGGGGTCGGCCCACTGTCCCTCAGACCTTGTTGGGGGAGGCAGGACTATATTTTGAAAAATAAAATAAAAATGGACGAAGTCCTATGCACCACACATAACCCAGAGATGCATTTTAAATAAAAGGACACATTCTACTTATGTAAAAACACGCTGATTCCCAGACTGTCTGCGGGCCAGATTTAGAAGGTGATTGGGCCAGATCCGGCCCCCGGGCCTTAGTTTGCCTACCCATGCTTTATATATTTGTGTTTTTCCTTTTTTGTTTTCCATTGCAGCACTCCAGATCATACACGTTCAACAAAATGGTCTTTTGCAGTGCAGTCTGTTATGATTTGGGTGCTATCCAAGTAAGCCATGCTCAGAAGAAAACCCCACTGAAATCAATGAGATTTACTCCCAGATAAATGTGTGTGGGACTGCAGCTGTCTTCTGAATTCTTTCACAAGTATCATTTATTTATTGCAACTTTTGGATATTTCACTAGAAGATACTAAAGAATGTGGTGCATAGCTGCCAAGTACCCTGTTTTCCCCGGGAAACCCCTGTTTTTACTTACCTTTTCCCGGTGGTCCCCCGTATCACTTCGTCTCCCGTTTTTCTCCGTTATTTTCTCCTGCTGGCGGCCATTTTTTCTTTCCGATTTGCCCTTCTATGGGCACCAAAAATGGCTGCCGCCGGCTTCAAAAGTCACATCTACGCATGTCTGGAAGTGCATAGACGTGACTTCCAGTGTCGGCGGCGGCCATTTTTGGTGCCCATAGATGGGCGGAGCGACACCGGATGTTGCGTTGACACACTTCCTGACATGTGTACAAGCAACTTTCGAAGCCAGCAGCAGCCATTTTTGGTGCCCATAGAAGGGCAAAGCGACACCAGAAGTTACGTCGGCGCAACTTCCGGTGTCACACGGCTGCCGGTCCCGGATTCTGCAGTCCGGGACTTGGAAGGTAAGATGTGGTGGCATATAATAATGATGTATAATGCACTATTAACTTATTTATAAATGTAACTGTGACAGCTGGCTGTGTATTGAGCCCTAATAAATGACATTTAATATGGACAAGCAGTATATTAGGAATAAATATGGGACGTCTGTAACGCAGACTTTTCAGAGACAGTAATGTGGAATCAGTGCCATTAAATACACTGGTTTTTTTTAATTTTAAATTGGAATGAAAGTAATGGGACTTTCTGAAAACATTTAGACTCATCTTGAAAGAAGGATATGCACTTCAGAAACAGCATAACTAGGGATGGGTGAATCTGTTAATCTCAGGTTTTACTGCTTTCTGATTTTCCTTTCTTAATTTCTGTGTCAGGCTGCAATTTCTCTTGTTTAAGAAAAGGGTCAGCATAACAATTAATTAGCATTTTAATATACATTTTATCTAATATACATATGTTTGCATATTTTGCCCAATCTGCACAACAATTTTCCTAAATACACTGCATTTTTGCTTATATATATTTCATTTGTGTGTGTGTGTGTGAGAGAGAGAGAGAGAGAGAGACAGATGGCCTCTTTACCTGATCATACGCATTTTGTACATGTTACTTAGTTGGAAAACTGCACATTTTGAAAGAAGGATGTATTTTGTTTTTATATTGTTTTGGAAGGTGTGAATTAGGTAAGTTCCTTAAAATGTAAACTGAGATCAATTTCCCTCCAATCCCTAACATACCAGACATGTAGAGTGCAACCTCTAGTTACGAATTTAATCCGTTCCGAATGCACATGGCCGGATCAGCAGGTGGGGAGGCCGGCAGGAGGTCAGCGGCGATGGCGATGGGCCTGATCCTTCCTTATGGCCGGATCGGCAGCTGGGGGGCGGCAGGAGGCCGCCGGTGGCAGGGAGGACCCAATCCGGCCCTATGGCCGTGGCGGCAGTGGGGGGCGGCAGGAGGCCGCCAGTGGCGGGGAGGACCCGATCCGGCCCTATGGCCAGATCAGCAGCTGCCCATAGCTTAAAATTATAACTGGGCCAGTGGAAATAGGAACTGAGGAGGAAGATCAAACTGTTTCTTATGTATCATGGATTCTTGAGGGTGCAGTAGGAAGACAATAAAGAGAAATTAAATTAGAAGTGAAGCATAAACATAAATACTTCTGAAGGTCAGTAATAGAATTCTAAACTGAATGTCAAAAGTGGGAGAAATAGCTTGGTCATCACTGGGTACAGGGGGGGGGGGGAATGGCAGGTAGCAGAATCCAAGATGGAAACAAGGCAAAATTACAACTCTATACTCGTCAACATTTCTCCGATGAAAATAGGGATGCCCCATTCCATCATCATCAACATCATCATCATTTTACTATTCATACCCTATTGATCTGACTGGGTTGCCCTAGCCATTCTTGGCTGCTTCCAACACATATAAAAACATAATAAAACATTAAACGTTAAAAAAAGATGGCTCAGGGATTGGATAGCTCCATACCATCCAACATTTCTCTAATGAAAATAGGGACATCCTGCCATACCCTCCAACATTTATCCAATGAAAATAGGGACGTCCTATGGAAAAGTGGGACATTCCAGGGTCAAATCAGAAACCAGTATGGCTTCTGAAAATCTGGGACTGTCCCTAGAAATTGAGACACTTACTTACAACTCACTTACAAGCCAGCAGCCATGCATATGCCGTGGATACTTTTTTACTCTAATGGTAAATGGTAATGGATACTTTTTTTACCCCAAAGTTTTGTTATTCAAGGAAACTTAAAAGAGCTTGTTTTCTGCAGTTATTCCTCTGTTTCATTGTTGGAATACAACTGCTGGGCCCTGGGAATGCAGAATAAAAAATTTAAAATGCATTTCTGCCATCTCTAAATTTTGACTGTCTTGTGGGTCTACACTTTAGGGCAATCAAAATCCTACGAAGGGCCGGCCAGTGCTGCGGTTGGAGTCTATGTGCTCCTTTTATTAAAAGTATCTGTTAAATAGTTGGCCATATTGACTTTCCTCCCTAAAGATACAACATCCACAGAGGTCAGGCTGCATATATTTGTTATTAAGTGCCATCTTTTTATACTTGAAAAATGAGCAGTCAAAAACAACTTGGTCAGCATATTTGCAGACGTTCATACATAAATATGTTTTATTATGGCTGGCAGTTGCAGAAAGGCAATGCTGAGCCACAATCTCAGAAAGACCTCCATGTTATTGTTTCCACAGATCTTCCTGCTGCGGAGAGAATTTGCTCATCTCATCCTCCTCAGAAACAAAATGGGCGCAATCCATCAAGCAAACAATTCGCATTGATTAGAAGGGGGCCGTTTAGTGCTGCGTCCCCTTGACGCTTCTCTATGAGGCATCTGTCTTTTAGTTTCAAATGTGATGGTTTGCATTATTAAAGTGATCTGCTTAATAATTCATGCTTAAATCACCTTAAAAGATATCATAAAAGCCAGAAAAGCAGCCCCATCAAACACTTCCTTAATGAAAAGTTGTAAAGCTTTGGGGTTTTGAAAAGGGAAAAGGGAAAGGAACACCCCCGTTTGGGCCAGCATTTCAGCTAAATTATTAGAAAACAAAGAAATAATGGGTTTTCCAGGAAGAAAATAAATGATGTTTGCTTTCCTTGGCTGAAAGGAACACCTAATAGATCATGCATCCCCAAACTTCGGCCCTCCAGATGTTTTGGACTACAATTCCCATCATCCCTGACCACTGGTCCTGTTAGCTAGGGATCATGGGAGTTGTAGGCCAAAACATCTGGAGGGCTGCAGTTTGGGGGTGCCTGTAATAGATAATCTAGAGTGGTGGTTTCCAACCTGTGACAACAGCAGGAGTTCATGGCATGACAAATCAGGAAGAGGAGGGTCTGTGGGCTTGGCTGCGGAAAAGAACCAGGGATGTGTAAGAAGGGGGGGGGGGGTATGATTCAAATAATATCTGAAAGAAAAACCAACTAATTCACAATTTTCCAAGCCAAACAAGAACTGAAAGAAAGCCATCCTAAAATCACAATTCCCCGAATATCGTAATGCAGCTCTCCAGCAGCATACAAAAAGGCATATATTAAAGTGTGAATAACAATTCGTACTTTTGTGGAAGCAGCATGCAAAAGTGTGTTACGTTAGTGGAGATTGCTTTGCCAAAATGTGGATCTAAACTGCATACAAGAATGTTTCTATTAGGAGAACTTTCCACTAAACAGCTGGTGCTTTAATTACTACTATTATTATTTTTTAAAATGCGAGCTGATGTGGAATGTGGAGAACTGAATTTAAGACAGAAACAACGAGAAACTGATATATTCATTTTTGAAATAAATAAATAAAATGATGCAATTGTTTTAATTTTGACCATGAAACCCTTTGTAATCATAGACCACTCATCTTTTTCCTCTTGGTATATTTTATTATTGACTCAGTAAATTGCATAGGCTGTATCCTATATTTCCTTATTGGCAATTCAGTATTTCTTAAACTTTTTTTCCTTTCATTTTTTCCCCTGTCATTGTTATTAATAGTCAATAAACATGTGTGTGTTTGTGTGTGTGTGTGTGTGTGTGTGTGTGTGTGTGTGTGTGTTTTGGGGGGGGGAATAAACTTCCTTAACTCACATCCAATGCGAGAAGATAATCTCTGACCTTGTCCATCCTTGATCAAGGGTTTTGAGTTCACCTTGAGCTCACACGTATTCCATTCAAATAATACCACCCAGATAATGAATGAGCAAGCTGCACTAAGTCCAATTCAGCAGTTGAGCCCTGATTATCAGAAATGTACCAATTCAGCAGCTGTAGATCTATTGCCCCATCTGCACAACAGAGCATAGACGCATAAGAAAAGCCTGCTGGATCCACACCTAGTCAGGGGCGTAGCATGGGTTGTTGGTACCCAGGGCAGGAAAAGTGTGGTGACCCCCTGGTGGATTGGGCAGCGGCCAGTCCCTTCGCTAACCAGCATCTACTCAAGGGAGTCTCTCTTTGCAAACTAAACCCAACATGGGAGCAGAGATAAGGCAGAGAAACATGAAACCAGGAGCGTCGTTGTGTTACCTCACCGTCCTGTTCTTGCAGCAAGGCACTCTGGGCAATGCACGTGGTTCTGCCAGTGCTTTCCCATCTTCTGCTGTTCCTCTTTGGTGGGTGGTGGTGGAGCCCCCTGTATTCCCTTCGTTTTGCAGGGAGAGATTTGCCAGTTGTGTTATTGAGCTAAATCTGATCATATAGGTTGCATTGTATAATTCTGAGTGTATGGCTTAGCCCCCCCCCAATATTCCGTGGATGCCCTTTTTCCTTAAAATGCTTTTCAGTGGCTCTGCGTCTCTGGGCCAAAGTGCTATCAAGGCCGGATGGCTGGCCTTGTCTGATGCTAGCAGTCTGACGCACAGAGCAGGCAAGATAGATAGGAACTCAAGCCCCCACTCAAGGCTGCTTGAGGAAGCATGAGTCAGCATGTGTTTATGAGAAGGGCAGGATACGGATCTTCCTTATATGTACTTGTGATCCCCTTGTGTTTATGAGGACAGGATACAGATTTTCCTTATATGGACTTGTAACCTGTGACCCCCTTGCATGCGCATTTACTTACAGAGGAGGGGGGGAGGAGCCCAAGAAGTGTATAAGAATCTTTGCAAATTTGTGTTTCTTTACTCTTGTCGTGAAATATGGATCACCAAGAGTCTCTCTAATTAGAGATTAAAGTCTTTCTCTGGATTCAACCCTCGGTGTCGTTATTGACTGTCCCTGTCCCTGCCTGGGCGCAACTTAAGAACCCTTAGTAGCTAATAGGCGGGCAGGTGTGGAGGATTCCCTGGTTCTGAATGGGGTAACTGTGCCCCTGAAAGACCAGGTGTGCAGCCTGGGAGTCATTTTGGACTCACAGCTGTCCATGGAGCCACAGGTCAATTCTGTGTCCAGGGCGGCTGTCTATCAGCTCCATCTGGTACACAGGCTGAGACCCTACCTGCCTGCAGACTCTCTCACCAGAGTGGTGCATGCTCTAGTTATCTCCCGCTTGGATTACTGCAATGCGCTCTACGTGGGGCTACCTTTGAAGGTAACTTGGAAACTACAACTAATCCAGAAAGCGGCAGCTAGACTGGTGACTGGGAGCGGCCGCCAAGACCACATAAAGATCTACATTGGCTCCCAGTATGTTTCCGAGCACAATTCAAAGTGTTGGTGCTGACCTTTAAAGCCCTAAATGGCCTGGGTCCAGTATACCTGAAGGAGCGTCTCCACCTCCACCATTCTGCCCGGACACTGAGGTCCAGCACCGAGGGCCTTCTGGCGGTTCCCTCGTTGTGAGAAACCAAGTTGCAGGGAACTAGGCAGAGGGCCTTCTTGGTGGTGGCGCCTACCCCGTGGAATGCCCTCCCAACAGATGTCAAAAAGGAAAACAACTACCAGACTTTTAGAAGACATCTGAAGGCAGCCCTGTTCAGGGAGGCTTTTAATGTTTAATAGATTATTGTGTTTTATTCTTTTGTTGGAAGCCGCCCAGAGTGGCTGGGGAGACCCGGCCAGATGGGCGGGGTATAAATAATTTATTATTATTATTATTATTATTATTATTATTATTATTATTATTATTATTATTATGCTACAGCACCAGAAGCAATTGGCCATGAAAACTGAGTTCAGCTCTAATTTATCCACAATTAGATTTACTTGGGACAGGGACTTTATGGGGACTTTAATTATTTAGTCTATGAATCGAAAAGGAGCACACATTTGATTTACTGTCATTCGGTTGGCTGATAAAGATCAGCCAGTTGATAAATGTTGCAAATGAATTTTACTGATCGAACCTATCCTTTCATTGGTTTTGCCCAAGAATTAAAGATTAATTAAATCAGACAGGCTTCTAATGAGAGACTCTTACCAGCCGTTCTCTCCACGTAGTTGGAAAACATAAAGCAGGCCAAATAGGAAGTCTTTCAAGATAGAGAGAGCCTCGGCTAAACAGGAAAGGGGACATTTGTGCTGTTCTGTAACCACCGATGCAAATAATGTAGAACATTTACACTCTGCCTATTTAGAACAATAATTGCTTTGGACCCAGCATTGGTAACACATTAAAAAATGAGCCTGTAATCAATATCAAACTTGTAAAGCATGTTATATAAAAAAGCATAAATTGGGGGGAGGGGGAGGCTGAAACAAATTATACGCTTGACAGAGGTAAGTGTTGATTTTTATTTTTATTTTAAAAAAAGCTAAATCTCCTGGTGGTGCAGGAAGAATGCTTTTCCAAACTGGTGAATAGAACAAAACCTTTCTTAAAGAGCAGCCATTGAAAACTCCCTAATCACATTTCCTTCCCCAAGCATTTCTGAACATTTCTGAAAAAACAAACCCAGGACACATAGACATTTGCCGCACATACAGGTATTGCCCCAATCCTTGGCTTCATGTCCCCCTTTCACCTGAACAGTATCTGTTCAGATGTAGAATATTGTTGGATTTCTGAATATAGCCAAGATTTAAAGGTAAAGGTAAAGGGACCCCTGACCATTAGGTCCAGTCATGACCGACTCTGGGGTTGCGCGCTCATCTCACATTATTGGCCGAGGGAGCCGGCGTATAGCTGCCAGGTCATGTGGCCAGCATGAGAAAGCCGCTTCTGGCAAACCAGAGCAGCACACGGAAATGCCGTTTACCTTCCCGCTGTAGCGGTTCCTATTTATCTACTTGCATTTTGACATGCTTTCGAACTGCTAGGTTGGCAGGAGCTGGGACCGAGCAACGGGAGCTCACCCTGTCACAGGGATTCAAACCGCTGACCTTCTGATCAGCAAGCCCTAGGCTCTGTGCTTTAACCCACAGCGCCACCTGGGTCCCTTAGCCAAGATTTACTCAATAGCTAATTTTAACACTCTCAAAAAAAGAAGAAGCATTTGTTATAAACATTCTGATCTCGAGCCACAGATGCTCCCATGCCAAAACAAAACTGGCTGTGATTGGTTAGTGACATGTATAGTGGGAGGGGGAAATCACATCGGGAAGAGAGCCTAGATGTGAATTCATAGAAAGGTTCAGATGAGGATAGCCTTGTGCATCTCATGTCCCCTTTAGATGTTACTGGCAGCTGTTTCCATGACACTCCTGGTAACAGATGTGACTTCCACTTGTGTTGTAAATGCAAACCATAGGGTTAAAAACTGGTAAGGCTCTGAACGCGTTAAAGAGGTTTTTTTACATTACATTACATTTTAAGATTGATACTGCACATGAGAAAGGATAGATAGTCTGAGATAGCATACTTAAAGAAGCACTTTTTTTATTATACAGCAATAACAAATTGTCTAAGTAAAAAAAAGTATTAAATTAAGAAAACAATTATTATGCAGGTTAGAGGCAATGATAGTACAGATTTGGTTGGTTTTTATAATTAGAATGTTCAAATCTCATGATAATTCTGTTTAGTAATGAATTGTGATAAGGGTGAGTATTTATAATGTATAATTTAACTACGTTTGAAAGAAAAACCACCATTGCTTTTTATTTGTTGCCCAAATTCATTTGCACACCCCCGGCTGATTTATTTTTTTTGTAAATAAGAAACCAAACAGGTGATTGATGTGAAAGAAAGAAAGAAAGAAAGGGAAGGAATGTGCAGAATTGTAACCCAAGAAGTAGAGCTATACAAAATTATGCTGAAATGTTGTGTGTGTGTAAGATTAAGAAAGAGAGAGCTCCAGCCATTGATGCCCCAGACTGTGATTTATCACGAGAAGGTCTCACCACGCTTGGCACAAATTGATCTTGCTAGAAATAGTTTACTCTGAAAGCAATAAAAATAAAGCAAAGGTGATAATGCCTTTGCGTTAAACATGAAACTCGAAATGTTTAAGAAGAATGTACAGTATAATGGATTTCCCCCCCCCAGCAGATACTGTTGTAGTAGCTGCAGAAGAACCCCACTTTTGGTAAATTTCAATGGCAATTCCAAAACTGAGCTGAGTCTTCTATGTTATATTACAACCACTGCTCTTCGTCTCCTCCCTAGTAAGCTGGGACAGTTGTATAATTCTGAGTATGGTTTGACGAATCCCAAAGAGTTGTATTTATAAAAAAGAAACTTCTGTTTCAGTTACTGGGTTAACTTTGGACTATGTGTTAAATTCAGCTCTCCATCTGAAAAATGGAAATATTAACAACAAAACAGCAAAGGGGTGCTATGAGGTTACCAAGTTTAGAACAAGATTCGCCTAGTATCTGTAGTATCCGATTTGATTGGTTATTCAAGTCCAAACTGGAAGTGTTACATCAAAAGCTGTTTCACCCCATAAGCTATAATGAGGAATCTAAAAATGGCTATAACAACACCTGCCATTTTTTAGTTAAGTGAATGAAATTTGCAAGGAGAGTGGCTCTTCCACAAATTTCAGGCAAATCCATTGAGAGGATTTTGTGCGAGGGATCTTTCACGTGTGTGCGCACACGTCTCTATTTTCTCCCAGAATTGGATGTACTTTGCAGACGTGGTTGGCCCTTCAGTGATGATAAAGCCTGCCAACTTTCGGTATGATAGTCAGGGCTTTCTTTCAGCAGGAATTAATCGAAACTCAGTCCCGGCATCTCTCAGGTGGGCGTCATTGCCATTACCTCACCTTTTATAAGAAAACAAGGGAAGCATTCATGGTGAGTTCCGGCACCTATTTTTCTAGAAAAACACTACTGAGAGTGGTAAAAGGTAAAGGTAAAGGGACCCCTGACCATTAGGTCCAGTCGTGACTGACTCTGGGGTTGCGGCGCTCATCTCGCATTATTGGCCGAGGGAACTGGTGTACAGCTTCCAGGTCATGTGGCCAGCATGACAAAGCCACTACTGGCAAACCAGAGCAGCACATGGAAACACTGTTTACCTTCCCGCTGTAGCGGTACCTATTTATCTACTTGCACTTTGACATGCTTTCGAACTGCTAGGTTGGCAGGAGCTGGGACCGAGCAACGGGAGCTCACCCCGTCATGGGGATTCGAACTGCCGGCCTTCTGATCGACAAGCCCTAGGCTCTGTGGTTTAACCCACAGCTGATACCGGTAGGTGCAGCAATTTTCCCACAAGTAAAGACTTTACTATTTTAAGGTGGGTAAAAGAGAAACCACTTAACTTCCTAGGGTCTTGTGGACAATCAGAAAACTGGTGAAATGTGGGAGGTTCAGCTGGGTAAGTGAGTCATAATAGTGAGTCATAATAGTATACCTGAAGGAGCATCTCCACCCCCATCATTCAGCTATTGTGGTCTAGCTCCAAGGGCCTTCTGGCAGTTCCCTCACTTCGAGAAGTGAGGATACCGGGAACCAAAACTGGTAGTGGCACCTTCCCATCAGATGTCAAGGAAATAAACAACTACCTGACTTTTAGAAGACATCTGAAGGCAGCCCTGGATAGGGAAGTTTTTAATGTTTGATATTTTATTGTGTTTTTAATATTCTGTTGGGAGGTGCCCAGAGTGGCTGGGGAAACCCAGCCAGATGGGCGGGTTGTTGTTGTTGTTGTTGTTGTTGTTGTTGTTGTTGTTTTTGTTGTTGTTATTTTCAAATGGACCATAAGGGCAGTGGCTAGAAAAACGACTTAAACGCCATGTACCTACCCATATGCGCCCCATTATATTTTAAACTTAGAGAGGCCCATGAACATACGTTTTACTTCAATGTATGGACTTTTGTACAACTCCGGAAAGCTTTTGCAGAGTTACGATTAAATACAATAAACTCTGCTTATAGAGATGGGAGACACAGAGGCATACCAGTAAATGAACGTGTTTGTATTAGGGGATGCCCTGAAATAGAGGACCTTACACATTATATCTTACGCTGCCCCTTATATAATGAAGCAAGAGAATGGTTTTTGACACCTATAATGACAAGGTCCCCTGGTCAGAATCCTTCTGACATGATTCTTTATCTCCTCGCAGACATAGATAAGTATGTGACCTGGTGTGTAGTACTTTTTGCAACTGCCACCAGGAAAATTAGAAAAAATATATATAGCCGAGATAGCTATGAACTGTAAAGGAGATGAATTTATTTGACCCCATCTACACCAAGCTGCATCTTTATTACTAAACCTTGTATATAATTTTCTATTGTATTATTTAACATTACTTTTAATATATTAGTTTCCCCACGGTGATTTTAGCTTATAAATTTTATTGTCTAATGTTTCAATTTGTATATTAGGGAGTTTCTATAGCTTCGTGCAGATTAGGTCATGTTTTTGTATCAAATTAGTATTTTATTGAATGAAATTATATACATTGCAGCAGCCTTTGGGTATCTATATATATATAATGCAAGTGTCCCTGCGTCCACGTTTTCCCGTGTGTCCCTGGGCTACTGCGCATGGGCCCCAGGGACACAGGGATTGGACCAGAGACTTAGAACGCACACGCGCGCCCTCCCCCCCACCCCTCTGTCTCCTCCAACTGCCGTTCCCAGCCAGACAGCGCGTCGGGAAGCGAGTGTGGAGGCCGGCGGAGGTGAAGGGGGGGAGGAAGGGCGCCTTTGAGGAGCCCGGTCCGGCTCCCGCCGCCGCCGCCGCGCCCCCAGACCCCGATGCCGCCATCTTTGTCCGCCTCTGCCTCCTCCTCACAACGCTCCCTGGCCCATGAGAGGAGCGGCGGGGCCACAGACTTCCCTCCCTCTCTGCGCTCGCATGGGATGGAGCTTCGGAGACCTTCTCCGAAGCCCCGTCTCATGCGGGAGGTGCGCGGCGAGGTGGCGGGGGGGAGGAGAAGCGCTCCTCCTCCCCGCCATCTCGGCACGCAGCGCCGGCATGGGACGGAGTTTCGGAGAAGGTCTCCGAAGCCCCGTCTCATGCGGGAGGTGCGCGGCGAGGCGGCGGGGGGGGAGAAGTGCTCCCCCCCCCGCCGCCTCGCCACGCAGCGCCGACATGGGACGGGGCTTTGGAGACCTTCTCCGAAACTCCGTCCCATGCCGGCGCTGCACGACAGCAGCGTTCCAGCGCCCGTTTTTAAACGGGCTGAATTCCACTAGTAAGCAATAAACTTGACTGACTGACTGACTATATCAGTTATAAGCTACTATGGGAAAACTCCTTTTAAGTAGGCAGCATATAAATTCTTACCTAAACAAATAAGTCCCATGTCTGGGATTCAAAGAAAACATAAAACATTAATCCAGGCCAATACTTCATGAGCTGGGCAAGATTAATAAGGCCTAGGACTAAAACTGCCAACCATGTTTGCCTAGAGCACAATTTTAACAGTAGTATGCACACCTATTTAGATGCAACATCTGTTGAGTTCAGTGGGACTTACTCAGGAGTAAGTAGGTTTAGGAGCAAAGAAGAAACATTTTCCACCTGAGAGCTACATTCCATTGTGGACAACCTTCTTGGATGACATGACAGTAGGTGAGAGAGTGGAGGCAAAAGCGAGCAGAGCAATGAAAGTGAACTTTAACTTTGAACTGTAGGCTGGATATTTCCCACAAATCTTCCATACCGGCAAGCAAGGGACATTATCAGAGGTAGGGCCGTCTTTACCTGGGGGTGCAAGGGATGCGGGGCACCCGGGTGCTGAATTCTGGGGGTGCCAGGCGCACGCCACTGAAGCTGCCTAAGCACTTAACTATCTACAACCATACCTTGGGTTGCGAACGCTGCAGGGTATGCGCTGTCGGGTTGTGCTCCGCGCCAAAATGGGTTACTTCCGGGTTTCGGCACTCGTGCATGCGCAGAAATGCAAAATGATGTCATGCACATGTGCAGAAGCGCCGAATTGTGTCACACACATGCGCAGATGCGGCACTGCGAGTTGCAAACTCTGTGGGTTGCAAATGCACCTCCTGCATGGATCACATTCGCAACCTGAGGTATGACTGACTGTACCTGTTATGAAATAATAAATAATTTTGATCAAGCTAGAAAAACAAAATACATATATACCTAGGTATATCTGGAAGGACAGATCGTGAAGCTGAGGCCACCTCATGAGAAGAGAAGACTCCCTGGAAAAGACCCTGATGTTGGGAAAGATTGAGGGCACTAGGAGAAGGGGATGACAGAGGACAAGATGGTTGGATAATGTTCTCGAAGCTACGAACATGAGTTTGACTGAACTGTGGGAGGCAGTGGAAGACAGGAGTGCCTGGCGTGCTATGGTCCATGGGGTCACGAAGAGTCGGACACGACTAAACAACTAAACAACAACCTAGGTATTACCTAAATGTATGCCTATTGTTTCACTAAAGGACTTTCAACTTTGTGTGCTCATTTACCAAAGCTGCGCTGCACCAGCAGTGGCACTTGTCATTCACAATGGTGGTGCTTGTCATTCTCAATGGTGCCATCCACACGAAATTAACTCTTACATCGAAATATTATGTTATGTACGTATTTTATTGCGCTGCTCTGTGGCACCTTTGATATGACTGATGTTTCTCTTAAGTAGGTGCCTAAACAATACTTATAAGTTTAAGTATGGTGGTGCTGTATACTTAAGTATAAGTGTATTGTAAATAAATGAGCAAATAAAAAAGTTTGTTTCTTTTTCCTCCCTTCTTTCGTAAACAAGAGATAAGGCGTAAGCGTGGTGTCTGACATAAGCATAATAAAAGTTAATTTGGGGGCTAAACTAAATTTGGGGGCGCTGGGAGGATCTTTGCACCCCAGCGGCACATATGCTAAAGACAGCACTGATCAGAGGTAAAGGAAGTCTAGGGAGAGTCCTGGGGGCCAGTTAGAGGAACTGGGAGATGCACAATTGGCCCCAGTTAGCTTGCAGTCGAATCTTTGGTGGTTCTTGCAACTTGTGAAGAACCCATGAAGATAGGGATTAATGAAATGTCCATCCACACACCATTTTGATGCCCAGTGCAGACTCTGTGCCTTTTCACAATCATCTGCCCTGGAGTTCACTAAGAAAGAGCTTGCTGTTTTTATTTTTTAAGTTATTTCAATGTTTATGCATCGGGGAGCAGGGCAGGAGGCGGGAAGAAGGTAGCCTTTCATGATGGAGCGAAATGCCAAAGGAAGGCTGATCGCAGCTGAAACACTATCCAGCTTTTTAAAGTTATTTATATTTCAATTACATAAAGGTCAAGGTAAGGATTTATTCTTGTAGCTTGACAGTAACTTTCTAATTAGAGCTGATGAGTCTGAAAGAAGCAGTTGATTAGCAAAATTGCTTCTTTATTAAAATGTTTTCCAAAGTTGTCAAGCAGCAAGGAGAAGAGCTGAACGGCGAGATGCTGCAATGACCCTAATGAGTCTCATGTTTGTGGCTCTAACTACCAAAGTCAAGCAAGAGGAAAAACAAACACTTGCATTTGATATTTGGGGACTCGCAGAACTGGAATTTGTCAAAGTATGACATTCAATTATTTGTGCTTGTATTTTTTATGAGTCAATTATTTTTCAAGCTCCCCTCTTGCTCTTTCTGTCTCCCTCTTGCTAGAAAGAAACATACCTTTTTAACACAACAAACAAACAAACAAACAAACAAACAAAATAAATGTTGTGATGGACTTTCATGAGCTAGGTAACAATGCCCACTTGATAAGGGGTGGGGTGGGAATCCTAAATCTGCCGTCAGGATGAATTTTTTGCCTGTGCACACATATCCAAACACATTCACAGGACATTCCCACAAATGTCTCTTCCTTTTTCTGAGAGTAAAAATACAACAACAATCAATTAAATAACTGTCCTTTCATCTCACCTCAGATCAGCTGCCTGGAGTGGTTGTCTCTCTCTCTGCCTAATGTTAGGGTTCCCACTGTGGTGGGAAGGTAAATGGCGTTTTTGTGCACTCTGGCTTCCACCATGGTCCTCTGTGCAAAAGTAGCAGTTTAGTCATGCTGGACACATGACCTGGAAAGCTGTCTGTGGACAAACGCCGGCTCCCTCGGCCTGAAAGCAAGATGAGCACCACAACCCCATAGTCACCTTTGACTGGACTTAACCACCCAGGGGTGCTTGTCTTTTTGTTGTTGCTGTTTAGTCATTTAGTCGTGTCCGACTCTTTGTGACCCCATGGACCAGAGCACGCCAGGCACTCCTGTCTTCCACTGCCTCCCGCAGTTTGGTCAGACTCATGTTTGTAGCTTCGAGAACACTGTCCAACCATCTCGTCCTCTGTCGTCCCCTTCTCCTTGTGCCCTCCATCTTTCCCAACACCAGGGTCGTTTCCAGGGAGTCTTCTCTTCTCATGAGGTGGCCAAAGCATTGGAGCCTCAGCTTCACAATCTGTCCTTCCAATGAGCACTCAGGGTTGATTTCCTTCAGAATGGATAGGGTTGATCTTCTTGCAGTCCATGGGACTCTCAAGAGTCTCCTCCAGCACCATAATTCAAAAGCATCAATTATTTTACCTTAATGTTAGGGTTGACTCTGAATTCCTGTCTACCTTTACTCTACTTGCAGTTGGCTAGCTATTTCCCTTCATTGTATTTTTAAAGGACTTGTGTCATTGCAAGGGAAGGCCCTGCACTTTTGAACGACTCAGTTTTGAACGTTCAAGCAGGCTGGGATCAGCTAACTTTCAAAGAACACCTTCCTTAAATGCCTTATAACCAGTGCCATTTTTCTAGATAAAAAAGGTGCCAGAACGCACCATGAACACCTCTTAGAATGGCAATGGTGCCCACCTGAGAGCACAAATTAAGCCTTGCTTATAACTAGTCAGATCGTTTAGCCTGGCATTGTTGACGCTGAAAAGCAGTGACTGTCAAAGGTTTCAGTCTGGATTCCTTCCCAGTCCTACAAGGAGACATCGGGGAATGGACCTGAGACGTTTTGCATGCCCTATCACTGAGCTAATCAGAAGGAAAAGAATTTAGTAAGCTAACATACACATACACAAACTAGCTGAACTTTTCTGCTTTTGCCTAAGAAACCTAAGAAACAAAAAACAGCTAGTGATAATATTATGTGTTAATTTCTAGTGCTGTACATGGCCCCTCTGAGCTGACTCAGGGCCCCAGATCCATCCCCTGATCAATTCAGGAGCCATCATGACAAATCTGATGACAATACAGTGGAACCTCTACTTACGAATTTAATCCGTTCCAAATGCACATTCGTAAGTAGAAACATTCGTAAGTAGAAACGATGTTTCCCATAGGAATGCATTGGGAATGGATTAATTCATTCCAGGCCTTTTAAAAATGCACTTTAAAGGCCGGTTGCGAGGCGGCTGCAAGGGCCCAATCCGGCCCTATGGCAGCTGGGGGGGGGCGCAGGAGGGCGGCCAAAGCGGCTGCGAGTGCCCGATCCAGCCCTATGGCAGCTGTTGAGGAGGTGGGAGGGCGGCGAAAGCGGCTGCGAGGGCCCGATCCGGCCCTATGGCAGCTGGGGGGCGGCAGGGGCGGTGAAAGCGGCGGAGAGGGCCCGATCCGGCCCTATGGCAGCTGGGGGCAGTGGGAGGCCGTTAACAGCGGCGGCGAGGGCCCGATCCGGCCCTATGGCAGCTGGGCGGGAGGCGGGAGGCCAGCGGCTGTAGAGATGAGAGCCCGATCCGGCCCTATGGCAGCTGGGGGGTGGCGGGAGGCCGGGGCAGAGGCAGAGAAAGTGCGATCCGGCCGGGCGGGAGCCAGCAGCGATTCGGCCTGAGGCCAGCGGTGGCGGAGAGGGCCCGATCTGGCCAGGCGGGAGCCAGCACAGCTGGTAGCGATCCGGCCTGAGGCCCTGCGGCGGCAGCGAGGCCCCGATTCGGCCTTCGGATGTCAAAAAAATCATAAGTGCTTGCCAATTATTTCACTTCGTGAGTCGAATATTTTGTAAGTCGAGTCATTCGTAACTCGAGGTACCACTGTATTTTCATTACTGCACTTAGGAATGGTACAATCCACCATCTTGATTCAAAATGGCACCCGGTGCTATCTAAGCATGAATAAAAACCCGTACTTCCACCTTAAGAACCCTCATGCCAAATTGGGGGACAATATCTCAAGAATAGAGAGATAAACCACTTTCCTAAATGTGTAGCAGATTGATTTATTATTATAAATACCACCCACTCACATATATGCCACAATATATGCAAATGCAATAAAACATAAGATACAAAAATAAAATACCAAAATGACTGGCTCGTTTAAAAAAGGATCTGAAACAATTTCCTTTACTTACTGCTGTTCTTTCATTTTCCTCTCCCCTTGCCTTCCACCTAACAGCTGCATAAGGTGGCTTATAACAGCCATAAAAGTAATCTAAAAACATCTACACATTAACACTATTAAAAAACAAACAAACCCCTAAGTATCACACACTAAAGACACCAGACAGTAGAACAGCAACACAAACACTTACAAGCATACCAATCTGCTACCCAAATCTGCCACCATAAAAAATACTGAGTACCCATGTTCAGGGGCTCCTGCCTGCCACAGGCACAGGCATTGATCTTGCAGGTGTCAGGAAATTATTGTTTGTGCAACTTCTGCATAGAAAAAGTTACCATCACCACCATCATCATCACCATTCAGTTGGCGCCAGAGGCACCAACAACCACCTCAACCTGTTCTGAAGTCACTCCGCTGGTGATCTTGAAATAGTGTTCTAAGTACTTTTACATTGCAATGTCGCCGAAACAAAATTCCAAGTACAGTGATACCTCGGTTTACAAACACAATTGGTTCCGGAAGTCTGTACTTAACCTGAAGCGTACTTCACCTGAAGCGAACTTTCCCACTGAAAGTAATGGAAAGTGGATTAATCCATTCCAGACGGTCCGTGGAGTACTCAACCTGAAGCGTACTTAACCCGAAGTATGAGTGTATGAGTGTAATTGGTTCCAGAAGTCTGTACTTAACCTGAAGTGTACTTAACCCAAAGCAAACTTTCCCATTGAAAGTAATGGAAAGTGGATTAATCTGTTCCAGATGGGTCCACGGAGTACTTAAACTGAAAATACTCAAACTGAGGCGTACTTAAACCGAGGTATGACTGTACTGTATATTAGTACTTGGCCAATAAATCATCATCATCATCATTTTCTTGTATGTGGGTGTTGCCTGTAAAACAAATGTATATGGAAGAACAGTTTAAAATCTCATAGAGATGCTGGACTTATATATACTTCACTTAGAAGGTTTGTAGAATGTCAGCAACAAGCACTGAAAAGATAACAGAGATGCCAGAGGCAGATTTAGAGCAGCGCGAGTATGCAAGGAGGCTGCCTTCTCAAAGACTGGTGTTTGCCTGGCTTTTGGAAGAAGGCTGGAGGACTCTAGGACCCTGCCAGAGCCTCACAGTTCCTTCCCAAAGCCTGGGTTAAGCCGGTGCCATGAGGGTTCTGGGGAGGGCATCAAATGTTGGCATTTCAAAGCACAGCATATTTCCAAGATTACTGGAGATGTCCCTGTGCCAGATATGTAATGCCAGGAGGTCCTGAGAGTAGATGATCCAACATCATGTGGAATGGACCTCCTGATAAGATGGTGCTGTCAAGATGCCCTCTCCTGCAAAGCACAAGGATCACTTGGAATACAGTATAAGGGATGAGCTTGAGACAAGCTTTTAGGTATTGTCCCAAGCTGTACAAGGCTTTGAACTTTGTCACTGATTGGCAACTACTTTGGAGCTTGGCAGAAATAGCTAATTTTTCCAGAGGGCTATGATACAAATCCATACGGAGGTATTCCATTTTGATTCACATTTACTGCTTTGTTTATGTCTATGCTTTGCTTTGTCGCCTTCCATCGTCTATATTTTTCACAGAATTGGATCCATTTTGCAGACACAAGTTCAGGCTCAGTTCAAAAAAATGTTTCAAAAATTGTATGGGGAACGTGGACTGAATTGGTTGATTATTGATGTTTATCTGGTCAAACCCCCACTTGCCCACCTTTAACTTTCTGCAAAGCTCAAAAGAAACTTGTGCCCACATCAAAAACGTATTGTCTTTGTCTTCCATTTTGCTCTATCCTACAAAATGGTGCTACCCATGCAGAGGAGTGTCGGGAAAACGTAAACATTTAAAAAAGAAAGGCGGGGAACCCTCAGGAAGGAACCCAGAACCAGCCAACCATGCCACTGAGCATGCTCAGTAGTTGCAGAATGCTGACTGAGTTGCAGGAGGAATAATAGAATGGGTAGGGTTGCCATATGTCTGGATTTTTCGGGTAGAAACGGTGGAAGTGACATCCAGGGGGAATTTCTGGAAAGTGGCGGTTCATCCTGGATTTTTGGCAGCATAAGCAAAAAAACCAAAGCTCAACAACTTGGGTTATTTCACACACAAAAAGGTCAACAATTTGTTTGTGTCCGGATGAAATATGGCAACCCTAAGAATGAAGTATACACAAAAAAGGGCAGGGGAAGTAATGAAATGGGTTTTGTTGCAGGCCCCACTTGAATGGATTTAATAATGGAATCGTCAAAAGGAAGAAACATCAGTTAATGGTGACATTTAGGTCAGAACCTCATGGCATGTGAGTGTGTTAAATAAAAGACCAGCAGATCCTTCATTCATTGCAACAAATCACACATCCAAACTGTCCCCCCCCCCCAGATACCAAAATGTGCTTTCACATATTTCCAGTTGCAGTGCCCTAAATTCTGCTTCTGAAATCCACGCATTCCATTCCCCTCATGCCTCGTGGCACTTGTTTTCCTTTACTAAAAAGTGGCATATTCTCTCATGGAAGATATTTAAAATAACACCTAGTACATATCCCCAGCACAGCCATTGCCATCTGTGTTTCCCCATGTAATTGATCAGCTCACACTTTATATGCTATATAGATGAACAGCTAGCCTTGTACCTTGTTCAGAGCTTCAGTACCGAGTCAGCAGTCAGATCATGCGTCACTGATTGTTTATATTGTAGACTGAGAAGAGTAATTAGAATTGAGTCCTATGTGACTAATATGTGTTGATTACCGCTAGCTGACCAGCGAAATGTGAAGGACAACTGGGAAGTTGGCAACTATGATTAAAACTGATAGCTGGGACTCTTGCAAAGAATGAAAACGGATGAGAATGCTAGCTTCTGTCAGGCTTCCTCAGAAACTGATGCTAGGCATATGGCCTTGTAATAAGCATCTAAACGGATCAACTTTCCCCTTCCATCTCCACTGAACATGATCTTCATGGCATGTCTGACTCATTTATAGATTGTTTGAAAATTGCTTTGCTTAAGAGGAACGTTAAATAACTTATCCACTTCTATTATTGTTTTAAATTCAGAAGCCTTAACAAAGAAGAGGTGCCGGAACTCACTATGAATGCCTCCCTTGTTCTCTCATAATGGCATTGGTGCCCACCTGGGAGGTGCTGGAACTGAGTCCCAGTGAGCTCTAGCTGGAAAAAAAGCCCTGGACTCTTCAGTCATCAAATATATCAGGGCAAGCGTTCTATCATTCTTCAATACATGCAAATTTTCCATGGGTAAAGAAAATTTGAGCATTATATAATCCAAACACTATACCCTCCTGTAGTCTGAAGGGATATGATCCAGAAAATGTTGCACTGTGATTCTGCTATTGATGTTTTAGGCATTTTTCATGTCTCTCTGTGTGTATTCCTGTACGTGTTATAATCTGCACTGCTATGACTATGTTTGACACAATTCAAGAAAGATTGATTGGTTAGTATCAGGGCCGTCTTAAGCATTTCTGGCGCCCTTGCGCCATGGTGCGAAGATCCCTCCGGCGTCCCCCCCCCTGCCCAGTTTCCCAATGTGGCTGTCTGGCGGGTGCAGTGCGGAGCGCAGCTTGCCGTAGGGCCGGCCCTGGTTAGCATATCCTAGGGGAAGGGTGGGAAACCTTTTCCAGCAAACCTTCCTGGGAGGCACATAGCAATTTTCAGGGTCTGTGCTGAGGAGGACTGCACTGAGGAGAAATGGTGGGAGCCACCCTTTCCCCCGACCCTGAATCTTCCCAGGAGCAGGAGGACAGTATAGATTTAGAACAGTGGTTTGCAGAGGGGCATAGTTCAGAAGGCAAAAGCTGGGAAATACAGGATTGGGAACAGCTAGCAGAAGAAACACTGGAAGAGAGAGGCTTAACAGTCTCTGGACAGCATTCCCCCCCCCCATCCCCAAGGACACAGAGAGCTCAGAGAGTGTTAGAACAGAAAGCACAGATGGTACAAGCTCAGGTTACAAGACTTAGGAGGGGTGACCCTGAATTGGGAGCACTGCCATTCTAGGGAGATGCTTTCTTTTGTCTCTCGCTGTGTTTATTAAAGAAACTAACTGGTAAGACCTTCCTTTCATTTGATCTGCTGATTTACTGTGAGATTTGACATTCTTCCGCAGGGCCTGCAAGGCGGAGCTGTTCCTCCGGGCCTTTGGTCATGGTTCAGTCTGACTCATTTTCTCTTTGTATAAGAACAAGCACAAAGGAGGTTTCCCAGCCCGCACACAGGTCCTTATAATATCAGTGGAAACAGTTGGTCCTGGCGAGTATTAACCACTTTCCATTTTAACCTGAGGAATGTTGTTTGTTCAGTTTTAATTTTAATTTTAATTTATTTGAATTAATTTTGGGATGCATTTTAATCGATTGATTGCTTGCTTTGATGCATATCGTATTACTTATATGATGTTAGCCACTCTGAGCCCAGCTTCAGCGGGGAGTGCCCTTCCTTTCACCAATGCAGGGAGTGGCATAAATGGGTATGGTTATAAATGGGTATGGCCATATCACCCTGTACTTCTCGCTCAGAGGTTGGCGCCTCTGAAAACAACTTTGATAATTTATAGGAATAGCGGTTTATGATTTTTTTTAAATAAATAAAATAAAATTGTCTGCAAACAGAAGTTGAAATTGTCTGCGGATATGGGGATCAATATAAGTTGTAATTTGTGGGTAGTAGCTCATTAAATCATATTCAGAGAAAACTCATTAAAACTAAGTCTGGTGATTTCAACGGATTTACTCAGATTATGACTTGAGTAATGCTACTCTCTCTATATTTTTGTATATACTTAAGTATACAAATGGATTCGGGTGGCACTGTGGTCTAAATCACTGAGCCTAGGGCTTGCCGATCAAAAGGTTGGCGGTTCGAATCCCTGTGACGGGGTGAGCTCCCGTTGCTCAGTCCCTGCTCCTGCCAACCTATCAGTTCGAAAGCACGTCAAAGTGCAAGTAGATAAATAGGTACCACTCCAGCGGGAAGGTAAACGGTGTTTCCGTGTGCTGCTCTGGTTCGCCAGAAGCGGCAGCCTCAGAGTCGGTCACGACTGGACCTAATGGTCAGGGGTCCCTTTACCTTTACCTAAGTATACAAATGGACTCGGGTGGCACTGTGTTCTAAATCACTGAGCCTAGGGCACTGATGGCAAACCTATGACACGCGTGTCAGACGTGACACGCAGAGCCCTCACTGCTGACACACGTGCCATCAGCCCCAAAGCCGTCTTTACCTTTGAGCTTACTGGCAATACCCGCTAGTCCCACCAGCTGCGCCCCGCCAACTACCGGTATATGGCTGGTGGCAGCGGCAGAGAAGCGCTGGCACCCCGGCGGGCGGGTGGCTGCGCCAATGGGTGGGCGGGCGTGCCAATGGGCGGGCGGATCACGTGGCTGCACCAATCGGCACCCCCGGCGGGTGAGCAGAAGGTGCAGCTGCGCCAATCAGAAGCCCCGGCAGGGCTCCTTCCCTCCCTGGGATCTGTCCTTGCTCTCAGTGGCGGGGGGAGAGGAACGACCGGCAAGAAAGGGCTGCTTTCTCCCCGGTTGTTCCTCTCCCCTGCTGCTGATGGAGGCACAGATCCCTCCCTCCCTCACCAGGATGTCCCTGAAGAGCAGGGCCAGGTTGGGGGGCTCCATTGCGAGGCTGGGGCCGGCGGCAGGAAGGAGTTTGCCAGGGGAAGAAGGCCCCCTTTGCCGGCTGAGGCGCAGTTGCTGTCGCCCACGGCCAGTAAGAACACCCCCAGAGCAGCCGCTGGGGCCGAGGGAGACGGAGCGGGCAAGGGAGGCTCGCCTTTGTTGTGGAGAGGAAGGCTGGGGAGGCGCCGGCGATGGTGCAGCCGCTGCTGCACCGGGAAAGGGGGCAGCCGGGCAGGAGTTTGCCGGGGCAGGAAGGCCCCCTTCACCGCAATGGGGACACCCCCCCCTAAGCTAGACCTTGCCCCCGCCGGTGCCACAGCAGCCCCTTTTCCCTTCAAGGGCTGGAGGCTCCGATGCCCCACGGGATTGCTCTTTTTCTCTCCCCCCGCCCGCTGCTCACCCCAGTTAGGCCGCCTTTGCTAAACGCCACCCATTCCGCGTCTCCCGCCCCCCCAGCATACACAGCAGATATTTCCATATCGCACAAACACAGACTTATTTATTATTCTGAAGTATTGTTTCCTGTATTTCTGCATTGTGTTCGTGCATTGTGTGCAAAAACCCACAATAAAACCACCACTATTTAAGTGTGCGTGTGAGAGGTAGGCTGACCAAGCCTTTAAAGAGCATTCCAAATGCGTTCTTTTTGTTGTTGTTGTTACCTGTGCTACTATTATTATTGTTGTTATTATTATTATTATTATTATTATTATTATTATTATTATTATTATCCCTATTTTTATTCTTACTTTTTCAGTTTCACTTTTTTAACCCCCTTTGCTTTCCCCCATATCAACACCTTTATATCATTATTATTACCCCACCCCCACCTTTAATACATAGACCCCCCTTTGTTACCAACACCCAACCCCCCCTTTACTCATCTCTTCCAGAAAAAGAAAGTATTTTAAATACCTGTTTAAAACTGGAGGGGTGTGTGCTTCCCCTGCCTGTAAAATAATATGCTAGTTCACAGCACCCCACACAAGTTAAATAATATCAAGGCCAAAAAGAAACTGACTGACAGATTATTTTTTGGTTTATTAAATACAGTTATATATTCCAATTATACATTTTTGTTATTTAAACTATAAATATCGGCAAATTATGTTTTTTTTTTCTTGAAGCGACACACCACCCAAGTTATGCTCGGTTTTTTGGTGAATTTTGACACACCAAGCTCAAAAGGTTGCCCATCGCTGGCCTAGGGCTTGCTGATCAGAAGGTCGGCGGTTCGAATCCCTGCAACAGAGTGAGCTCCCATTGCTCAGACCCTGCTCCTGCCAACCTAGCAGTTCGAAAGCACGTCAAAGTGCAAGTAGATAAATAGGTACCACTCCAGCGGGAAGGTAAACGGCCTTTCTGTGTGCTGCTCTGGTTCGCCAGAAGCGGCTTAGTCATGCTGGCCACATGACCCAGAAGCTGTACGCCAGCTTCCTTGGCCAGTAAAGTGAGATGAGCGCCACAACCCCAGAGTCTTTTGTGACTGGACTTAACTGTCAGGGGTCCTTTACCCTTTTTTAAAGTGAAGATAACAGTAACATAGTTTACATCAATTAATTAGACATTGCAAAAAGGCCCCCCCCCCCCCGCAAACTGTTGATACTACAACCACATGGCAGGAAGATGGCAGGTACAATGTTTTAATTATTTCACTTTAATGTTTGTTGGTCTTTGCCTGGATTGAGGCAGTTGCTATGTGCCTGGAATTGGAGGGGGAATAGAAAAGGTGGCAGTAATTGATAAAAGTTGTTTGGTGGGTTATTACCAATTTGCATTTTAAATCCAAATCCCTACAAGATGTTTATTCATTCTCTCCTATGCAGAACTGATGAGCTCCAATCAAAACAAATTAAACGCCACAATTCTGTCAGTTGTTCAGCATATTAAAGACTCAGAGATACCTTTTGTGGGGGGGGAATCTTTGGCAAAATGGAATACCACATTATATGCAAAATAACTGAATGGATTTCTGTAGAGGGGCGGTGAAACAAACAAAATTTAAGAAGAAGAAAAAGCATGAAAAACAGTCATATTTTACAGTGGAACCGCGGTTTACGAACACCTCGGTTTATGAATTTTCGGTTTACGAACGCCGTGGACCCATCTGGAACGGATTAATTCACTTTCCATTACTTTCAATGGGAAAGTTCGCTTCAGTTTATGAACACTTCAGTTTATGAACAGACCTCCGGAACCAATTACACCCATGCTTCAGGTTAAGTACGCTTCAGGTTGAGTACTCCGTGGACCCACCTGGAACGGATTAATCCACCTTCCATTACTTTCAATGGGAAAGTTCGTTTCAGTTTATGAATGCTTCAGTTAAATACTCTGCGGACCGTCTGGAACAGATTAATCAACTTTCCATTACTTTCAATGGGAAAGTTCACTTCAGGTTAAGTATGCTTCAGTTTAAGTACTCCACGGACCGTCTGGAACGGATTAATCCACTTTCCATTACTTTCAATGGGAAAGTTCGCTTCAGTTTATGAATGCTTCAGTTTAAGTACTCCGCGGACCGTCTGGAACAGATTAATCCACTTTCCATTACTTTCAATGGGAAAGTTCACTTCAGGTTAAGTATGCTTCAGTTTAAGTACTCCACGGACTGTCTGGAACGGATTAATCCACTTTCCATTACTTTCAATGGGAAAGTTCGCTTCAGTTTATGAACAGACTTCCGGAACCAATTGTATTCATAAACCGAGGTACCACTGTATTGATATGGATAACCTCTTTACCGATATAGGAGATGCAAGAAAAGCAATTCTCTCCATTGCTCCATTTCGTCTCTGGAAGTGGCCAGAGGATGTTGAAATGATTATAGGTGAGAAGGATTGGACAGGCCATCTGTACCTGCTGAAGCATCTGCCTGTTATATGAGCAGTAACTCCAAAAGGTGTGGCCCAGCATGCAAGCCATTTAACTTTCAGATGCCCAAGGCAACTGGGTGGGGAGCTGAGTGAGCCATCTGTATCTGGTAGCTATGATCATAGACAAATGCAAGGGGGAGGGATTGGCGCACAGGGTCCCCCCCTTTTCAATGCTCCTGAGAACTCATGCAATGAATGAATGAATGCTGAGGTAAGAGTGAATTGTATGTGCCAGATGTTCAAAGCTGGACAATTGCAGAGCTGCTGGTCTGTGACCAGGGTGAGCTAAATGAGAAAAACTATATTCTGATGGAAGACATTTTGGGCACGACCTTGAACAAACCTCACCACGTTCCTGGGGCGAGATTGTCATCTTGGCAAAAGGCATATTTTCAGGGAGGCGTTCCCTTCACAATCTGCTCCTCGCACACATTTTATCTATCAAACACCAACAATACTGAGGCTTTATAAAAAACGTAGCTTCAAAATTAGCTGAGCCGTCCTTTCTTTCTGTATACTGCTTTCACGCAAGATATACATATATATTATATGGATTGGCAAAAAATTGGATGTGGCCTAAATATTTGCCTTTAGCTTCATTTTTTCCCCTCCCCTAGTTTTACATTCCTGGATGTAAAAGCACTGAAGCATCCTAAACAGTTCTGATTGGTTTTTTTTTTAAAAAAAGATTAAAATAATACCCTGAATTATAAAGAAATAAGAAATCAAACTGCAGTCCTGGGAGATACAACTCTATTTGTGGATGGCCCCATTGTTCATGCCAGTCTTGAAATCATAGGAAGAAGAGAGGATTGTGACAGCCACTGAAGTCACTGGTAAAACAAGAACAAAGGTTGACACATGAGGCAAGCCGTATGCATTTCTTTAGATTCTCATTGGGACTCACAAAATGGGAACCCAATGGAATTCTAACTAGCCTTTCTCATCTCCAGATAAGTTTCAGATCATTCTCTGCATGGTATTACATTTACAGTACAGTCATACCTTGGTTTAAGTATGCCTCGGTTTGAATACTTTCAGTTTAAGTACTCCGCGGACCCATCTGGAACGGATTAATCCACTTTCCATTACTTTCAAGGGGAAAATTAGCTTCAGGTTAGGTACGCTTCAGGTTAAGTACGGACTTCCGGAACCAATTACACTCATACTTCGGGTTAAGTACGCTTCAGGTTGAGTACTCTGTGGACCTGTCTGGAACGGATTAATCCACTTTCCATTACTTTCAATGGGAAAGATCGCTTCAGGTTAAGTACGCTTCAGTTTAAGTACTCCACGGACCCATCTGGAACGGATTAATCCACTTTCCATTACTTTCAGTGGGAAAGTACGCTTCAGGTTAAGTACAGACATCCGGAACCAATTGTGTACTTAAACCGAGGTACCACTGTATTTGGAAACCTACTTGGAAAGGCTCAGTCAAATAGATTAGAGAGTGTTTTTGAATTAGTAATTAATTGCCATACTGTATTTGTATGGAGCCCTCAGGTGATGTAAGCCATGATGCTGTACAGCTGTGACTGAAAGACGCATGCATGGAAACACTGAAACGATAGTCTTGCAAGTGGAGTAGGCTGATATTTAAGCAAGGTGATGTATTTTCTGTGGAGAACCCTTGCCAAATTTCACACATGCTTCCTTCTCTTCCATTTGAAGGAAAATGTGCTTCAGCAATAGAACGATTTCAGTCCCATGATTAAGACATTAAAGGTCTGGCTGTTCTTACAAAGTTTCTTGCAGCTGAACTCAGTTGCAGAATAGTTCTGGCAGAGGCAATAATATTTGTTATTAATTTAGCAATTCATTTCTTTCCAGTGCTAAATTTGTGTCATATCAGGGAGAAGCCCGAAATACTGATTAGGCATCAGTAAGAAAGGGATATATTCATTATATGCTAATACTCCAACATTAAATATTAAATTTCATTATAATATTGATAATCAGGAGATCATTTATGTTATTTAAAGTAGCCTACTTCCTAGCATTTCTGCAGCCTGTGCCACAGCCCAGTTAACCTAAAAATACTTGGATTCATATCCATTTTGATCTAGAAAAGTCAATGGAATTAACAGACTGATAACAGGTAGCACAATTCCAGCCTTTTGAATGAGGTTTGCCAATAGGTATGTGACTCCAATTATACATGATACATGTATAAATCAAGGGTGAAGAAACTTTCTCAGCCTGAGAGCCAATTTTTTTTCAACCTAAGGGCCAGTCACACACCACTTCTAAGCAAGAAGCATGATCACAGTTCAATGTGATTTTAAATGTGAAATGAACCTATTTTTCCCCTATTCTCTCTCTCTCTCTCTGTGTGTGTGTGTGTTTATATGTGTGGGGGTTATAATATTAATTTGTAAATGTTCTCATTTGCACAAATGACAACCTGTTACACAAACTAGTAAACTAAAGAGCTACACAGGCTCATTTATATATTTATTTTACATCTATATACCTCGTTTATCTTCCAAGGAGCTTAAGTTGGTATACATGGTTCTCCTCCTCACAACAACAACCCTGTGAGGCAGCTTTGGCGAAGAGATGGTAACTGGACCAAGGTGAGTTTCATGGCTGAGTGGGGATTCGAACCCTGGTCTCTCCCAAGTCATTGTCCAACACTCTATCCATTGTGCCACACTGGCTTAAAGAATCAGAGCATGCAGAAGACGATGTACATACAACATGGCCACAATATGGGAGCTATTTATGATGAGCTGCTGTTGGATACAGTACTTGAAATGACTTCCCTGTTTTGGCTGCCCCTCTGGCACATAGGGACATAGGTGGTGCTGTGGGTTAAACCACAGAGCCTAGGACTTGCCGATCAGAAGGTAAGTGGTTCGAATCCCCGCGACAGGGTGAGCTCCCGTTGCTCGGTCCCTACTCCTGCCAACCTAGCAATTCGAAAGCACAACAAAGTGCAAGTAGATAAATAGGTACCGCTCTGGCGGGAAGGTAAACGGTGTTTCCGTGTGCTGCTCTGGTTCGTCAGAAGCAGCTTAGTCATGCTGGCCACCTGACCCGGATGTTGTACGCTGGCTACCTCGGCCAATAAAGCAAGATGAGCGCCGCAACCCCAGAGTCGTCCGCAACTGGACCTAATGTTCAGGGGTCCCTTTACCTTTACCTTTATGGCGCATACTTGTAGGGCTGGGGGGGGGGAGGTGGTGTGGGTGATGCTGTGGTCTAAACCACTGAGCCTCTTGGGCTTGCTGATCAGAAGATTGGCAGTTCGAATCCCCACTACGGGGTGAGTTCCCGTTGCTCTGTCCCAGCTTCTGCCAACCTAGGAGTTCAAAAGCATGCCAGTGCAAGTAGATAAATAGGTACCACTGTGGCGGGAAGGTAAACAGCATTTCCATACGCTCTGGTTTCCGTCATGGTGTCCCGTTGTGCCAGAAGCGGTTTAGTCACACTGGCCACATGACCCGGAAAGTTATCTGTGAACAAACACCAGCTCCCTCGGCCTGAAAGCGAGATGAGCGCTGCAACCCCATAGCTGCCTTTGACTGGACTTAACTGTCCAGGGGTCCTTTACATTTACCGATCTTACTGTAGGGCTGCCATACACCCAGATTTCCCCAGAAATGTCCTGGATTCAAATGACAAAATTAACATCTGGGGGAATTTTGAAAAACTGCCAAAATATCGGAGTTTTTGCCAACAAAACCAGGAAGTGTATGTTTGAGTACCACTGCCTTTTGAGGGGCGAATGCCCAACTTTTGTGTCTGTGCTTTTACTTCTTGGGATATGGCAACCCTCACATTCTGTGCAGCAGAAAAGGTACGCAATAGCTCGCCATGTGGATTGAGGCTTTTTTCCTCCTCGGTGCTGAGCACTGTGGAGATACAAATTTAAAGTGGCATGGATAAAATTCCACATTGGCATGGGGAGCCCCTGAGTATCGATGCCTTGTCAAACTGTGATAGGTATCACGGGAGCCATTAAAAGTGGGCTCTCCATACCCCGGCCTCATATTTCCCCCATGGATGAACAAATGGTATGTATGATAGCAACTGCGTAGCTCTACCGCGCGGCGTTATTCGTGCTGCGTGATTTTTGCTGATATTCCTCACGTATTTCGGAACATCTCCTGCTCTTTTAATAGGTGATGTAGAGATTAAATGGCAGCTGAGTAGCCTGTTGAGAACAATTAACTCGAAGCAGATGGCACTACACATACACTTCTTCAAGGCCTTTTCCTTGTCTAGGATTTTGGCTTTCATTGTTGATTTTGCCCCCTGGGTGTATTAAGGTCTTTACTGATAGATTTAAGATCTTGCTGACATTTGATTAAACAAACTTCATACAGAGACCATATTAAATTTTAATATCTGTCAGAACTGAACAGTAGTCTTTATCAGATGCTTTCACCCCAGGTCTAACATTTAATATCTCATAAACTGTCTAAAGAGGAAGGCAAGGGGGAAAAGTCCTGGTAACACGATGCAGATGAAAGCCACCAGCGAACAACTTGTTATCACACAGTTGCCTTAAGGCCAATAAGTGGCAGTGTTAATAAGTGCTGATAGTCGTAGAAGTCATTTATTGTCAATCAAACACAGTTAACGCCACACTGGTATTGAACCTGAATTTTTTGCACTGGCCTCCAATCCTAGAGAGAGAGAATTGCTCATGTAAAGCAATGTTTGTTTTACACAATTCATTCTGTTCCCATTCATAAATTACCATGACAAGATGGCTGCCACAGTAAAAGTCATATTTTGATTGCTATTGTGCAAATCGCCTAGATCTTGTAGCTATAACCCATGCCAGTACCATGCCTCTCTCTGGAAATTGGATGTGACGAAGTAAAACAGTCTGAACTCACTTACCCAGTGTTTCTCATTACAAAGTTGACCAACCATGATGACATAAAGTCATCATTATGTTTCTGGGATCAGACATCCCAAAGGAGTAACATATTAGACCTTCCATGTATCCCTATTTTCCAGTGAAAATTTCTGATTTGACCCCAAAATGTCCCACTTTTCCTTAGGATGTACCTCTTTTCATTGGAGAACAGTTGAAGGCAATGGTTATGCGACCCCTGAGCCAAGATGATAAGTAACTATACAACCTTTAGAAGACATCTGAAGACAGCCCTGTATAGAGGTTTTTTTTTTAATGTTTAATGTCTTATTATGTTTTTATATTTGTTAAAATCCACACAGAGTGGCTGGGGCAACCCATTCAGATGGGCAGGGTATTATTATTACAGTATTATTATAATTATTACTATTACTATCACTATTATTACTTATTACTATTACTATTATTGAATAGAATGTCCCTATTTTCATTGGAGGAATGCTAGATGGTATGACAAAGGCATTTAGCTCCAATCCAGGCGTCCCCAAACTTCAGCCCTCCAGATGTTTTGGACTACAATTCCCATCATCCCTGACCACTGGTCCTGTTAGCTAGGCATCATGGGAGTTGTAGGCCAAAAACATCTGCAGGGCCGAAGTTTGGGGATGCTTGCTCTAGACTACCTTTGCTAGAAAGTGAGACTCCAGCCTTTGTGAGAATATGTGGGGTATTATACTGATAATGATCACTTGAACTTTCTGGCTATGACCAAAAGGCCATGGCTTGAGCCAGGCACACAAACACCCCGGACCAACGATTAAACAGGACATATAGCGTGGGTCAAGCCACAACTTTATTGATTACAGATTAAGGGTTTGGCAAAACATTGGGAAACTGTTTGACAAGGAGATCCAGCAATGAACTGGATGAGAAAGACTAGGCCCCAGGTTTAAATGTTCATGGGACGGACTGGAGCAAAGCCTGCTGGCTCAGTCCGATCTGCCCCGGGGTAGGGCCAGCCTAACAGCCCAGCTGCTATTGGTCATTTGGAAGGCAGGCTACAATCGACTTCCCACACATGCATGAAGTTGGAGAGGTCCACACAGGCCTGGAAAACCCCTTTGTCTCCCATGTGCTCATCAAATCCTGAGCTGGCATTGGCACAGTCTCATAAAGGCACTTGACCAGAAGGTAAGCATCATTATCAGGCAGAAAATGAGATGGTATTGTTGGCCCCAGCCTGGGTGTGACACCAGTTTGAGTGGCTTGGAGTAACCGCAGCCCTTTGAAGCCAGCAAGTGAATCTTTCAGGCTGTAGAGCAGCATAGGGGGACGGTCATCTCTTCACTGTGCATGACAGAATAATGTAAACCATAATACTTTCCTCATTTGCAATTAGAGTTTATTGAACGAGCATGTGGTTTCATTATGTACATTGTTTGCTTGGGTCTTTGAGCTTTCATTTGTCCTTAATTTTTCATGAGTTTTTGATTGCACCAGTACTTTTATTGTTTGGCATGAGGAGAAATCTCTCCACGTCTATGGAGTGAAGAGGATGGATGGTCTTATCTGCCAGATGATACATAAGTCATGTGGAACTGTGTGGCATGCTGTGTCTCCTCCAGGTGATAAAGACTGTGCCTCCTGAGCAAATACAATTATCAGATCAGAAAAGAATTTAGATATAGGAAAGGCCTGTGCGGTAATGCAATTTTTCTTCCCGCCCAGGTACAATTGTTCTCTACAATTTATTTTCAAGTGATTTGCCCAGTCCAGTGAGAGATGGTAGTCTAATAATGGATAAGGCTGCATTGTTCAATAAGTTTGTGCAGAGAGTTTAAACTTCTCTTTATTCGGTTTCCTTTTATTATGGTTAGTGGTGCTCTGCCAGGAAGCACAAGAATGCCTTGAAAATGGAGTAATTACTCATGGTAGGAGGAATCAATGTGGTCCCCTCCATCTGTTGGTGGACTCCAGATAGCCCAAAAAAGCTTGACCAAATATGATGGAAGTTGTGTTCAACAACATCTGGAGGTACCATGTCGACTACCTCTGACTTATGGTGATACAAGCTGATACGATTTGAGATGACCTTAACAGACTGAAGAACTGGGCCAAAATGAAAAAAAAAAAAGATTTTCAGTTGGGACAAATGTAAGTTCTATACTTAGGCAGGAACAATAAGAATCACAGCTATAGAATGGGTGACACCTGGCTTGTCAAAAGCACATGTGAAAAGGATCTAGGGCTCTTTAGTAGACCACGAGCTTGACATGAGTCAACAGTCCAATGTAGCATCAAAAATAGCTAATGCAATTCTAGTCTTTATCAACAGAGGTATATTGTCCAGATGAAAGGATGTAAGAGTAGAACTTGGGGGGATCTTATTTAAAAGCATATTTTGTTTGTATTTCTAAACATGCTTTATGGTTGAGAAAAGATAGAAACACATACACTGGGACAAAATATTTTTAAAAGTAATTTGGTACATTGTTTTGATCTGAGAATTGTATTGTATAATATGGAAAGTTGCAAATTTTGAAGGATAGCTGTGGTTCATTTTGCATTAGGTAGGTTAACAGTAACATTCCACCCAAACCAAAATTCTTCCTCCACAATGCACACATACATCCCTAATTAGGACCAATGTGTGTTGAATTGTACCCACAAGCACCATAGCCGCTGACCCCTCTCTGTTTATCCCATTTCTTTTTTTACACAAGAAAATCTGTTTCCTTTTCAAAAAGATTTGTAATAGTTACTAAACTTAAGGAGCAGCCTGCCAACTGTCAACATCAGCTCTCTAGAGATGGCTATAAACATCCTGTAAACTTTTTATTTGTCTTTTCAAAAGAGCACTTAAAGAAAAGAAGAAATCAGTTGCAATGAATTAGGAAGCAGCCATAAAGAAGTACAAGCCACTTTCCTGTGAAGGTTTTTTTTTTTTTTGAAAAGGTTTTAAAAGTTTACCGAGGTTGCTATTTCATATAAAGAAAAGTTTTATATCACTGAGAATCCTGAACTTCTTTACCTACATATCAGTGCTAAGGATGAAAGAGAGAGATAATGTTGTAGCATGAAGGATGATGGGAGGTCATGTCAAATGCTGTACTGTACGCCAGTTCTGCACCACAGTGGAACATCATTGGCAAATACATGTAATGCAATGGTTTCAGTTAGGAATAAACAGTAGCCACATTTGTCTAAACTGATGTCGATCTTTTTATCAGCTTTCACACGCTCAGTGGTCTTATCCACACTGTCAATGGATGAATGTGGGAGGCAGAATATTGCCCACTGTCCAAGCTCCGGACCTCTTTGTGTTTTGCTGAAGCTATGGTTAGAAAACCCTCCCTCATACATCCAACTTAGGACGTGGCTGACGCTGTGATCTAAAGCACTGAGCCTCTTAGGCTTGTCGATTGGAAGGTCAGCGGTTTGAATCCCCATGACGGAGTGAGCTCCTGTTGCTCTGTCCCAGCTCCTGCCAACCTAGCAGTTCGAAAGCACACCAGTGCAAGTAGATAAATAGGTACCATTGTTGTGGGAAGGTAAACGACATTTCCGTGCACTCTGGCTTCCATCACGGTGTTCCATTGCACCAATAACAGTTTAGTCATGCTGACCACATGACCCAGAAAGCTGTCTGTGGACAAATGCTGGCTCCCTCAGCCTGAAAGCGAGATGAACGCTGCAACCCCATAGTCGCCTTTGACTGGACTTAACCTTCCAGGCGTCCCTAACCTTTTTACCTTTTACATACAACTGCATGTGTGTATTTGAATCTGTCCACACATAATCAGGAAGCAAATGGATGGAGTTGATGAGTCTCTATGACAAATAGGAATGGCACATAAATTGAGTGCACCTGGAGAAAAATCATTCTTTTTATGTATGGATGGCAGATTCTGCCAGAGGCCAATGCAAAATATAAGGGATCGATATTGTGATCACTGGTAGGTCACACAGGAAATTTACCTGCTTGGGGGTGGGGTGGGGGTGATCTTGTGATGTGGCACGATGGGCACACAATTCTCTCAGCATACAATGAAAGCTACAATAGCACTGAGGGTGTCAAAGCATTTATATAACCAGCATGCTATGGACATGGGAACAGTGACTGCAGAATGCAACTTCCTTGCAAACCAATGTTCTACCACTGAACAGTGACTCTGTTAGAAGTATGCTGGGAATGGGCAAGATTTAGGATTGTGCATATCACCCCTAAATCATTTCATGATGCCAGAATAAAAATATCATGATAAAACTCACTGGCTAGATATGTGGATATCGCCTACAATGCTGAGAAGCAAAGTTGACATCTCTAGAAGATGCTTGCTGCAAATGCAACTACTTCAGATGTCCAATTTACTGCATTTCTATTTCTATCTTTTATTTGTTTGCATTTGCCAAAATCATTCCTGACATGAGCAGAACATGACACACATTTATGTAGCTACATTAGTAAGCTCAGCCTTGATGGGAATTCACTTGCGGGTCTTAGCCAGTTACAAATCATTAACACAGTTCTTAAGCTTTGCCAGGTTCTGGAATAATTTATATGGAAGGATGGATGTCATGTCTATGCAGAATCATGTGAACTGATTATCCTGACAGATTAATAGGCTCCCTTGGAGATTATTGACAGAGGGAGATGTTTCAGGCATCCAAAATCTAGGGCACAATATTAATGGTTACTTGCAAATTCTCAAAATATTGTAGGAACAGGGCAATCTTCCTTAACAAGCGGCATAACTCTTTTACAATGGAAAGGTTTAATAGGATTCTTTTTTTTAAAAAAAAAAGAATATAGATATCAAAAATCTGATTGCTTATATTGTGACCTTTTAAGAGTCTGAAGAAAAGGCAGAATCATAGAATTGTCAAGTTGGAAGGGACCATAGACTCCAACATCCTGCAACGCATGAATTTTTTGCTCAACTTGAGACTCAAACTCTCAAACTCACAACTCTGAGGTTAAGAGTCTCATGCTCTACCAACTGAGCTGTAGCTTTGCATGTGTGTGTGTATTATTATATAAATGTGTGTAATTATATAAAAGAGGTACATAAGGTAAAGGTAAAGGGACCCCTGACCATTAGGTCCAGTCGTGACCGACTGGGGTTGCGGCGCTCATCTCGCGTTATTGGCCGAGGGAGCCAGCATACAGCTTCCAGGTCATGTGGCCAGCATGACGGAAACGCTGTTTACCTTCCGACTTAGAGCGGTACCTATTTATCTACTTGCACTTTGATGTGCTTTCGAACTGCTAGGTTGGCAGGAGCAGAGACCAAGCAATGGGAGCTCACTCCATTGTAGTAATTCGAACCGCCAACCTTCTGATTGGCAAGCCCTAGGCTCTTTGGTTTAACCCACAGCACCACCTGCATCCCAAAGAGGTACATATATAAACACAATTAAAACAATTGTACATAGATGATGATAGATAGATGATAGATAGATAGATAGATAGATAGATAGATAGATAGATAGATAGATAGATAGATAGATGATAGATAGATAGATAGATAGATAGATGTGATAAATATAAAATCAGTTTGAAACAACAGCCCATACATAAAATGAATTCAAATTCAAGCCAGATACCAAATAGGATAAACATTTTAGAAAGCTTGTTGAAAGAAAAATGTATTTAGTAGGCACTGAAATGACATTAGGGAAGTCATCTGTCTGATACACAATCCGAGGGTATTCCAAAGGGTAGGTGCCGCTACATGAAAGGCTCAATTCTGCAGTACAGACCTCCTGATTGGATGGCATCTGCAGCAAAGGGGAAGAGGGACTTCCAGGTAACATGGTCCAGAGATTCTTAGGTTCTTAGATTACAGAACATTAAAACTGGTTTGGTGCAATGACATGATATGCACCTGATGAGGAGCACCTCTTACCAACCAGGAAGCTTGTCTTTGGTGAAGGCTCTGAAAGGACTTCAGCTCCCAAGATGCATGATGGCCTTGTCTCAAACCCATGTTGGTAGACAATCACTGGAGAGCTCCAATGGATAATTTCTCCATTAATGGAGATTGTACATTAATGGATACTTTAATGGATTCCTGCACACCATTTACAATCTGTGATTAACCTGTCATTAAAAGCAAGGATTATTCTCCAGATACTGAATGGTGTCCAGCACCCCACCGGCCGAGAACTAACCAGCATTCCCAAAGTGCTACCAGTGCAAACAGTAGAATATTCAGGATAGTTGCAGCTTTTTCACATGGTGCGATAATGAGCAGAGGACTGTAATTGACTAAGCAGTGACTGGGCATTATATTGGGTCAGTAATGGAGTGTAGAAATGGGCAGGATAGGAACTGATTGGGCCTTACCCAACTAAGTCATACTCAGTGTGCACCCATCAAAACCAATGAACTTAAGTTACATGCATCCAGCGATTTCAATGGGTTTGCTCAGAGCATGACCAACCCTGGTTATCACCCATTGTATATGAAGGACTCTTAATTCTGAAGACTGGATAGTTTGACGGGGTTTATATCACAGCACGGGATGTCAGTTGGTTCACATGCCTTCTTGATACTGAACTGGCACATGTGAAAGCCCAAAAGATTGTTAAATCAGATTCTTTGTACTCAACGGGCATCTTGGCAAGGGTCCAGCATTCTAAGCTCGTGCTTTAGGTTTTATTTATGCTGATTCCACGGAGTCAAAGCTAAGAATCACACAGCTTTCTCCCACTTCTTCTTTCAAAGCTGATGGAGAGCTGATAATAACTCAGTTTTCAAGACATTAAGAGACAGTTTATTGCAACTTATCCACCTCTGAATCTCCATCAAATGCTTTTGAAGTGCAAAAATAGGATTTGTCAAGATATTATCAGCACAAAGAAGCAATAAATCTGTATGTAGTCTGCATCACAATGATATTTAAAGCCGTTTTAGATATTAATGTCAATCAGCATAACCAGCGACAGGGAGACTGATGCAGAAGTAAATTGTCAAGGCAGTACGTAGGAGTGAGGAGCACAAATCCTGTTAGAAATAATCGGCAGGATTTGCACGCATATCTCCCACGCCTCATATTCCTTCTAATTGATCCTAAAACACATGGAAAATTTGATAATTAGAAGGAACAATATCAAAATAAGTTTAGTGGGTACCAGAAGAAAAAAGGCCCAACTTCTAGTAAAAAGGACTTATTAGAAATTCAGGAGCGATGCCAATGCAAAGCTATAGGCAGATAATGTCTGAAATTAAAACCGAAGAGAAAATGAGTGTCAAAAATTGATTTCAGTGGAGTATCTTGCTGTTTTGGACAGCAGATTCTTTGGCACAAGTGGTGTGAAAGGAAAAAGAAGAACATTTAGGAACAAAAAGGCCAATCTGTGTGCCAATAGTAATAACGCTAACATTTCAGTAAATGCTACAGGCCTCTGATCATGGGATCATGCAGCCACATGTGGGTGGTAAATGGTACTCCGCAACAGTGATGTAGCGTGGAACATCCACAGGAGTGGTTGACCCGGTACAAAACTGTTAGGGGCGCACACTTTCAACACCCGGTGCTGCCTCAGTACAGCTGTGCACTTCTATCGCTGAGCTCCGTTGAAAACGGCTTCTTCATGCAAACCAGGAAGTGACCTCTCCACACAATGGAATGATTTCTCTTTTCTTATCTCTGTGGTTGTGTTCCCCTGGGTGACGTGGAAGCCATTAAGTAGTGGAATATGCAGGCATGCTCTGTCCATTTCCCTCTTTCCCACTCCCCTCCTCCACATGACCACGGGTGCTGGCAACCCACACTACGCCACTACCCTTCAAATATGCTTCTGGTCCATAGCTGTCAACTTTCGGATTTGAAAATAAGGGATCAGCAGCCTCACCCGTCCCGGGGACAGCCTACGATATATCTAACAATCCAGGATAGCAGTGGGAAACGGCGCTGGAATAAGGGAATTTCCAGCAAAAAGGGGGAAGGCTGACAGCTGTGGCTTGGAATAAGGAAGTTTCTCGCAAAAAAAAGAGAGAGGGTTGACAGCTATGTTCTGGTCATGTTGCTGTATCATATCCAGGTTACTTGGGTAATGCAAGAGTGGGGAATCCTTTTCAGCTTGAGGACCAGAATCCCTTTTGTACAACTTTATGGGGGTCACAAGCCTGTGGTAGCTAGAACAATGGGAGTAAATGCTTTGTACCATTCGCTGGTTTCTATGCGCACCTTTCTCTATCCTCCATCCAGGCATTATCAGAGTTCAACTATGTTTTCCAGCCAGGCAAAAGCAATCAATCAGGGTGTGAAGCAGGACCCGTGAGGGGTGTGCTCTGCAGAGAGTCCCAGGGCCCATTTAGAGAAGTCTGGAGGGCCACATTTGCACCCTGGACTTGAAGTTCCTCACCCCTGGTGCAGTGGATACATACAATTTATATTGATAGGGATAACATTATTATTAGCTGACACTGAAAAACTATGAATGTCCAGATCTCTGAGAGACTCTCCAAGTGTCCCCATTTTTCCAGGGACAGTCCCAGATTTACAGAAGTCTTCCCAGTTTCTGGCTTGATCCTGGAGTGTCCCACTTTTCCTTAGGACATCCCTATTTTCATCCTAGAAATGTTGGAAGGTATGGCTTGAGAGTCTCTTTTGTCCAAATGCACTTGATTCTGCCATGTCTATTTGTTCCTGTGCTGAAAAGATAATTCCAATGAATTCGGTTTCTTGCCAAGTACTTGGGAGGCATACATTTTATTACTGTCAATCCCACATCATCTACACACATACTGTTAAAAATTTCTTTCCCTTTTAGCCAATACATTTAACATAGTTCAACAAACAGAGCAAATAAGATGCTGATTGTAGGTGTTTCTAAAAAATAAAAATAAAAAATGACTGGTTTTGTTTTAATCCACTACATGCTAATTTATGCTTCTAATAAAGAGTCCACAATCCACCCCATTTTAAGTGCATTGAAGTTCTTAATTATTTTATTGGGAGATTTAAACACAGCCTTCTTTTTAAATCAATAGGTTTGAGAAGTGCTTAACTTTGGCTGGATTGTCTCCAGCATGCTTTTTAGTCAAATGTCAGCTAAATAATAAATTCTAGAAATAGAGTTGCTGACCCCCTCCAATTCTGTTGGGCAGATTTTTTCCTTACATAATCCCTGACAGGTGGTATCTTTCCGCATTTTCCTGATGATGGGAGAATGCATTCTCAACCACTAAAAAAAAAAAACCAGCACCCTTTCCTGCTTTCTAACTTCATCAGTTCCAAGGTCAAGTCTTCACTGGGTTTGAGTCTACATAGGCCTTGGCATAGTTACATCCTGATAAAAGGACCATACATGTGCAAAAACAGATATCCTTGGGACATTTATTGCTTGTAGTTTATCATGGATGGCCATAATTCACCCAGAGCAAATATTTCTAGAGTGCCTAAATTAGTATTTACTAAATTGCTAGTTGGCAATCAATTTGTATTTACTGGCATGTTGGTAAATACAGGTTAATTGCAATCAATTAACAGCTCTTATATTGGATCAAAGCTCTAATTCAGACACAATGCTAATAGAATTCTCTGTCCCTCTATATAATTTACTTTACTGTAATAACAGTTGGAAGCTTGTGGATTTTTCTTAAAGAAGGACATGGGTCTGCCAAAATACTTCTGAGATGTGTATATGCTTAAAACATGGGCCCAAATGATCTTCTTAACAGCATTGGCATTTGTCATAGCTCAGCGCCTTTGCCTGCTCTCACATTCCAAGGGGAAGCGAGTGCCAGACCACCAGGCAAACTTCGGGTGAGAGCCTGGTTCCTCTTCCAACCGAAGAGGAATGCAGAAAATGAAATTCCCCCATCATTTTCTCATTATCTCCATCTGTCTCTCTCCTGCGGTGTTGGGGGGAGACATCCATTCCCTGGCACACAGGAAACAGGAAGCCTCATCCAGCCTACAGTTCTGAGAGTGGCCAGTCAGATGCCCATGGCAAACCTCCAGCTGTGGAGACAGATCTAGCCATCCTGGGCGGTAGTCATTGACATCCGTCTCCATTAATTTGTCTAATCCTCTTTGGTGGCTATCATATCACTGCCTCTTGTGGGACCGAGGTCCATTGTTTAGCTGCATGAAGAAGTACTTTCTTTGATCTTTGCCGAACCTTCCAACATTCAGCTTCATAAAATGTTCCCAAGTTCTAGTGCTATGAGAGAGGGAGAAAACCTTTTCTCTAGCCACTATCTCAAAACCATGCATCATTTCATACATTTCGATCATACCTCCTCTTTCCTGTGTTTTCTCTAAACCAAAAAGTCCCAAATACTTCATCCTTTCTTCATGGGCGAGTTGCTACATTGCCTTCATCATCTTGGTTGCCCTTTGCGGAACTTTTTCCAGCTCTACCACATCCTTTTTGAAGTGAGGCAACCAGAACCGTACACACCATTCCAAATCTGCTTGCATCATAGGTATAAGCATAGCTGCCAAGTTCTCGTGAGGAAGCCTATTCAGCATAAGGGAAAATCCCTTAAAAAAAGGATAACTTGGCAGCTATGGGTATAAGACCCACATGAAGTCAATCTTGGTTCTGCTCCTTTCTGGAGAACTTGGTTTCTTAAAGGACCAACCTTCTAACCTGAAGATCGGCACACTCCTACATTCCGTGGCCTCCTGGCTGGTCCACTTCCTCTGCTGTGGGACCAGTAAGGCACTGTGGGAAGTTGGGTTCATGGAAGGGCACCCTGGCTTTGGCTCCTAGCTTGCAGTACAGTGGTTGTTCTGCAGTCTCTGATTCTGCATCCTAGAATCATAGAATCATAGAGTTGGAAGAGACCACAAGGGCCATCCAGTCCAACCCCCTGCCAAGCAGGAAACACCATCAAAGCATTCCTGACAGATGGCTGTCAAACCTCTGCTTAAAGGCCTCCAAAGAAGGAGACTCCACCACACACTTTGGCAGCATATGCCACTGCCGAACAGCTCTTACTGTCAGGAAGTACTTCCTAATGTTTAGGTGGAATCTTCTTTCTTGTAGCTTGAATCCATTGCTCCGTGCCCGCTTCTCTGGAGCAGCAGAAAACAACCTTTCACCCGCTTCTATATGACATCCTTTTATATATTTGAACATGGCTATCATATCACCCCTTAACTTTCTCTTCTCCAGGCTAAACATACCCAGCTCCCTAAGCCATTCCTCATAAGTCATCGTTTCCAGGCTTCTGACCATTTTGGTTGCCCTCCTCTAGACACCCAGCTTGTCAGTATCCTTCTTGAACTGTGGTGCCCAAAACTGGACACAGTATTCCAGGAGAGGTCTGACCAGAGCGGAATACAGTGGTACTATTACTTCCCTTGATCTAGTGGTACTATTACTTCCCTTGATCCTGGTCACTACTGGACTCCAGATTCTTGACACCTGCCATTTTAATTAACCCAAGATGCAGAGACCCATCTACAGCACAAATCTATGAGAATAAACCCTGATCATTGTGAGCAATAATGAAACCTCTGAAGAACTGGTAAAATAATTTGGGTTTCTTTGCACTTGGATAGATAGACACAGGGGCTGCACTGTGTCCATCCATTCAGGATTTCTAGATTTGGTGTGAATTTTGTATGTAGGGATTGCCACGGGCATCTCTGAAACTCTGGAGTGCTAAAGAGCATTCTCACTGTGCTTTTTCTTCTTCACACCTTTGAATCCAAAAAGTTACAAAGGGGTGGATATTAAATGACAAATGGCAATATCATGTTCCGTGATATTCACCCTGAGCTAAAGCTCCACCAGTTCAGGGATAACATGGCACAGAACTTTGTTCACAGTTTGACAGAAGTAAAGTATTGAGGCAATTTCAGATCAGCAAAATGTCACTCTTCTGGCAGCTTCTTCAGGAGTCAATGTTTCACTACCAAAACTCTGTTCTCAAGCAAACTCCTGATTGCTTCCTCAATGCCATTTTTAAATATCAGGACCACATCGCCCAACCCTTGAGATTGAACTCTGAGACTAGGAATGGTTGTAATCTTCTTTGAAATACAAAGTGTTTAATTGGTATTGTGGCATCATGACCTAGTTCATTTCTCTGATGTAACCTATGTTTGTTTCATCGGGATCAGGCATCCTGAAAACTGCACTTTCCTCTTCTGTTATTTATACAATACATAAAAGGAATGCCCTGTAATGTGCTATCACTATGTTCCTGTTCTGAAAGTTTGGCCTTGTGTGTAGAATTCCGCGAGACATTTGAAATGATAAACTGCATTGATTGCCACTAAATCACCGTCTGATGACAGTTTTTCAACAACTTTGTTGCCCCTCAGCCCTGCTGCAACTTTTCTGTGTGATTGTGAAGGTTGAATGTCATTGACTCTTTGTTTACCTTTATCACTTCTATCGCAGAAAAGACACTGGGTGTCAACTTTTTCATTTGCAGTAGAGCCTATCGCTTTTCCTGGTGTTAGCCGGACTTGCTGAACAACTTTGTAGACCTTGTTCGTGTGGCCGGTAAGATGCGTACTGTTAAGAGCTCTGAGTGATCCATGCCACAATGCAAGTGTGATGCTACATTATGGGGAGAATTGTAACTCATTGATAGAGTACGCACTTCTTATGTAGATGTTTTAATCCAATGGTTTGCGTCCTTCCTTCCAGGAGCTTGTTCCGTCTTTCATGTGACATCCCTTGAGATATTTGAAGATGGCTATAATATCTCCTCTATCTATCTATCTATCTATCTATCTATCTATCTATCTCATTATTGATACAACAAAAAAAGGAAAACACAGATAGAAAATTACACACAAGAATAACAATAAACACAAAATTTTCATAACAAACAATGAAACATAAATTGGTCTTAACACTATAGACCCGACCTTCCATCTATTCCTTATTTCAATTTTATATTACTTATTGCCAATACACACTTTTATCATAATTTAACTTTTTCTTAATATATCTTAACTCTTATGTCTAATTCCTCAAATGCCGTAACAGAATTTCAACTACTGTAATTATATTTCAAATATTCTTTGAAAACCTCCCATTTTGAAACAAATTTCTGTTTTGGTTTATTTTTTTATTTTTTCTGATAGACCATCTAATTTGGCATATTCTGTCAGCTTTTGGATCCATTCATGTATAGAGGGAATTTCAATACTCTTCCATTTTGCCGTGATGAGAACTCTTGCTGCCGCCGTAGCGTATAAAAAGATACCCTTCATTTTTTGCGGAATATCTGTAAAATCCGCAAAATCTGTAATTCCCAGGAGATAGGCCTCTGTTTTATTTTGTTTTTTATTAAAGGAGATCTTTATCATTTTTTGCAGTTCTGAGTGTAAAATATCTCTTCTCAATCTGCTCTTTTCCAGGCTGAACATATCCAGCTCCTTCAACTCTTTAGCTTGGTTTCCAGACCCTTGATCATCTTGGTTGTCCTCCTCTGTACATAATCCATTTTATCTCGCTTTCAGCTAGCCAATCAATTAAATAAGATACCTTTCAGAAGGCCAACAGATAGCTACAATTTTTCTCAAGTGTGAGATTAATTATATTTAATAAACAAGAACTCCTACTACCGATTGTTATGAGATGTCACTTTTGATATACTACTTTTCATCAATATGTGAATAATAGATAATGCCAATTAAACACTTCCCATTATCTTAACTTTTTGTTGTAAAACACTCCATTTTTAAACTGGTGAGTGATACAGAAATCCTTTAAATAAATAAACTACCTCAATGGATCAGCCCCAAATGTCCTGGGGGGAGGGGGAGTTCTAAGTAGAAATTTTTGAAGTTGAGACACATACCTCTAATTGCCTGTGGTTTTTACGGTAAGAGGGGAAATTATTTGCTAGCTTTGAATGCAAATCAAAATTGAACATAATCTCTAAAGACACAATCCAGTCAAATGTAAGCATCAAATATCATTGAGTGAAAGTCTTCCAATAAAACTAATGGGAGTTAAAAATGTCTGGATTGTGTCCAAGTCACTTTGTCGTCAAATTGAGAGCATCAGGAGGGAATTGATTAAAATGTACTGCCCTATCAGTGACAATTTCATTGTTTACTTGCTAGAAACAGGAATAGGAGGAAAATTAGAACTGTGCTTCAGTTTCCTCTCTTTCCATACAGATTGCAAATAAATTAGACTAAATTAATTCCACCACCCAATGGCATATTTTAATGAAATATGTGTTATTTCCACACACAGTCCTTACACATAGCCTATAAGAAAATGCTGTATATAAATTCAATTAGAAAAGGAAGGGGGAAATTGAGACTGCTGATCATTCCCTGAGAGCATGTAACAGCACTTTCTGGGTTTTTCTCTCTTATCAGTCTATTACATGGAATATGCCCTGTTACCAGACTTCAAATGGCTTTGTGGATTAACATGAGGAGTGGACAGAACTTCAATAACAAATAACTTCCAAACACCTATTTCTCTCTTTCCTTATCAGTGGACTGTACTTGAGTGACAGCATCCATCTCACCAGAAGCATGTTGCTCAGTCTTTGCACCTTCTCCAACACAAAACATTAATATAGCCTCAAACGATTTTGAGACAATATGAAGACGGAGACCTTATTTGGTTCCTTCCTGTATCAAACGGCTCTTCTGTGATAAGTGTAAGATTGACACTTGAAGTATGGCCTCTCCCGCCTGTCAAAAACATCCCAGAAGCAAAACAAAACCCTAAGGGTCATAGCTCAGTGGCTGAGCACCTGCATTTTGCATGAAGAAGGTCATGAGTGCAGGGGCCTAGCATGTGGGGGACCACAGGGGGAGTGATCCTGAGAGTAAAATTGTCAGCTGTGCTCTTCTGTTGCTGGACTCCGTTGAAAATGGCTTATCCACGCGAACCAGGAAGCAACCTCTCCAGACAACAGAACAACTCTTCTTATTTCTGTGGCGATCTTCTGGGTGACGTAGACACCATTAGGCAGTTGAATGTGCATGTGTACTCTAACTGTTTCCCTCCCTCTCCACCGTCTGCACGGCCCTGGGCATTGGCAACCCATCCTACACCACTGTCCAGGTGCAATCCTTGACATCTCCAAGTAGGGCTGGAAACCCTGGAGAGCCACTGCCAGTCACTGTAAACAATACTAAGCTAGATGGATTAATGCTCTGACTCGGGACTAATCCATACTGGTGGGTTATAATGCTATAAATGCGTTGGTGAATGTGACGCCAAGGGGCACTGTACAGCAGTCAATGGAAAATTTCATTGAGTGCTATACAGTGGAACCTTGGTTCTCGAACCGCTCCTTTCCCAAACATTTCGGCTCCCGAATGTTGAAAACCTAGAAGTAAGTATCTGGTTTTTGAACGTTCCTTGGAACCTGAACGTCCGACATGGCTTCTGATCTGCAAAAAGCCTAGCTGTCAGCCAATCGGAAGCAGCCCCTTGGAATTAGAACATTTCAGAAGTCAAACGTCCTTCTTTTCTTTTTCTAAAGATTCGTGTAGACCCGACCTCAGAATAAGACAGGTTCCTATGTTCCTAAGTGCAGAATGGAACATTAGCAACAACAAAATATTCCTATTTTTACTTTTAAAGGGGTGGGTATTTTTTTGTACAGTAAACTAACTGTTCACCTGATATTACATTTCTGATCAGTCATGGATTGTTGATTTGACTTTCTCTGAGTAATCCTGAAGCAGGACTTTTATTTATCCAAGTGGTTAAGTGTCTCTAAAGTCAGGGCACTTTGACTTTTTAAGTACTTTGCAAGTGATATTAAGCTAAATGAATGACCAAGAGTTTTTCATAAGGCCTCCCACACATTGCTGTTTATATACCTTCCAAAATGTGCTCATAATGAATTGTTGGTTCCAAATTGTTGTGCCTTGGAACAAAGGCGTAATAAAAGGGCACAAGTTACATAAAATATAGGCTTCATCACACATTCTGGAAGTTGAGAAACTTTCAATTCTCTGCGATTGTCTTCAATGATATCATAGAGAGACCTTCATTTTACAATTTGTTAAACCATGGGGAGGGAGAATCTTGTTTTCTCCATGTGGGGTTCACAATTCTGCAAGGTAAAAGGGCAAATGAATGGACAATAAATAACTTGACAAGTCAAAGAACACTCTCATCAGAGCAATGGGCCCACACAGCGTGATCCCATGTGGCAACATGTAGCTCTTACTTAATCCTGCCAACCCCACAGCCATCTGTCTAACCACACTACTATAATTGTCACCACTGGTTTGGGCAGCGGTGGCTCCTGTGGCGGCATAGCATTCTTTCACTACTGCTGCCAGCACTGTGCTCATTGGGATGGCGATTCAGGATGTGGTGGTGGTAAGGTCAAGAGAGCTCCAAGGGGGTGACAGAAGAGGTAGCTCACCTCTCTTAACACCCCAGTAAGTACAGCACCTCTTGGTTGAGGTCACACAATAGACCTTCTCTCTTTCTCAAGCTCTGGGAGGAAGACCTTCAGACAGTCACCCAATCTTAAACAACTCCTCACCCACAATAAGACAACCACCAGACTTAACATGGACACTGGTACCAGAGCCTGCAATAAACCCAGATGCCAACTTTGCTGCCACATACACCCGGACAACACCATTACTGGCCCCAACAACATCCAACATACTATCTCAGGACTATTTAATTGCTCGTCTTCTAACATTGTGTATGCCATCAAATGCCAACAGTGCCCTTCAGCTCTCTATATTGGACAAACAGGCCAAACCCTGCGCCAAAGGATAAATGGACGTAAATCTGACATCAGGATTTACAAGACAGAGAAACCAGTAGTAGAACACTTCAATCTCCCAGGACATTCTATACAAGATCTCAAAGTAGCTGTCTTACTACAAAAGAATTTCAGAAATAGACTGGAAAGAGAAGTTGCTGAATTGCAGCTTATCCCCAAGCTTAAAACCATGGAGAGACCTGGTTTGAACAGAGACGTTGGATTCTTATCTCATTATACATGGTAAAGTGATCCTCAGCCATCCCAACCCTTGCTTTTTCATGCAAGTCCATTTGTAGTCGTTTGTAGTCGTCAACAGCTATCAGTCAGTCTATCACCCATTTCCACCACCCCTCCCCACCCTTTCTCTACATATAAGCATCTGGGGACTTCTAATTCAGTGTATCTGAGGAAGTGTGCATGCACACGAAAGCTCATACCAAAATAAAAACTTAGTTGGTCCTTAAGGTGCTGCTGGAAGGAATTTTTTATATTTTGTTTCGACTATGTCAGACCAACACAGCTACCTACCTGTAGCTAAGGATACATTTTCCCAATGCAGCAGTCTGTGAAAAAATGTTTTTCATTCATGTCCAGTAACAGCAAAAGGAGCAACAGGAATTCTGCCAGCTAAATTCCAAATCCCGACAAAAGGAGCAGGGCGAGGAGAACTTAAAATCAGATATCTCTGGCGGGTTTCAACCATTCCTTGTAATAACAAAACAGTCAAATATTTGTAGAGAATGTGTAACTCTGTATCCTTTCACCTGTAAATTGCCTCCTAAAACGTTTAACATTCTGAGGAAGGGTCCTATTATTTCAACCTCTCTGTGGAGTCAGTTTCACACATTAGGGCTGCTATAAAACCATACATACAATAATAACCTCCTATAGTCGTTGGGCTCCTTGACATAATCTAAAGCTTTCTTTCAGAAAACCTTGTCTGCCCTCCACAGGGTTGAGTTCCCTTAGGGAGGTTTTAAATAACACCTCATTTTTCTAGCTTCAGAGACTCTGGCCTACAATTTGTAATATTCAACATCATTAATCTACTTTAATTAAAACTTGACTGCAAAAAATTCATCCCGGCCTCGGTTCTGCCGGAGCCAGTGAACGTTTACACCAGCAAAGACTTTGGTCCTCCAACTGCCAGTCCAAATCTGAAGGTTCATTTATTTTTCCACTTCCGGCTCATTCTGGATATTTGCATCCTAATTTGAGGAAGAAAGAGCACTCACTAACTACTTCACAAGCACTATTAGCCGTGATTTTTTTTTTAAAAAAAAACTTATTTTCTACGTATTTAACCAGCCAATTCTCTTCCCATATCATTTAACATTTTGAAACCAGCAATAAACTACTGCTAATGTATCATTACTAGCTGTAAACACATGAGGCTCAAGTCACCCAAAATAACCTATCTCCTGTGAAAGTAGTGGAAGATTACACATTTTGGCTCCATGCACTGCCAACCTACTCATCAGCAATTTGGCCGAGCTGCAGAAGCCTCTCTTTCCTGATGAGGAATTTATTAAAAGTATCTCTCTCTCTATTAGGGACCCAGGTGGCGCTGTGGTTAAACCACTGAGCCTAGGGCTTGCTGATCAGAAGGTCGGCGGTTCGAATCCCTGTGACGGGGTGAGCTCCCGTTGCTTGGTCCCAGCTCCTGCCAACCTAGCAGTTCGAAAGCACGTCAAAGTGCAAGTAGATAAATAGGAACCGCTACAGCGGGAAGGTAAACGGCGTTTCCATGTGCTGCTCTGGTTTGCCAGAAGCGGCTTTGTCATGTTGGCCACATGACCTGGAAGCTGTACGCCGGCTCCCTCGGCCAATAATGCGAGATGAGCGCGCAACCCCAGAGTCGGTCACGACTGGACCTAATGGTCAGGGGTCCCTTTACCCTTTACCTTTATCTCTCTCTCTCTCTTACGGCCTTTGAGTTTTAAAAATATGATATTCTGGGGCCCCTATAATATAGCTATCAGGAATAGCCGGATTAGGGGGACATGGGTCCTGATCCAGCTGTACGCATGCTAGGCACACATACTTACTTTGGGAGCATGCCCCATTGGTTTTGGGGGTTCCTGCTCCTAAGTAGTCCAGGTTCTAGTGAGGTTACTCCTGAAACAACCTGTTAAAAGATTAACACTTCCGGTGGCAACTTACTGTTTATTTATTTCCTCACCTTGTCACCCTCCCCCCAGCTTTTAGAACATGTTTCCTTGATGGCTAACAGTGCCATAGGTGCTCAGAAGTAAGTCTTATTTAATTCAAATGACCTTACTATGGGATGTGATACATAAGTAGCAGTCAAGTGCAACATTCCTTGTTTTCCTAGAGTGGACATGTGGGGGAATGTTTGGTCCAGCCAGTTAAAAACTTCCTGTTTCCTCCTGGCCTGAAACATCCTTCCTCTTCCATATGACTAAAGGTGGGTGTGACCTGGTGGGGATACTCATTAAAAGGACAAAACCCCTATCTAAAGGAGAAAGGATAGTTTGTTGTCCCTTGAGTGCACCGAAAGGGGGAGGAAGAGGGAGACTGGTTCAAGGGTGACACAAAGTTTCCTCGGGAGGGAGGAAAGCTTCACAGTGGGGAAAGCTCAAGTGAGGAGACCCCTTACTAGTGTGTACACTAAGAATAGTCTCATATTCACCCCAGAGCTTAAAAAGATACCGGGCCACTTCTGGGCTGGAAAAGTACTCTCATTTTATTTGTAAAACCCACAAGGGATAGGGGGGTTACAATAAGGCTATAGGGAAGAGTAGAGAGGTTTAGTGTTACCTCAGAAATCCCTATTAGTGCTTTTTATAATTTGAGAGGTTTGAAAACAAAAGGCGTAAGGTGGGGACTCCCTCCTCACAATCACCTCCCTCAAATCATTACGCCTGTCTCCCTCCATGTCATCCTGGAAATTCACCTGAAAGCATGCAACCCTCTCCCCTCCACCCCGAATCGAAGTGCAATGAAATCAAACCTGCCTTACTTCCCGCATAATTAAAATTAAAATGAAAATGAGTGAGTTGCCTCCTTCCTTGCACAGTGACATCATCAGGATGTAGTAGGGGCCCAAAGGGCCCCAATTAAGGTGATAATGTAAATCCCTATAAATCCTAGAATATGCTTATAATAGTGAATTATGGGAACTTGTTGCTTTAAGAAACTGATGATCTAGCAAGACGCCGCTCTTTTACCAGAACAGAAGGTCAGCTAACACGCAAATCACAAAGATATAATTCATAAGCTAGAACACAAATTGTTACATAGTACACGTAACACAGGTTCCCAACACGCATACTATCTCACAATGTAACATATTATTGAGAATCAAAGGCCTAGTTAGCAATCCTTGGCCTAGTTAGCAATGCTTATTGCGCATGCGTATTAGATTAGGTAATGATATACGTATTAAATATGAAATGAGATAATGATGAATATTAAATGATGTAATGCTTTATGTGATTGGTTAAATCAAAATCCTTTGTCTGAAATGTTATAAATTCCTGCCCGACCTTTGGGCGGGGTTGCAGTATTCCGAAAAGATTCGACTGTAACCTTATTGCTTTGCAATAAACATAATGGACTCCTAACTCCTCTTGTCTCTGAGTTTTATTGGTCTAACTCAGAAGATAAGCCATTTTTTTGGCTTAAAACAAGGAGGCACTGGCGGAGGAAGAGGAGTGCGGGGGAAGTGCACCGCAGCGCAATCCCGGTAGGGTGCCATTGTGGCTGTGCCCCACTGCCCGTGCTGGGTGCCACACCCCTGCAGGCAGTGTGCCTCGCCCCCAGGGCACACGCCACGTCCCTACGGGTGGTGTACTATGCCCCCAGGATGTGTGCCAGCCCTGCCCCTGCCTGCTCTCCGCCCCCTGCCCCCCCCAGTGCTGGAGCATGAAGCTCTGCCACTGTCAGGAGAGAGACACATTTCTAATTTTTCTAACATGGCTTGATGCTGCTCACATTCCCAGAGAGATGCAGGAAGGTAAAGGGCTCTTAAATAAATTGATATTTAAAAGAATTGTATCCCAATGCGTTGAGCTTTCCTATAGCTGTCACGTGAAAAGTTATCGCCCCCAACCGTAGTTCTCCATTAATAGTAATACTGTAATTACTTAATTCCTATATTGGGAGAGAAATATGTGAGGATAGCAACTGGAGTTTACTCTCCACCGCTCAACATTTCTGCCCATATCTTTTCTCTAGTAATTCTCCTCTCCATGCCTTGCTGTTCCCGAATTAGCATTAAGCCCCGGCCTTCTCAGCTGGTCATTTTGCTTAAGCCACTTTATCACAAACCTCGCAACGCAACCTGCATTTAAGTTTTTAAAGCCACTGCATTTCCGAAAATCAAAAGGAGTTTAGAATATAATATGGCTACAACATTTTCTTTCACCCTCTTTAAGAAAAATAAACATTTTGAAGATATAAATTACAGGAATAAATGAGTGCCTCTCCCCCCACCGGCCACAATATTAAGAATATAGTATATCTGCTAGACAGAAACATTGGTTTGTGGGTTATTTTTTTTAAAAAATAAACAAATAAATATAGTTATTTATATATATATTTATTTATTTGCATTACCTTTGCTAAGCCAGGCTCATTTCATGCCTTGGTGAGTTAAAGTTGTTTATGGCGCTGTTTTCCTTATCGCCCAGGAACATGTTGAGAATTCCTGTCACTTATCTGTCTTCAAGGACTTATGTCCTGGACCTGAGCTCTCCATAGAGGTTGGAGAGAATGCCTTTGTTTCACGCCACCAGAGAGCACTGTTGGATTGTTAAGTCTGCCTCTCCTTTTTCCCCCCCTTCCAGACATTAGCTATAGTAATGAGAACTAGGGAGACAAATAAAACTTTGCTAAATATGCCTTATTTCGTACCATATGACAAATGTCACTGGTGCAGAAGGCATAATAAATCAATTGGTCTTTTTCTTCTTTCTTTCTTTCTTTCTTTCTTTCTTTCTTTCTTTCTTTCTTTCTTTCTTTTTTTGGAGGGGTGTCTGGTGCTTGGCATTCCTTTGACATTCTTCCCCTTCATAAATAAATGAGAAGTCCAGTGTTCCCAAGGTTGCAATTACCAGCTTCGCTTCCACTCTACTTCCATAAACGCAGCTCTGTTTACTAGCCCAGTGGCATGGCTGTATGCTGGGAACTCCCTTGGGGGCTGGGTGTCAAAGCCTCATCTCAGATTGCTCCATCTTAGAGTAAAGAGAACACAGACAGGCCACAGGGGTAATAAGCCTGGAAGCACAGGGACATGCTGTGTGAGCTCACGACTCTTGCGCCAATCAATCCACCTTTGTGGAGGCTGCTCATCTATGCTTCTAGCTTAAGAGACAGGCATTGCTTCGGTGTTCTCAAAGGTCAAGGAATCCAAGCTGGAAGTAGGAGGCAAAACGATTTCAACCCCAAGGCCATTAGGATGGTCAAGGAAACAGATGGCTGTACGGCCATCAGGAAATCTCATTGCCTCTTGTGGGTTTTTCCATTGCAATCACATCTCTCACAAAGAAAAGTGGTAGAGTGCTTAAGAAACTAATGATCTGAATGAAATGTATCTGGCTGACTTAAAAAATAATAATTCTAAGCTTAATGTTGTGTTTTAATGAATGATACTACTACTACTACTACTACTACTACTACTAATAATAATAATAATAATAATAATTTATTTATACCCCGCCCATCTGGCTGGGTTCCCCCAGCCACTCTGGGCGGCTTCCAACAAAACATTAAAATACAGAAATCAAACATTAAAAGCTTCCCTAAACAGGGCTGCCTTGAGATGCCTTCTAAAGGTCTGGTAATTGTTGTTCTCTTTGACCTCTGGTGGGAGGGCATTCCACAGGGTGGGTGCCACTACCGAGAAGGCCCTCTGCCTGGTTCCCTGTAACTTGGCTTCTCGTAGCGAGGGAACCGCTAGAAGACCCTCGGCGCTGGATCTCAGTGTCTGGGCAGAATGATGGGGGTGGAGACGCTCCTTCAGGTATATTGGACTGAGGCCGTTTAGGGCTTTAAAGGTCAACTTTGAATTGTGCTCGGAAACGTACTGGGAGCCAATGTAGGTCTTTCAGGACTGGTGTTATGTGGTCTCGGTGGCCGCTCCCAGTCACCAGTCTAGCTGCCGCATTCTAGGTTAGTTGTAGTTTCCGGGTCACCTTCAAAGGTAGCCCCAATGTATTCCTGAGTGAGGCTCCTGCCAGAACAAAGATTTATGTTTACTCAATGGGACTTTCCTCTCCTCTCCTATGTGCCCCCTACATCTGTTCTGGGGATTCCCCCCAACTCTCCAGGTTTGGGCAGAATGTGGGGTGTGCATGGTGGAGAGGAGGATAAAGTCCCATAGCACAAGTGGGAATCACAGCAAAAATGGAACAAGTGATTTGGATACCATGTACATGATGAATCTTTTCACATCTAGAGACATGTGATGTTTACCCTTTCCTTTTCAAGAAATGTTGAATTTTTAAAGCTGCCTCAAAATCCATTCAGCTGTTGCAGCTGAGCTGGATACATTAAAATCATGCTTTTTTTATTTAAAGCAACCAATTTTTTTTGCTTCCTAAGGCGGCAGGAATACACAAATCTTCACATAGTCTAGAATTTACAGAAATCTCTGATGAGAATAAATAAAGCAAAACATTTGTCTGGTAGAATGAACTGTCTCACTGCTTAGTACGTTTTCTGATTAAGCAGCGTATAAATATTTTTAAAGGAATAAAATTAAATAGACCTATAAGGATGTAACACGCTATAGCAAAATACTGAAACTCTGAACATCTCAAAGTTTCCTCTCAAGTAGGAAACAAGAGGCATTCTTTCTCCCTTGCCACACCTAATGATGGCAAGTGGCTTGGCTCAGAGAAAATACAGGCTTGTAAAGTTGCAAAGTAAGACATTTCTGACCACCCAGCTTTCAATCTGATTATTTACTATTAGCATAAACCTATGTGTGCCTTCTTAGATACCATTGTGTTCAATGATACTCCGAGCTCATCCACACTTCTGCTTGTCCTTTCTAGGCATGGGTGCAAGCGGTCTTCCTTTGTAGAAAACCCTATTGCCATTCCCTCCCCCAATTCAGTGCTAAACCATGGATTTCCCCCCCGGGGGGGGGAGCCCTGGGGCAAATGGAAGTGTAGATGAGCCCTTACTCCCAGGTAAGTGTCCATAGTAGGCATATAGTGCCCTCAAGATGCAGAGGAACTGTAACTCCCCCCATCCCTGACCATTGCTCATCCTGACCGAATCCAACAGCATCTAGAGGCTAGCAAGTTGTCTATCACTGTTATATAGACCTGTAGACTTTCTCATTTACATAATAATTTAAATAATAATAGTAACAACAACAACAACAATAACAGTTACAGGTAGGTAGCTGTGTTGGTCTGAGTCGAAGCAAAAAAAAAAATATTATTAAAATTCCTTCAGTAGCACCTTAAAGACCAACTAAGCTTTTATTTTGGTATGAGCTTTCATGTGTATCTGACGAAGTGTGCATGCACACGAAAGCTCATACCAAAATAAAAACTTAGTTGGTCTTTAAGGTGCTACTGAAGGAATTTTAATAATAATAACAATAATAATAATACCTTTATTGTCATTGTACAACGTGTATACAATGAAATTAAATGAGCCTCCCTCCCCCACCAAACATATATGAGTCATTTTTCTGCCCAAAGATATCTGTACTATAGAGCCTTTCTGAATTACAGAATTTCTTTGTCAGAACAATGAGCTATAAGTAATTAGTCATTAAACAATGGTGGATTTTATATGTTGTTGTTGTTTTAATTTATGTGAATATTCTAGAAACGATTTATCGGCATTTGACATTATTCTGAAGCCAAAGTATTGGGAGTACATCTTACGTTACTAAGAGGACTGGAATTTTTGCAAGAGATGGCAGCTAATGAATGACACAATAAGAGCCTAGAGTTTTTCCAGTCACACACCAGTGACAAGTGAAAAGACAACAACACATGACTATATTGTTACCTTCGTTAGAACTGAATAGCACATTCATGCTATTCAAACTCATGGAAGTAAGTTTGGCTGAGGGGTGGGGAAATGTTTGAGGTAAATGATGAATAAGCTGACTAGCAAAATGAGAGACCTATACCTAGTTTACACCTGTTTGAGCTGATTAAGATCTCAAAATACAGAACTAGATTCTAGTGGAAAAGATAGTTTGGGCTAATAAGGATAGACTAGATGTCCTATGAGGTCCATGATGTATCCTTAGCCTAGTGTTAAAGGAAATTGTGCTAGTGTTGCTGTAGATCAGGCGTAGGCAAACTCGTCCCTCCAGATGTTTTGGGACTACAACTCCCATCATCCCTGACCACTGGTCCTGTTAGCTAGTGTTGATGGGAGTTGTAGTCCCAAAACATCTGGAGGGACGAGTTTGCCTATGACTGCTGTAGATGAATCAATGTCAATCATTTCCATTTAATTTAGTTTAATTCCCCTCCTCTAAAGGGGAAAGGGAACCTGGTTGTCTCCATAGAGTTGCATTATGTAGGGACCATATAAAATCTAGCCAACTTTTGGAGATCTTGTTTTATATGGTTTTGTGCAGTTCTTATTGATATAATTGAATGAGTTAGAAAGAGGTTGACTCTTGAAATAATGTAGATGATCAGCCACAGGCTCTTATGCCCTCTTCTCCTTATGTCTATGATTATGATATCCCTTCATCTTAGTATCTCCAGCTTGAATGGCTCCCATTCCCTTTAGTAATTATTGGCTCGTTCCATTTCAGGTCCCAACTCAGTGATGTTATTGTACCCTGTGGGGTTGATAAGCTTGTGTTATAATGACTTCTTTCTCCTTTGCAAAAATCCTTTTTGCGGTGGAGTGGCATTGACATGAAAATTTCCTCCACATCACTTGTGGAAATCAAGCATTAACAAGAATCTTAATAAGTGCAATCATATTTTAATCCAAAACCATTCTGAGTTGAGTACTTTAATCAAAACTCCTTCCAGTGCTTGCAGAAAAATAGAGTACTTTGATGAAGTTATTCAAATTGCTTCTCTTCAAAAATAGGTCATTGGGGTGCAAGAGAGGAGGAAAACCATGCAGTCCCTCATTTTAGAAGTGCTTCCTTTGAAACTTGTTTCTCAGTTTCTATGCATATAGGAGTGCCATTCACTAAGAATTACTCCCATACAAGTCCCATTGAAATAAAATAGTATTTGCACAGGAACAAGTGTCTAGTGGATTGGGACTTATAATTCTATTGCAATGTAGCTTTCTTCATTTGCAATCCACTCCGTTCCCAGAGCTGGTTTACAGCTGCATAGTCAGAGCTGTAAATAGCCCCACACAGAGTTCTCTCTCTGAATCTTCTAATAAGGCTTCAATAATGTCAGATTCAGAAAATCAGGACTTCTCTAATTTCCTGAGGTCATTTGCACTGAAGGGAACCTTTCCCTGCCCCTGTCACTGTCTTCTTTGTGGGTTTCCATTTCCTGAATGTTAAAAACATATACAAAAGACCAGAGTTGTTACTTCTGCAATTTCAGCACCTTGTTAAACCGGTACTCAAAGTGGCATCTTGAGTCAGCAGATGTATAGCATGTGCGTTGCTGGGAACAGAACATATGTAGCAGTGTAAGATTTAGGAAAGTGATGTAATATAAAGGTACAGAAGTTCTGGAATCCATTGGACCCTACAGGAATGATTGCAATGTTTAAAAAAAAGATGCAGAAATTGAGTTTCCCATCCCCATGGTGTTCAATGGCAGCTAGTGCTTTGTTGGAAAATGTAGATCACTTCTCTACCTAGGCAGTTATCCTTCAACAAGGGTCAACATTGATGCCGAAATCCAGCATCGCCAGAGCTCTGCGAGTGTGGCTTTCCCTCCATTGAAGTGCAGAGTGTTTGAGGACCAGGACATTCTCAGGGAAACCAAAATGCTTGATTTACAAAGTTATTGAACTACCAACCTTACTGTATGCTTGTGAAACATGGACCACTTACAAACGCCATCTCCAACTTCTCGAAAGATACCATCAACAGTATTTCCGAAAAAATCTTACATATCAGTTGAGAAGACAGGCGAACTAATATCAGTGTACTGGATGAAGCAAAGATCACCAGTGTTGAAGCAATGAGTCTTTAACATCAACTTCGTTGGACTGGTCATGTTGTGCGGATGCCTGATGATCGTCTTCCAAAGCAACTACTCTATTCTGAACTTAAAAATGGAAAGCGTAATGCAGGTGGCCAACAAAAGAGGTTTAAAGACTGTCTCAAGGCAAATCTAAAATAAAATGTAGTATAAACACCGACAACTGGGAAGCACTGGCCTGTGAGCGCTCCAATTGCAGAACCGCCTTTGCCAAAGGTGTCATGGGTTTTGAAGACACTCAGGATGAAAGGGAGCAATGTGCTAAGAGGAAGGCACACTTCATAAACCCTCACCATGATCAACTCCTGCCAGGAAACCTATGCCCCCAGTGTGGAAGGACGTGTGGATCCAGAATTGGCCTCCACAGTCACTTACAGACTCATTGTTAAAACCGTGGGAAGACAATCTTACTCGACTATGAGTGATTGTCAAAGAAGACGAAGAAGTGCTTTGTAGCAATGGTTTTGTACAAAGAAAGATCCCGCACCCCTTTATCCCTCAATAAACTGTTAAGAAGGAATGAGAATAGCTATTTTTATTCTGATATGCACTTTTCCTTGGTAACAAGCAGTGAGCAGAAATACAGGGTATTAATATGTAGGTTTCAAAACTCGACAACCCACACAGTCTCCATTTCCCCCCCTTTCCACTGTTTAAAGGGAGACTTCCAGAATTACATTTCTGGAGTATATATATTTTAAGTGAATTTAAACCGTTTTCAATTTATTTCAGTTTCTCATTTTTTTCCAATATTAAGTTGTGTTCCACATTTCCAGATCAGTTTGCCTTTTAAAGCACCCACATGAAAATTCTTCAGCATTTGAGTGTGGATTTATTCTACCCTGTTTCTCATATTTTAAGACATACCCATAAAATAAGACATAGCAGGATTTTTAAGCATTCAAGGAATATAAGCCATACCCTGAAAATAAGACATAGTGATAGGCGCAGCAGCAATGCTGGCCGCAGCAGGAGGAGGAGGAAAAAAATAAGACATCCCTTGAAAATAAGCCATAGTGTGTTTTTTTGAGGAAAAAATAAATATAAGACATGTCTTATAATATGAGAAACACGGTATTGTATACACGTTTGCATGCAATTTTTAACCACATACACATTTCCGAAGCAATTTTCTCTCATATAATGCATTTAAGGGGGCTATTTTCACTAATATCTGCATTTTCAGGCACATGTTGTTCCAGTATTTGCATTTTTGTACGCACTGCTTGGCTGGAGAACTGTACTGCAAAATTCAGAGAAGTGTGAATTTCAAAGGATCGCTGTGTTTCAGTTCATGTATTAGTTTGGAAAATGTGAATTAAGCAAATTTCACCTAAAGCTCTTGGTTTGAAGACCAGGAATTTAGGAAGGTCCCCTTGCAGGAATATATCATTGTGAGCTCTAAGATATGGAGAGTCCAAGCACAAAATGCCACCTGAGGTGGTTTCCTTCTGGCCTCCCATGCCACATAAGTCTCCCCCCAAAAAGAAGGCAAATGAAACAGCAGATGCTCTTCCTGCTCCCACTGTTGTATCTCACTCAGAGATGACCAACCATGCCAAACCCAAAAGCTGGCTCTGTAGTGCTTAGCAACATTCTCAAGCAACCCTTGCATTTCCTACATGTACTAAGGGACACGGGTGGCGCTGTGGTCTAAACCACTGAGCCTCTTGGGCTTGCTGATCAGAAGGTCAGCAGTTCGAATCCCCACAACAGGGCGAGCTCCTGTTGCTCAGTCCCAGCTCCTGCCAACCTAGCAGTTTGAAAGCAAGCCTAAAGTGCAAGTAGATAAATAGGTACCGCTCCAGCGGGAAGGTAAACAGCGTCTCCGTGCGCTGCTTTGGTTTCACCAGAAGCGGCTTAGTCATGCTGGCCACATGACCCGGGAAAACTGTCTCTGGACAAACGCCGGCTCCCTCGGCCAGTAAAGCGAGATGAGCGCCGCAACCCCAGAGTCGTCCGTGACTGGACGTAACTGTCAGGGGTCCTTTATCTTTACCTTTTACATGTACTAAGACTGCACCAAATACATGATAATGGAGGCTAACTGCCAGCTGGAGGGGGGAAGCGGTTGCAGTCCAGTATGACTGCAGATTCAGTGAACCCGGGTGAGGACATCACTTCTTCCTTCACTGGATCTGGGGCTTTCCTGTGCAATTCAAAGTGCTGGATTAGACCTATAAAGCCTTAAACGGCTCAGGACTGCAATACCTCAAGGACTTCCTCTTTCCATATGAACATACCTGGACCTTGAGGTCATCTTCTGAGGACCTTCTTCATGTGCCTCCTCAAAAGGGCCGGAGGGTGGCAACACAAGAACGGGCCTTTTCTGCAGTGGCTCCCCCTCTTTGGAATGCTCTCCCCAGGGAAGTTCATCTGGTGGCTTCACTATACTGTACACGTTTAGGTGCCAGGCAAAAATGTTCCTTTTCAACCAGGCCTTTGCCTGACTTGAACTACATCCAACAGGGGTCAGCAAACTTTTCAGCTGTGGGCCGGTCCACTGTCCCTCAGACCATGTGGTGGGCCGGATTATATATTTGGGGGGGTGTGTGTGAACAAATTCCTATGCCCCACAAATAAGCCAGAGATGCATTTTAAATAAAAGCACACGTTCTACTCATGTAAAAACACCAGGCAGGTCCCACAAATAACCCAGAGATGCATTTTAAATAAAAGGACATATTCTGCTCATGTAAAAACATGCTGATTCCCGGACCATCCGTGGGCTGGATTGAGAAGGTGATTGGGCCACATCCGGCCCACGGGCATTAGGTTGCCTACCCCTGTCCTATACCCTTTTAAAATGGGATCTTTGGGGGGGGGGAGTATTCGGTTGCTGTTTTTATTTGGATTTTATGTATTTGATATTTTATCAACCGTCCTGAGACCTTTGGGTATAGGGTAGTATGGAAAATAAATAAATATGCTCTGAACAAGTGCACTGTGGTAAGAAGGCATTCTCCTTTAAGAAAACCAATTGCTCTGCAATGCCTTGCCTTTTATCCAGTCTCCATCCTTTGGCATATATGTATTATACTGTATAGAAAGGAACACAACTATCAGATTATTCTTTTGGAAGTCATCCACTTTTTGCAGCTGTGCAATTAATATCTAAATGTGGTCATGTTTGTTCCTTAATTAAGGTGCCAGATTGTCAACCATTTTGCAAGTGGATGAAAGTAGGTTTTCGACGTGTTTTAAGAATAAATGAGAAAGGTTTTAAAACTGAAAAAAAATAATAGTAATTCTTTGAGGTGGGAGTGAAGATGATGAAACAGAAATCCTCAGCTTTAACCTTCCATGGAGAAATCGCACAATACGGCACCCAAAATATGGATTCTACAATTTGGGAGGGGGATGATTAACAGTGCCATGAGGTTTAAGTATCTGGCAGAATACATCAAGGCAAGTTTACCATTGGTTTGCTCTGCAAGGTCCCACCACCAACCGATGAGTTCTCTTTATAGATAGCAGCCCTGGGCTAGCAATTCTAAGAATTGGTTTGTGCATTATTGTAACTAAGCACATAAAATGTAATGTCAATTAAAACAGTCAACAGGAAGACTCTGATGGAATGAATATTCTCCCATGGGTATTCATTTACACAATTAAGGACACAATGTATATTAAGGATATGAAAATAGGAAACAGAGAGTCGTTGGGTGAGATTCAGCATAGCGGGAATGGGAATTCCACAAACAGGGTGCTACCACAGAGAAGGCCTTCTGCAAAACGGATAATGGAATCAGTGGAAGTTCCTGCAGGGCTCAAAGTAGAGGATTGTAATGTTAGTGTCTAATGTGTAGAAAGAGGTGCAGTGGGAGGGGGAAGAGACTTAAAAATAGGAAACTCAATTATATTGGTTAGCTCATGGACATTTAGCGAACTCCCTCTTTGATGGTCCCTCTTTGCAATATTTCCTAATGTGTGCACATGAATTTCTGCCTGCAAGCTATGCAAATTATCTGTCTCTTGATTTGTTGCATTATGATAAATTCTTAACGCATCTATGGGCGCCAAAAAGTGGAGAGGGAAAGATGACATTAGGAAACGGCTATTATGGCCTAGCCTCTCTTATTAAGATTAGAATGCACCTTTCTGTGCACGTGGGCAAAGATACAGCACATCTCAAGATTGCCCGAAGATCTTGGGGAGATGCTTCATTGAACGCTTTCCGCGTTGGTGAACCTTCAGAGAACCTGATGCACAACGGCAACTTTGTAGAAGATAAGTACACACATGCCCTGAGAAGGAAACACACAAAGAACAAATCTATACAGCGTTGACTTTTTCCTCTCACAAAGAGAATCATAAAAAATCAATTCCAGGTTCTGTTTTGTTTCGGCCACACAAAACGCTATGAGTAATAGACATTGTATGGAAAAGAAGGTTGCAGAGGCAACTCCCTGCTGCACACTGCTGATCCTAACCCACCTACTGATGGGGACAATATGAGGGGTCTTGAGAGAAGGGGTGGGGAACCTCAGGCCAGGGGTCAGACTATTTAGGACTATTCCCAGCTTTACCCCTCCCCAGGCCACACTCCCTTTGTCAGCAGTCCAGGTTCCCACTTGATAACACAGCAAGTGTAGTTAATTAAAAAGGAGGATTTATTGTCAAAACAAACAGATAGCTCCGGACGGCTCTAACACAGCCTCTGCCACCATCAATCAAGATGACCCTTCTGAAGAATCCTTTCATTTCTACAGAATATATTGAACCATCCCATTCGACGACTCCTTGGGGAGATTGAACTAGCCCCAACCTCTTCATGCTTTGATGTACTGTCTCTGTGTGTTTTCGTGCCTAATTGAGTTCCCTGAGAGCTTTGGCTGGGTTCCCGCCCAGTCTCAGTCATTCCCTTATCAGCTGGCATTCCAAGGGGTGGGGGAGTCGGCAATAGCCGATGTTCATCCTGCATGACAGTTAACTCGCTCTGTTCCTGTCTGCTTTCTTCAGCTGGCTGCAAACCTTCACTGGGACCTCTCTCATTCATGACACCCTTCCACACCCTTCCCTGAAATGATTCTGCCCAGCTAGAATGTGTCTTGAACTTGCCTGGAAGGAAGATAGGAGCTGTGATGTATATTTATGGTATATATATGGTGTTGAGTGGGAGTGGGGGTGGAGTGTGCACGCAAACTTCTGCATGTGCAGAATCCTCCATTTTTTCCATAGCTGGAATTATGGAAAGGGGAGAAATTTGATTCAGGTAATATTTAAATGCGATCTGACCAAATCCTCACTCTCCAAAACAATATGTGAACTGAAACACAGCCATCCTTTGGCATTTTCACCCCCCTCCCCAATTCTGCAATGCAGTTCTGCATCCAAGAAATAAAATGCATATTGTAGCCTAGAGTCTGCATATATGTGCATATATTCGTGGAAATAACATGCAAAAAAATGTAGCCTACTGTGCAAAAGTAGGAGTTGCATAAATTGTTTTGCCCCCTTTTGCACCTGGTCCCACCCACAACTGGGATGTAGCTGCCAAGAAGTTGCCTTCAAGGGAATGTAGAATGTAGCCCTTGGGTTGAATTAGGTTATTCCCCCATGTCTTAATACTGTGTGGTTCCTCATAGCACCATATGCCTTGTCCACAATGCATAGGAAAGAGGAGATAGTGTTACAATAGGGGAGAACACATTTTGTGGTATGTGTGAAGATACGGTCATTGCTAAGTTACTTTTAAGTCTCTATTTCTAACAATGTTTCTGCTTATTCCCAAACCTCTTTTGTTCCTTCACACAGAGACACAGTGCACAATTTATGCCACCCTCTTTCTCCTTAGCTGGCCGAGCCATGTCAACTAGCTCTTCTATTGAACACAGGAGTGTTCACAGGCTCTTCCCAACTCATTGCTGAACCATCAGCCAACCAGAAGGGAGACTTGGAGTGAGCTGCTTTATTTAGGAGATTAGCCTACAGCAGAGATCATTCAGGGACAGCAGCCTCTGGGAAGACGTTGTCAAGAATGACCCTTGGCACCTTATTTTCCTCCTAACCCTCCTCTTCTGGACATCTTCCAAGCAGACACAAACTCTAGTGGGGATGAGCCCCCCACCCTTGAGCTTTTCTAACTTTCTGTCCAACTACATGTAAAGCTCTGTGTGACCTCAGAGTCAAAGGGGGAGGAGAGCTCAATACAGAGGGACCAGGCAGACGCTCCTCGCCCTCTCCTTCAGATTATGAGCTCATCATGTGTCTGTCTGCATCCAGTCCAATCCTTGGAGGGCTCCCTGCCTCTGTCTCTTCTTGTTCACTCAAGCCTTTTGGGTCTTCCATCTCCCAGCTTCCTCCCTCCTCTGATCTACGTCCCACCACCACCACTCTCCTGGGTCTGAGCCTTCTTCCTCTGTGCCTTCCCTAGGGGGTTCTTCAGCTGGAGCCTCCCACCACTCTTTGTCATCCAGCAAGTCCCTGACAACTGGCCAACTGGATGCCCATGGGAAGGCCAAAGACAGAGTGCTAGGGTTGCCAGACTCAATAGAGGACAGGACTTCTGTGCCTTTAATTGCCCTGTTCTCTTTTGAGTCTGGAAACCTTAAAGAGAAACCAGCAGACCCTTTGCTTGGAAATTAAACAAAGGGCCTGCTGGTTTCTCTTTAAGGTTCCCAGACTCAAAAGAGAGCAGGGCAATTAAAGGCACAGAAGTCCTGTCCACTATTGAGTCTGGCAACCCTACAGAGTGCATTGGTCCTTTCCACAGTACAGTATGCATACAAACAAGAGGAATGCACATGCATACTTGTTGAAAAGCAAGTATGTTAACCACAACAGTCATAGTTTGCTGCAAAGCAGGAGGGGGAGTATTGCTGGTGTTACTCACTTTTTTTCTGTTTCAAAAGGCTGGATCAGCCTCCCACTCTGTATTTGCCCAGTGGAAGAACATGCAATGTCAAAACACTGATGGAGTCAGAAAAGGGCAGAGATGTTTGTGGAGATGTGTGGGCTGCAGGTTGTGTTGTTCATCATACTTTAACAATCAGAGTGCACTTGAGTCAGATTGCTGGGCTTTTTGATTTCTGCAATTCTTGTTAACATGCAGGGCCGTCTTAAGCACCTTTGGCGCCCTGGCGCCGTGGTGTAACGGATCCCTCCACCGCCCCCCACCGCCCCGTTTTCCAGCGCGGCAGGCAGCTGGGTGGCCGGGCTCAGCATGCAGTGCGGTCGCGGAGGGCACTGCTGCGCGATGGGCGGGCGGGCTTGCTGCGCGGCGGAGCAGCCGGCGGGCAGGTGCGCCTGCGTGGTGCTCCCCCCCCGGGCGGGCCAGCGCCGTGGCGCCCTGTGCCACCAAGCCTGGCCATAGAGCTGGCCCTGCATATACATATACATATACATTATACATATACAAAGGTAAAGGGACCCCTGAGCATTAGGTCCAGTTGTGACCGACTCTGGGGTTGCGGTGCTCATCTCGCTTTATTGGCCAAGGGAGCTGGCGTACAGCTTCCAGGTCATGTGGCCAGCATGACTAAGCTGCTTCTGGCAAACCAGAGAAGCACACGGAAACGCCGTTTACCTTCCCGCCGGAGTGGTACCTATTTCTCTACTTGCACTTTGATGTGCTTTCGAACTGTTATGTTTATACATATACATATACATATTTCGTGCATGCACACGAAAGCTCATACCAATAACAAGCTTAGTTGGTCACTAAGGTGCTACTGGAAGGAATTTTTTTTATTTTGTTTCGACTAAGTTAATTTGCAGAAAATATAAAAAATAAATTTAAGGAACTGCGGAAAGAGGGGGGAAGGAAGTCGAGTTTCGAAATGTTAAAGTGATTGTAAACTTATTGAAATGTATAAAATTGAAAATCATTTTTTAAAATTAAGACTTCTTGTGCCCTTTTCCCATCCCCCAGAACCAACACTTCACATGAGGCAGGACTTTGGAGGTGACAATCTCTCTGCCAAACTGGCGTAACAATAAAGAAAAAGGCAGGAAAAAAATACTGGTATGTGTGAGATAATTGCTCCAGACATCCAGAACATGGGAAGTCCTTCCCTGAAATTTTAATTTGGAATGTGATTTGGCTTTATATGTTTGTATTGCGATTTGATTTGATTGAATTTGTCATTAATTGGTATGTTTTTAATTGAAAATTAATCTACCATATGTGGTGGATATGTCCAGAGATCAGAAAGTTCTGGGACATGATCCATGAAGAAATAAAAAAGTTGCTAGGAACTTCACATAGCCAAAGACCAGAAACATACCTTTTGGGAATATTGAATAGTGATATTTCTAGAGAAAATACTAAAAAAATTCTGTACGCGACATCAGCGGCGAGAATCCTGGTTGAAACAAAATAAAAAAAAATTCCTTCCAGTAGCACCTGAGAGACCAACTATGTTTGCCATTGGCATGAGCTTTCATACCAATGACAAACTTAGTTGGTCTCTAAGGTGCTACTGGAAGGAATCTTTTGTTTGTTTCTTTCGACTACGCAAGACCTACCTGTAATGACCAATACCTACCTGTAAAGGTGGCTAAGTACTGGAAGGGTAACCTGGTACCAACCAAAGAGGACTGGTTATGTAAATTATGTGAATATTTAGAACTGGCCAAATTGACGGATATAATAAGACTAAAGCCAATGAATACAGTCAAGAAAGAATGGAAGTGCTTGAATGATTATTTAGAAAGACAAGGTTCTAATGTAAAAATTTGGCTGTGTCTAGAATGACCTCGTGAATGGAAAAGGGGGAGCATACATATATAATATATATACATATATTAAGATGAAAATAATACTGAAATACAGATAAAATGTGACATGTGAAAGGAAGTGTTGTGGGAGTGATTATTATTACTATTATTTTGTAAAATAGTGTTTATTGTATTGAAATATTATACTTTTCTTTATTCTTTTACTGTCTACTTTCCCTTGCATTTCTTTTATCTTTTTTTCTTCTTTCTTTCCCCCCTTTATATTATTTTTTATGTATGGTTTGGTATTGATGTATTTACTTTGCAATATTTTTTTTAAAAAAGAAAAAATATTTGCCAAAACAATTAAAAATTATTTGCCAAAAAAAGGAGGGGGGGGGAGGAAGAAGCTAGGATGACTTTTGGAATTCCGGGACTATCCCTGGAAAATAGGGGCACTTGGGGGATATGCACTGAAGCAATTCCATCAAGGAAATCGTCTTGATTCCATGCAATGCATGAGATCAAAAGGGGCATATTTATGGGTGCCATCAATGGTCCTTTGCATTAACTGGCCTGGTATGCAAAGGGCTATTTGAGCCTCTGCTACGTTACCACTTTCTCTGGGGCCTAAGGGCAATCAATGGCAAAAAAAAAGCAATTCTGTAGTATTTGTGTGTGCCGGTGTGTTTTAATTCTAGGTCACCTTGTTTTCTCCATTATTTACTTGATCTTTGCAAGCTGCAGTGACTAACATTTGGGCTTAAGCTAGCTGATTGTATTGAGTTTGTCTATCCTATGTGATAAGTTGGCACTAAGAAGGATTTTGATCTTTAATCTGGTTCAGAGTATTCTAAGGCACTCTGATTGCAGCCACAGGCGGTACATGCTCTAAATGAGATTGGAGAGCAAATTAAAATAAATAATGTTTCAGCAAATCGCATTGTCCTGGCTAAACGCATTTAGCCGTTTCACTTCCCCTCTGCTGGGCTGCTTTCAAGGAAATTAACAATCAATGTATGCTTTTGATGGAAGAATAACGAAGCGGCTTTCAGAGGTAAGGAAAGCACGTTAAAGCTGTGTAGCTACAGCATTACCAACACTTCTAAGGGGGGTGGCTAAGGAAAAGTCAGAGCACTGTAAAAATATATCGCAATGTTTTTTTGCCAGAGGCGAAGCATGGTAAATTGGCTAAGGCTTTCGTAACAATCAGAGTTCACTTGAGTGAGATTGCTAGGGCTTTTGACTGCTGCAGTTCTTGCAACCAGACTAGAGAAACTTTGTATTGTTTGCCTTGCTTTAAGGGAGAAAGTGAAATAATGAATCAGGAAAGGGATACGGCAAAGCAGCAGGGCCTATTTGATCCATTTATTGATATGATCTGCTGTCCTTTGCAACACTTGTACTTTGTGGTGCTTTCCAGTTCCTTAGAAAGATTGGGAAGATTTTTAAACATGGTCCATATATATAGGCAGAAAATATCAGGAGAATCAATGGAGAGTGTGTGAGAGAGAGCAGGTAAGTGTCCCCATTTTCCAGAGACAGTCCTGAATTTACAAAAGCCATCCTAGTTTCTGATTTGAGCCTGGAATCTCTGGCATTTCCTTAGAACGTCCCTATTTTCATTAGAGAAATGTTGTGGGGTATGGAGTTACGCAACCCTCAAGCCAAGAAGACATCTGAAGGCAGCCCTGCATAGGGAATTTTTAAAATGTTTAATGCTTTATTATGTTTTAATATAGATTGGAAGCCACCAAGAGTGGCTGGGACAACCCAGTAAGATGGGTGGATTATTATTATTATTATTATTATTATTATTATTATTATTATTATTATTTCCCTATTTTTATAGGAGAAATGTTGGAGGGTATGAGAGAGAGAGAGAGAGAGAGAGAGAGAGAGAGAGAGAGAGAGAGAGAGAGAGAGAGAGAGAGAGAGAGAGAATATTGGCCAAAGGGAACAAATGAATAGACTATTCAGAGTAACTTAGTTTAACAAACAGTTTAATAAAGTGGAATGTCTGAATTCCATGTCTGGAGGTGTTTCCAATGTTGACAAAATTCCAAAAGAAGATTAAGCATTTGATGCTAACATCAATAAAGAAAACCTTCCCACTTCCTAGATGCCCAGCCATGCTGTTCACCTGTACATAGTTCCATCCTTATTTCAGACATCACGATATATTAATATATTGTGATGTGGCAAACCAGGTATCACCTACCCCTATTGGTGACCTTTCAAATTGAACGCTTAATGGCTTAATATAAACCTGATCTACTAATCTGGGAGTAAGAAAACATGCTGGACTATGAAGCAGGATTGATAGCAACCACCCCTCACATACGGCACAGAAACACTAATCGCATAAGTGGAAAGCAAATTCTTTAATAAGGCCTTCTTCTTTGCTATATTTTTGTTGGTTTACTCTGGTTTATTTCTTTTTAGCATGAAACCTAAGCCCAGGGCTTTCAGCAATAATTTCTGTTCATGGAGCATGGCAATATCTGCTAATTTCTTCTCTTCCTTAAAAAAAAAAATCAACACTGACGAGGTAAAATGTGTAAATTGCAAGAAGACAGAAAAATGTTACAATGAATACATTAGATTATGTGCTTATGATATGCTGAAAGCATTAAATATAGACAAGTTACAGCACTGAGTAGTCTAGGGACCTTAAAATTTAATAAGCTGTAGCTACAGGCAAAAATCAAGCAGATGTAAGTGAGGAGGAGGAGAGTAATCTGCTGGTAGTATTCATTCAGAAGGAAAGAGCAGTGTATGGATAATCATATTGTTTTCTTCTTGTTTATTAGCTAATGATCTCTCAAATTGCCATCTACCACACACACATCTGATGTGGAAACTAAATGAAAGAAAGAAACGAGAAAGGGATTTGCGGTAATGTGTACATGTAGATATGGAAAGCAATGCAACTTTATTGTACAACAAACAGCAAACAACAGCAAACAAACAAACAGCAACAGCAAACAAACAAACATAACAAAACCATGCATTTACATCACCCGCCACCTCAAATACAAAAGAAACAAAAAAGAATTTTTTTAAAAAAATGTTTTGTCGGTAAATCTTCTTTGCTGTTGTTTAGTCGTTTAGTCGTGTCCAACTCTTCGTGACCCCATGGACCATCTTCTGCATATTTCTTTCAACATTTACAGACTTATTGCATAAATCTGTATGTTCATTTTACAATAAAATAATACTCTTCTGTGTCTTTATTTCTTATTTAGTACAGCTGCAGAAGTTATTCAAAGGTAGTGGCCGAGTTCATACTGCAACAGTTATTTTAACAACAACAACAACAACAACAACAACAACAACAACAACAACAACAACAACAACAATTTATTTATACCCCGGCCATCTGGCTGGGCTTCCCCTGCCACTCTGGGCGGCTTCCAACAAACATTAAAATACATCAAATAAGATATGTTTTTAAGATATGTTTTGAAAACTTCCCATTTTGCAATAAATATTTGTTTTGACTTGTCTTTCATTTTTTTTCAGATAGTTGGGCCAGCTCTGCATACTCAGCTAGTCTTCGCAGTAGGGCTCCAATTTGATGTGCATCATAGGGCAGTCGATAATATGGGTTAAACCCTAATGTTTCAGTCAGTCGGCGGACCACATTGGTATTCCATCCTTGTGATAAAAAATGAAACTAAAAAAATATGTTGATTTCTTATTGTTTTGTTTTTTTGGTTGCCAAAGCAGGTTGCAAAACCTAAAAGTAAGAAGCAGAAAGAGGCAAAGAATTTCATCTATCAATATATGAAGCAAATTTCTTTCTTTAACTTTCACGTTCCCTAAGCAAACTCCCTATGTTTTTTACAGTGAAAGACAGCTTGTACTCAATTGTCAGATTCATGCTATGAGGGGGAAATTAGAGGGGATAAATTAGCTTTAAAAAAAGCTCACACATGTGGGGAGGGAAATCTAGACACCATTAGGCTAAGTGTGATGAAAAGTGAAATGAAACACAGCCTTGCTTTGATCTTACTTTAGGACTCCAACCATGACTCCAACCATGATACAAAAATGCTTTTATGACCCCCTAAACCCTGTCCCATTCCCCCCCCCAATAGAAATGTAAAAAAATGTTTATGCATATATTTTTAACTGGCTGATCCCATGGATTCCTGAGATACACATTTGTGTGTGTGTGTGTGTGTGTGTGTGTGTGTGTGTGTGTGTTTTGTGGTCATAAAAGCCCGATCCCGATTTGTTAATTGAAAAAAAACACACAACCTTTATTTTTCCTTTTTACAGACTGCCCCTGCATAATTTATTTATTTTTAAATTATTGATATTATTAAACCAGTCCTCTAATTCCCCTGATGAAATTCCCCAGTTGAATTATTTTCCAAGCCTGCTCCTGAAGGAGGATGGGCTATGCCCACTTCAATGTGTGATCTTCAATTGATTCACCTTGAGTAAATACCCTAAAATAAATCACCCATCCCTGTGCCAAAGTTTCCTTTACAAAGTCGTCACAATGCACCTTGCTCTGCTCTAACAATGCTTCAGTTTGACTCTGACAAATCTCATAAGATCTGACAAGATCTAGATACAGAGAAACAGGTTTCCCTCCAATAGCCTCAAGTTTGTGCTACAATTTGGTCTAATTTATTTTTGTTATCCTACTGTAATGTCTGTATCCATAACCTTCAGCAAGGTCAAGCATATTCATTTCCTCTTGCCCCATTGTTCTTCGAAATTTGCAGTCCTCTGAATTTTGTGATGCAATTCTCCAACAAAAATGGAAGCAGAAAATGCAGGTGTTGGTTAAAATAACCTACAAAACTACTTCATATTTGGAGGGATTCTTGCAGAAATGCTTATATTATGGTGCTGGAGGAGACCCTTGAAAGTCCCAAACCTATCCATTCTGAAGGAAATCAGCCCTGAGTGCTCACTGGAAGGACAGATCCTGAAGCTGAGGCTCCAATACTTTGGCCATCTCATGAGAAGAGAAGACGACAGAGGGTTGAACAGTGTTCTTAAAGCCACCAACATGAGTTTGACCAAACTGCAGAAGTCAGTGGATGAAAGGAGTGCCTGGCATGCTTTGCTCCATGGGGTCACGAAGAGTCAGACACGACTAAACAACAACAGCAACAACATATGAAAAAGCCAACATATGAGTATAAATGCACTACCTGATTAGGGTATATAGGATTTCAGCCTGAATCCTATGCACATTTAATTGGAAGTACATCCCACGTAACTCAAAGTACTGGGTATATTTGCTCAAAACTGCAGCTTTGATATATAAACCTTTACAATGAAACTATGAATCCATCAACTTTTTTTTATAACTTACTGTCAAATTACCTCACAATAGCCAAGATCAGAATTGTATCTCCACGTGTAGGTTTGTGTTGCATGTGCGATGATATGCACTCAATTTTCTCTGGATTATAGCCAGAATAAATGTGAATTGTCTGCCCAAGTAGAGCACCATGACTACCTTGCAGAAAGGAAAGCTGCTTAAAAAGGCATGTGAAATGGAAAATAAAGAAATAAATAGAGGCAAGAGAGGAGGCGGGGAAATAAATAAATATAAAAACCCTCTATCACAGGCATCCCCAAACTGCGGCCCTCCAGATGTTTTGGCCTACAACTCCCATGATCCCTAGCTAACAGGACCAGTGGTCAGGGAAGATGGGAATTGTAGTCCAAAACATCTGGAGGGCCAAAGTTTGGGGGTGCCTGCTCTATCACAATTGTATCATATCCTTTATCCTATATACAGTGGTAACTCGACTTAGGAACGACTCGACGACCTAATTTTTTGACTTACGAATGGGGCAAATGGCTTCACGCTTACAAATTTCTCGACATCCGAATGGAAACCACGGCAGTTTTAGATAGGGTTGCTTCGACTTACAAATTTTTACGTTTCCAATGCATTCCTATGGGAAATCGCGTTTACAATGGCACTTTTTGACTTACCAATTTTTCGACCTAGGAAGGTGTCTTCGGAACGGATTAAATTCATAAGTTGAGGCACCACTGTATATTCTCTCTCTTATTTTGGCTTTTCTGTATATTTTCCTATTTTAGATTAGTTTTCCTTTTAATGTATGCTAGGTGGAAAAATTTCAATAAAACATTTAACAAAAAAATGCTTGCAAAGTTATGGCTATTAGATATTTTTTCCACCGAACGTGACATTTTATTGGCTTTAAATCTTAACCTAATAAATTGTGAGAATTTCCATTTTTAAAAAAAGCTGAGATGCTCGATAAATACAAACATTTCCTCCAAATAAGTCAGAGCCTAAATTTGTCTGGGTGTGATAGATAATAATAGACATTTGAGACATTGAGCATAATCCAGGGTAGCTCTGACCAATATCTTTATGCACATGCAATTCAAATTCTATCCCAAAGGCTGGTCGCAGATGAGCATGATCTGAACTTGATTTGACAGTAGCAGTGTCATGGCCTGTGCATGTTAAAATTAGAGTTGCTGCATAAAGCTCCTGTAGGTCATCATTCAAGGAAAAGCCTATGGATTTTATTGATATAGTCAGCCCCATGAATATGCCGATAACCTGTTTAAAGATTGAACTCACTCATTTTGCTGACGATTATTTATTTTTTATGTAAGAAAAGTGTTTTGTTTTGTTTTTAAACTAGTGAATGTGAGATAAATTAAACCTTGACAATGCCCCCTAATAATAATAATAAATTATTATTATTATTATTATTATTATTATTATTATTATTATTATTATTTATACCCTGTCCACCTGGCTTGGTTTCCCCAGCCACTCTGGGCAGCTTCCAACAAAATATTAAAATACAATAGTCTGTTAAACATTAAAAGCTTCCCTAAACAGGGCTGCCTTCAGATGTCTTCTAAAGGTCTGATGAGTCACTGGAAACATGTCAGAATGACCGCTTCCCCAACATAAAGGGGAGGCGCATTTTGCGCAGCCGCGTGCAGCCCCCCCTGGGATCCCTGAGGCAGACCTGAAAGCTTGGAGGCTGGCACTGCCTACCTGAGGCTGGAGGCTGGAGTCACCGCCCACTCAGGTCAGCCGACCAATCCGGCCGAAGGGAGGCGTGCCAGGGGGATCGGCCAGGTAGGATCAGGTAGGCTTACCTGCACACAAAGAAGAGGAGCCATTCTTCGGAAGCAGCCGACGGATTCAGAGCTTTTCAGAGCCTTAGAGCTTTGAGCCTTTCTGAGCTTTGCTGGATTCCATGGGCTTGAGGTAGGCCCGAGGCCTTTGGAGGCCTTTGCTTAGGCCCATCTTAAAATTTCATTATTATTATTATTTCTTGGAGGTAAAGAGGTAAAGACTTAAGCATAAACTTAATTCTCCCATTAATCAAGGATCATGTCCTTTCTGTGTACAGTTATTTTCATGTCATAGAACACATGTTGTCTACCCTAACGCTCCTCCATTAGAGACAAAAATTATCAGAGCATGTAGCTTGCTTTTCTAATGATTCCTAATTTTTTTTAAAGTGCAGATTTAAGCAACTGCCATTATGAATCTTACACTTGTTAACTTTTAGAAAGGAAGTACATTCTGCTGTAGAAAGAATGTGTTTCTACCAAATGTTGCACAGATATATTCTTCCTACTAGTACACATTGTATTCCAAACAGAATAAACGAAAAGGGATTTCTTGGAACATACACAAAAATTGCTTCTACAAACTTGGCAATTTCAGCTTTGTTAAAAAAGCAATTCCCTTTTGTCATTAAGCATTTATTTCCTCTTTTATACCAAATGCATTATTTATTGTGTCTGAGCAAGTTTTGGGTGATGATAAATTATATTTGCTGTATTTCTTCTTTTGCAAATGGCCAAGCCTTCTATACATTTAAATTAAACAAAAGCAAACATGTCTTTATTTTAAATAAAGATTGAGAATTGCTAATTTGAATCCATTTTCTCTCCCTAAAATTGGCATCAGCTTCAGAATGATATTGAAATAGGTCAGAGGAACTGATATGCTACTTAACTAAAAATCTTCTCCATATTAGCTGGGGATTCCATCATGTTCAAATGCATTTGTTTCCATTATGTTCAATCGCTTTTAAAAATGAATTGTTAAAGGCTTCTGTGCTGGACCAGTGACAGCTAATGTTATTGGTTGCACACTATAGTCTGCGGTATACTAAATTATTTTTATAATCTATTTTTATAATCTAGTAAGCAAAAAGAAAAGAAAAGAAAGCATTGGGTGGGATCCTGACAACACTAACCATTTTCAGAGAGAAACTAAAACTGATGAATTCAGCCACCTCTAGTTTAATCTAATACACAGAGTGGATTCTGTTCTTGTCCTACCATGCCTGTTTTTAATTCATATAAGATACATAAAAGTAAATTCTTTCGCTTTCCTTTATGGCTTCATCAAGTCTTCTGCTATACTTATCTGCAAATGGGATCCTCCTTAGTGAGGGTCCTGGTTGTGCACGGGCCCCTGAGACACCCCCTCCGCTGGGTTGTAGGTAGGGGGGGCATGCCCCAGGCCTTGTCTGTGGGCCCCACAATCACGCCAGGCCGTTTGAGCCAATCCGACGCAGGTGGCGTGTGACAAATTGAAGCACTTTTAAAATGTTTATTCCTGCCCGGCTGGCAAAGAGTTAACCCACCTCCAGCCTGACTGACATAGAACTCTGATGGGGGCGGGACTGGCCCGGTTTGAAAGGAGGGAGTGTCTGTTTGGTCAGTTAGGAGGGAGAGGGAGGAAGGTGTAGTGTGGTGTTATGTGGTGGCTTGTATGAAGACAGTGAAGAGGCTAGGAAAACTTTAGTTAAATGTTTGACTGAGTTTATTTTGTACAACTGGAACAAAGCTAATTAATAAATGACACGTTAAAGAAACACTTATGTTTTTAACACAATAAAACTTCATCTCTGTTTTTGCCAAAAAGAGGTCCGTCTTTATTTTTCCAGCGAGGTACCAGGACTCACAACCGTGGTGGCTCAAGAGAGGGCAAAACTCACCTCAGGCAGGGAGGTGGCAGTTTGTGTCCTGAAGTTACACGGAGGAGGCTTAGACGGGTAACCTGAGGTGCCAAGGAGTTGCCAGAGTGCATAGGGCAAACTTCTACAGTGGGGAATCCAACTGAGGGAGACCCTTTACTGGAGGCAGGAGGTTATTCCGTGGGACAGCCTAGAGTTTCTTAGGGTACCAGGTCACGCAAGCTGGAAGGTTCTCCTTACTAAGAAACCCATTAGTAAAAGGGGTTTGTTTTTTTTGAGGCGGCAGGAGAAGAGGGTGGGTGTTTTCCCCTCTGGATTCCTGTGTCGCAGTGATAGTAAGAGAGAGTGGGACACGGGTCGTCACATGGCGCAATTAGGGGGGGGGCTATAAAAGTGGCAGCGTGACATGGCTGAGGCACTTGCTTCACGCTGCCAAACACCTGCCCCCCCGTCCCTATTTGTTGGTGTTGCTACTTTGGCCTTGCTTAGGATATTGGTTGGTTGGCCTGTTTTGGAACAGGGGCCGGGTAGGAATTTTGTCCATTTGGCAAATTGGTACCAGTGGCAAACGGTGCTGCTTGGCTGCCGCGTTATATATGCAGACCACCCTGATGTTTGTGTCGTGACGTCACGATGCGGCCTGACACATGCACCATGACGTCACAGCGCACACACCAGGCCGGACATGCACAGTCCGTCTGCGGCGGCACGTGAGGGCGGCTGCGATGGCCGGCATGCTCCGCAAGGGCTGCTGCTGCAGTGGGCGAGCTCCGCAAGGGCTGTGGCGGTGGCAGGCGCACTCCGCTCGAGCGGTGGGCAGTGCACTTGAGTGGCGGGCGCACTTGGGCGGAGGGCGGTGGCAGCGAGGGCGGCGATGCACTCGGCCGGAGAAAGCGAGGGGCGGGCCAGGGGCCGGCGGCACTGCCCTGTGTGCTGCCCCGTGCTGCCACCAGACTGGAGCCCGGGGTGCACCGCACCGCCCCTCCCTTGCTACACGCCTGATTGGCCCTGGCTGCTAAGCCAATACTGTACCACTTACTTTGCTGTCATCAATAAAGTTGTGGCCTAAATTTTGCCCTTAAACCTAAATTATGTGTCAGTGTGAAGTTATTGACTTAGGGCTGGGCTTGGGGGCTTTAGAGTGCTATCCTAGAAACCCAGGCCAGCCCTACTGTTAGACAGAAGGAGGGAGACACTTCAGGTGGCAGATACTGGAGAAAGTTGGGAGGAGGAAGAAGTGATGGAGAAGTGTCGGAGAACAGAGCTGTTTTACCACATGACCTGCCTTGCACCTCGCAAGGTAGCCTGCAGTCCATAGGTGTGGCAGAGAACACGATCATCTCACACCCTATTTTCTCCGATGAAAATAGGGATGTCCCATTCTATTATTGCTGCTGCTGCTGCTGCTGCTGCTGTTATATTTAAACTCGACCCATCTGACTGGGTTGCCCCGTCCATTCGGGGCAGCTTTCAACATACAGTGGAACCTCGGTTTATGAACACCTCGGTTTATGAATTTTCGGTTCATGAACGCCGCGGACCCATCTGGAACGGATTAATTCACTTTCCATTTCTTTTAATGGGAAAATTCGCTTCAGTTTATGAACGCTTCAGTTTATGAACAGACTTCCGGAACCAATTACACCCATGTTTCAGTTTATGAACGCTTCAGTTTAAGTACTTCGCGGACCCGTCTGGAACGGATTAATCCACTTTCCATTACTTTCAATGGAAAAGTTCGTTTCAGTTTATGAACGCTTACTCCGCGGACCGTCTGGAACGGATTAATCCACTTTCCATTACTTTCAATGGGAAAGTTCGCTTCAGTTTATGAACACTTCAGTTTATGAACAGACTTCCGGAACCAATTGTGTTCATAAACCGAGGTACCACTGTATATTAAAACATTAAACAACTTCCCTATACAGGGCTGCCTTTAGATGTGTTATAGAGTTTGTATAGCTACTTATCTCCTTGGCTCGGAGATCGCATAATTCCATACCCTCCAACATTTATCCGATGAAAATAGAGACGTCCTAAGGAAAAGCGGGACATTCCGGGATCAAATAAGAAACTGGGATGGCTTCTGTAAATCAGGGACTGTCCTTGGAAAACAGGTACACTTGGAGGGTCTGTCATTTTGCCAGGTTGAAAGCAAGTTTCAACTGCCAGTCTGGTTGGTTTCTGTATGTGGAGTAGGAACGGATGCTATCTTGCCACTTCAGCCTACAAAATGTATTGGAGTGGCCCTGCTAGGCACACTTACTTGGGAGTAAGTACCATTGAATTCAGGATTCAGCAGGATTTGCCTCTAAGCCAACTTTATAGAACTGGGATGCTAGAAAACATCCTGCAAATAGTGTTTGTGTCTTGAAGGGTTTGCATGAAATGAATGATGAAGAGTTTCCTCTTGCTTGCTATTTTCTTCTTTTTCTAAAGTTCACTGCTGAGTCTCATATTAGCTACAGGATTACAGAACCTAATCACTGTGGCCATGCATCCCGTCTTAATTTTTTGTTTACATGCATTGTTAGCCCAGTTTTAAACCTAACTATGCAGATCTCATTCATATGAATGGAAAACATAATGGCAACAAATCCATCACTCTTCCCTTTGTGGTTTCGCTGGCTTTTGGTTATCAAAAACTGTTTTCACATCACCATGTTCTATTAAGCCACCATGACATGTGGATTAAAAATGAATTGCTACAAAAAGCCAGTTCTCACTTTCAATAGAATGAAAAGGGAGTGTTATGATCTAAGCCTTTTCCAGCGTCACCTTAATATAAAACCTAAACATACTTTTAGGGGAGGAAAACAAAAGACCAAAAAAGCAGGGAATGAAAAAGCAGGAAATCTTCAGGAAATCTTCATTAGGGTTAAGTCAAGGGTGCATTGCCCATCCCTGACTTAACCCTAAAGAAGATTTCCTGATGTTGATGGCCATTACTGCCTCTTGGGCGGTGGCGCGTACAAATCTAAAGTTTGACTGTGTGCTGTTTGAAGAAATACTTCCTTTTGTCTGTCCTAAATCTGTCATGTCTTGCATTTTTAAAGTACAGAAATCATAGGTTTATTGTGCAGAAATCATTGTGTAGAATGGGTTCAAGTAGAAGGTTCTGGTAATTTCTTCATGTGGTACAAGCTAGAACAGGCATCCACAAACTTTGGCCCTTCAGATGTTTTGGACTACAATTCCCATCATCCCTGACCACTGGTCCTGTTAGCTAGGGCAGCGTTTCTCAACCACTGTTCCGCGGCACACTAGTGTGCCGCGAGACGCTGGCTGGTGTGCCGCGACGTGCGGCGACGAGAAGGGCGATTTGCATTGTCACGTGCCTGGCGGCCGACAATAAGCAGCGCTAACCCGCCGGAAAGCAATATTTCTCCTCCTCTTTCCCAAAGCTCAGTGCAAATGAGCCTGGCGGCCGCCAATACACAGCACTGACCCGCCGGAAAACAATATTTGGCAAGTGTTTCTTACAGTCATAATTATAATATAGGGCGGCACAGAGTTAATTTTTAAAACTTTTTAAATGGTGGTGTGCCTCGTGATTTTTTTCACGGAACAAGTGTGCCGTGGCCCAAAAAAGGTTGAGAAACACTGAGCTAGGGATCATGAGAGTTGTAGGTGAAAACATCTGGAGGGCAGCAGTTTGGGGATGCCTAAGCTAGAAGTTTCTAGCTGACTAGTAAGTTTCTATTCTGCATAGAAACAAGCAGAAGGTTCCGGAATTTTTCTTCAGAGAATGAGCTGACCCTGTTATCTTTCTCCCAAGGTCATGGCTGCCTTTAATTGCAGGGCCAAAAGGAGCTTGCTTTCACCCCTTTCCCTCTCTCTACATTCGCTCTGCTCTGTTTGAGTGTAGTTTCTCTTACTGAGTGCTATTTTACATGCTAAGTTTGAGTTTGTAGCAACTAGATTTTTAAGAGACTGTGCCAATCCAGAAGAATTCGATTCATGACTATTAGCTTATTTACTTCAGTAAACTCTGCTAAATGTTTTCTTTGCTGCATCTGCGTCATTTTTGGACAATGCATCATGCTTAAATGTTTTTACTATTTGTTGCAGCTCGCTCTGGACCGTTATGGAGCAAATTCACGTCAGAATCTCCCCACATTCCCACATCATTGGATGATCATTCATTCATTCATTCATTCAAATGGCCTCGGTCCAGAATACCTGAAGGAGCGTCTCCACCTCCATCATTCTGCCCCGACACTGAAGTCCAGCACCGAGGGCCTTCTGGTGGTTCCCTCATTGCGAGAAGCCAAGTTACAGGGAACTAGGCGGAGGGCCTTCTCGGTGGTGGTGCCTGCCCTGTGGAATGCCCTCCCAACAGATGTCAAAAAGGAAAACAACTACCAGACTTTTAGAAGACATCTGAAGGCAGCCCTGTCCAGGGAGGCTTTTAATGTTTAATAGATTACTGTGTTTTATTTTTCTGTTGGAAGCCGCCCAGAGTGGCTGGGGAAACCCAGCCAGATGGGCGGGGTATAAATAATAAATTATTGTTATTATTATTATTATTCATTCCATTTATATACCACCTTTATCTTTCAAGGATCTCAAGATGGTTCTTGAGTTCTAGTGCTGTGCGACATGTCTCTATCCACTTTCTCCATGCCGTGCAAAGTTTATACATGTGTATCATGTCACCTCTCACTTGCCTTTTCTCTAAACCAGGGGTTCCCAACAAAATTTTCTCGAGGACCCCTCATCAAGCCGCTATTGTGACAAGGACCCCCATTAATTCCTAATCCTAAAATTAAAAAGTGAGAGCCAAATTAAAATTAAAAGTAAAAGTAAAACCGATTTCCAAGTAATCAGAGCTATATTTTCTAATTTTTCCAGTAAGCTTAGTCACTGACTTACTTGCTTGAACATCAAATGCATTATCTTCCTCTTCATCTGTAGGCCTTTGTCGTTTTAACGAACCACTTTAATACCAACTGTGGCATCAAATAGAGGGGTGGGGGTGTTGAATAAACTCAAGGGCTGTCTGTGTTTTTTATTATTAAGGGTTTTCTTGGTTTACAAAGAAATGTGCAATGTCTCTCTTAGCATTTTTACAAATCAGTTTCATTTGTTGAGACATTGGTGAGGAGAGGGGAAGGAAAGTAGATGGGGGGAGGGTGGGGTGATAATGTTTCTATTTTGCTTAATAATTAAAAACATTATCACAGTGTTGAGTGAAGTCTGGGAAACTTTCCCACTGCCCTAATCAGCCCACCATCTTTTGATCTCTCTCTCTCTCTCTCTCTCTCTCTCTCTCTCTCTCTCTCTCTCTCACACACACACACACACACACACACACACACACACACGAAGCTGAGGTGCAGAGCTCTGCCGGCGTGATCTTTTGAGAGAGAAATCTCTCTCACGTTAAAGCAGCTGAGCTGCAGAGCTCTGCCAGGACGCTTCCCCAATGCCCCAATCTGTGCGATCTTTTGAGAGATACAGTATTTGCAAACACTCCTCCCCCACCCCGTGCTCCTCTTCTGCCGCCACCTGCCCTTTTTTCAACCCAGGGGGGGGAGGGAAAGAGGGAGAGAGAGAGAAAGGCTGCCTCTGGGCGATGTGCGCGCGCGGGGCTCCAAGCAGAGGGAGACGGCTGACTGAGGGACGTTTCTCCCTCCGTGCTTTCCTGGCTGCTGCTTTTTTTTTTTTTTTTTTTTTGCTTTACAGCCAGCGGAGCGAAAGCCTTGGAGACTGGGGGGGAACCGGGGGGGGGGGGAGAGGAACTTTATGGATGCGATGCATTTGGGAGATCTGCCCTCCCCCGCCCTAAATCTTTCCCAGTAAATGCCCACTGATTCAAATAGGCGGCGGGGCAGTGGTTGGGACGGCTTCAAAACAGCGACCCCCAGCTTTCCAAGCAGGTGCGAGAGAGAAGTTTACTCCCGCAGGGTGATCCCCGATTTTACTCGCGAGTAAGCCCCCGCTTGGCTTCTCGAAAGGGACTTTGTTCAACGTGCAGATTGCAGCCTCCTTAACGGAGACCTTCCCGACAAGCCACCCCTCTCCATTACAGACTTGTAGGTTTTCCAGCTTCTCATATTAAACAAAGTTTGTTTGTTCTCGCCACACTCACCTTCCCATACCTGGTGTTTCCCGGCGGCGCAAAGAGCCGGGTGGGTTTTTTGTTTGTTTTTTGTTTAAAGGTGACGCCTTCTCCTTGCACCCCTCCAATCGCGGCTGCAGGCTTTGTGTTTGAAAACGGCGCGCAGCGCCACCGGAGCCTGCGGGGGAAACTCAGGCTCTCCAAGTCTCGGCAAGGCGAGCGGTGAAGGGGAGGAGCAGGAAGTGATTGCCGCGCGGCGCGGCGAGGCCCCAGAACAGCCCCGGGCGCAAGGGGCAGCCAGGGTGCAATCCCATGCGTAATTACGCGTGTTTTGGCTCACTGTGCTCAATGGCAGTTCCTCGTTTGGATGTGCCAGCCCTGCTTCTAGGGACGGGCAACTGCCCCGCGGTGGGTACGCCCATGGTCGCGGGGGAAGGGTTCGGCTCCCACACAGCAGCGGCTGCGGTTTGGGTGGCTTTCTGCTTGTTTGGGGGCTGATTTGGCGGCGCTGGCACGTTGGTCGAGTTTAGGAGCTCCGCGCCGCCATCTTGCCTCGCCGGAAGTCCCAGTCTTGCGGACCCCTCTGGCATAGCTCGCGGACCCCTGGGGGTCCGCGGACCACCAGTTGGGAACCACTGCTCTAAACTAAAAGGCCACACGGAGCAGGGAGATGTGCGGACAAAATGGAGAACCCTGGAAGGTTGCATTGGGTGCTGGGACTGAGATACCCCACCATTGGCACAAACCACTTGCATTTTAACTCTGACGATTTAACTAAAATGCTATATTGCAATATTGCCCAGGTAAACTCACCTGCAAAGATATCATCACAGTAAAATCAATGCATTTAACAAACACTGGAAACAGTATCATTCTATCCCTGAGTTGCAGCCCTTCCCTAAAGTTCAAATTACAGTACCTTTAAATTAGGGTTGTAATGTTTCAAAAAGTGAAAGTTGTCGAGTGTTTTTTGACAAAGTTCAAAAAGTGAAAGTTGTTGAGTTTTGAAGGGAATTCGCCAAAAAAGCAACACTTCCATCATGTGTTGCCATGCGCTCAGGTTTTCCCAGACATTTTTGCAGATTTTTTTTTTGAAATTCTGCCCGGAATTCTGCAATTTTCAACAGGTGAACCCTGTGCATGTTCGGGAAACCTGGACACATGGCAGCCCTATTTAAATCATTCCTCTGATGGTGGTTGTCATCTGTCTGTCTCAAGAGACAATGGAGCGCACCTCTAGGGATGACGTCAAACCCATTGCGCTAGCAGCATCAAAGTGACTTCCCCAGGATGCAAGCCTGGGCTGTAGGCCTTCTTGACCATTGACCCACTATCATTCTTATCTGCTCAATCCACCGAAGCATATCTTCACATGCAAACCTGCCAAGGGTTTGACACCCATCAATTACCTTCACCTGGTTTAGCTGGCCAGTCAAAGCCATTCCCAGGGGTGTGGCTGCTGTCGCATGCTGACAGCTCCTAGGAGCCACACGTTTTGGCTGAGTACCAGGTGGCAACCCAAGGTGGACAAACTACCACAGAAGGAGCAGTCTGTGTCCGCCACTGGACATATTCCCCTTCCCCTAACGTCCCAGTTCCCCTGATATGTATCATGCAATGAAATCTTACAGAAGCTTCATTTTAAAAAGTCAACCACACAGTGAAATGGTGAGATAGAAAATTGCGTATCAGGATGCAGGTAGATGTGTCTCTTTTTAGGAAATAGAAGGCAAAAAGGTTATCATTATATCTGCTAATGAATGTTTCTAAGTACACAAACAATAAATCTGATATTGGTAGTTGACAACTGCAATTAAGATATGGTTGCTATATTTACATACTCTGCTTTTTTAAAAAATAAATGAATACGCACAACAAAAAAGCATGTATAGCAGAAAGGCACCGGATCTGCATAATATATGTACTTCACACACCAAGCGTAATTGGATATATTGCTACCAAACAGTATGCTGAAAACCTTGTACGCTTCTTGTAAACTTTGATTGATTGTCTCTATTTAACTTGTGCCCTTGTGTATATCTTCCGAGAACGATGCTGAAGTTCCGCAGTATTAAATGCTCTATATTCGTATTAAGTTCACAACACATTGTGGTGTCTTTGGAAATGAAGCCTTATTTTAAATGAAACCACCTTCTTCTTCCTGACATTGTGTGTGTGTGTGTGTGTGTGTGTGTGTGTGTGTGCGTGTGCATGTTTAAAATAAGAGATTAGATGTGGTTGTGGGGGAACCTAACAATCTGAAAGACATTGTCCACAAACGGTGACAATGTGCAACCCTCATTATTACCTGGGGCAATGCACTGTCTATTCATGAGGACAACTCACACCAAAATGATTTAACATATTGTTATTCCAAAGGTAAAACTTGGATAATGGAGGCAATTTGGGAGACATTACAAAATGGTATTTTATAGAAAGAAGGGCACAGAAGGACATTTTTAAAAGGTGTTTATCCCCCCCCCCCACGAATAAATACAGTTTCTTTTAGCAATGTTCTGAAAAACTGTTTTTTTTTTCAGAGAGAGAGAGAGAGAGAGAGAGCATTCTAGAAGATATTAACGTGCATGTGCTTCCCACACACTCACTTACACATAAAGCACTGAAAATGTCGACTATCGTTAAGAACAAGGTCTTATTATTTACAAAAAGCAATTTCTTCACTGCAATGAAACATAGCTATCTGCTGTCCCCTAAGCACAACATTCTGAAGCATGCTGTGTGTCAACTTTGCATAGAGCCTCTGACCATTTCCATAAGTTTGTCCATTCCCCTATCTGTAATTTGATTTTTTTTGATTTTTTTTATTTAAAAAATCTTCATAGAGGTTGGATGGCCATCTGTCAGGGATTCCAGCATTGCAGGGAGCTGGTCTAGATGACCCCTGTCATCCTTTCCAACTCTACAGTTCTATGGTTGTATGATTAATGCATACCAGCATGAGAGTTCAAGCCAGGCAGGACAGGGACCTGCTGTATGCAGAGTAACATTATCAATTACACACCACATTAAGTGCATCGTCTATGCGTTTGAAGGGAAAGGAGGAGATCCCCGCCTCTTGAATCTAGATAAGTGAAAAGGGGAAGTGAGCCATAGGAAATATAGTGATGGCACATCCCGTGGAAGGAAGAAATTGTGACGTTGTCTGCAGGCACCATTTTTTCCCCTCGGTGCAGCTGAGCCAGGACTCCTGTGTCCCCCTTGCAGGGCCCAGTGGAGTATGTGCCCTGCCAGTGAGAGCAGAGCAGCAATTTGACTAGCCAGTGGTGTAGCACGGGGACAGGAGGGCTGTGGCCTCGGGTGCAAATTTCTGAGGGGGCACAAGGTAAAGGGTAGCAGGACCTCTTCTCATTCATGAAAAACCACATCTGAAATGTCACGTGCAAATGTTTCCTTTGTCAATTTCTTTGCTGGGAGATCATCTTCTCTTGCCTGTCTTTCCCAGAACAATTTCTGTCTGTGCAAAGCCTGGACAGTTTCATTCAAGCAGCCCCTGCAGCTTCAGTTCCTTCCAGGCTCAATTCCTCCTTCCTTCCTTCCTTCCTTCCTTCCTTCCTTCCTTCCTTCCTTCCTTCCTTCCTTCCTTCCTTGCCTGTCTTGAATGCTCTTCCCCCTTCTCTGCCTTATCTCTGCTCCTCAGTTGTAGCTAGTTTGCAAAGAGATGTTCCTTTAATGAGATGCTGGTCGGTGAAGGCACTGACTGCTGCCCAGTCCACCAGGAGAGCACAAAACCTCCCTCGCCCCGGGCACTAGGAACCCACGCTACACCCCTGTGACTAGCTCATCCCCAACTGGAGGTCCTGAGGCTGCTCCCAATCCCACAAGTGCAGTGGCGCCTGGCAGCGGCCTGGCCTTCCTCACCACTTTGGCCACCAGCACACCTCAGAGCACTATGGCAAGGAGTAGGAGGAGTCACAGAGGCAGGAGAGAGAGATGAACTTGGATTGTTTGAAGTTTGGGGATTCTGGCCAAGAATCCTGACTCAGACCCTCATGAATGTGCTGAGGAGGAGGAGGAGGAGGAGGAGGAGGAGGAGGAGGAGGAGGAGGAGGAGGAGGAGGAGGAAGAAGAAGAAGAAGAAGAAGAAGAAGAAGAAGAAGAAGAAGAAGAAGAAGAAGCAGAAGAAGAAGCAGCAGCAGAAGCAGCAGCAGCAGCGGAGGAGGAGGAGGAGGAGGACTTGATATCCTGCTTTATCACCACCCGAAGGAGCCTCAAAGCGGCTAACATTCTCCTTTCCCTTCCTCTCCCACAACAAACACTCTGTGAGATGAGTGAGACTGAGAGACTTCAAAGAAGTGTGAGTAGCCCAAGGTCACCCAGCAGCTGCATGTGGAGAAGAGGAGACGCGAACCCGGGTCGCCAGAGTAGAGATGAAATTGGTCCAGCCAGTGAAGAGTTTGCATCATTTACATCTGGCTATGTCATGAGCAGCACCGGAAAATGGAAGCTGTGTGTCTGCACAAGTAGAAACAGATATACAGTGCGGATGAGAAGAGGGCCTTGGCATCTTTCAACCAGGAGGAGAGGCAGAAGAGAGAAAACAAGAACCTGGCAAGCTTCTGGGAGATGGTCTACAGGAAAACCAAGCGCAAAGACAGTGAATGGACTGGATGCTCCTCTTGTGTATATAGACAAACGTCACCCATTACAACACTTTGCGAAATAAGTGTCCAACATCTCTGCTGGCTGAATTTCGGGAAATGGTTTATGTGTATCAAATAAGAACCTTGACAGGTGCATGTGGACAGCCTGTTCACAAATTTGCTGTAGGGTCTTGCCAGCAGCAGAAGGACACAAGGCAAAATGAAATGAGGCAGGCTGTCTTGCAGACTATCCCAACATATTTCCAGGAATCCAAGATGCTGTGCCAAGAAACTGTGGTGATTTTAGAAAATACTTTGTTTAAATTCTGAACAGGAAACTTAGATAAACGTATACCTCCAGTCTTTCTGGATTATCCCTGATTTTGGAGGTTAATGCATAGTGATATACTGCATGGCCAAGGTCTAAAAATCCAGTCACTATAAACAGACACTTGACATAAGGCATAATGTAATTATTATCCACACCTAACGCAATACTGAAATATCTAGGTACCCCTTTGTTTGAACACATTTTTATTATATTATTCAATGAATTTTTTGCTCTCCCTATCCCAAGAATAACCACTGGATTAATAGTTTTCCTGACATACGATTCTCCACTGCATATAATTTTTTTTGCTTTCAGAATACCTTAAGATTTCTAATTATACCGAGATATTCATGGCAGCACACTAATAATATTCACAGCAATGCCTGTTTTAAGCCATAGATAGTTCTTCCTTCTCAATAAAAGCATAAATTGGCCAGACTTTTTTTAAAAGTAAAATACTATTTTTGCTCTTCTCTTTTTTGAAGATTTTTTTTTGGGGGGGGGGGTCTACCCTTCTGGAAATTTGAAATAACTGAGCAGTTAAAATTCATGATCTACATTTTGTGTCATTATTATTACATTAGCATGAAATTATGGTCCTAGTTAGTCATAATTATACTCATAATTATTCAATTCATCACTATAGATCCTCCTGGAAATTTTATTGGAGGAGTTATTAACATTAATAAATTGTTTTTCTTCGTATCCATATTATTAATTCACCTCATGTGTGATGGGAACTATCAGCCATAAAATTAATACTAACTCTTTACTTTGTAGGGCTGCCTTAATGAAGGATGGTCTGATAACCTTTCGCCATTATGCTGGGCTTGCCATTTATCTTTGTTTTTCTGCTAAACAGAGGATCATTTACGTTGACATAACCAGACCAGTATAATCTGGGAATCAGAGTGTCAAGTGCAGCACCATCAACGTCAAAGGTTAGTATCTAACACTGCAGTTCTGCTCACACAATGTATTTTCACTTATGCCCACATGCCCAACACCCTCAAAATCTGCTCCAGTGGGTCCATCCTTTGCAGCAGATTTGGGGGGCACAGAACAACTAAAATGCCACTGGCACAGCATTGGATACAACCCATACTTTGACCGTCAACAATAATAAAAAAGATAACATCTACCCTCTCTTTTCTTCAAAGATCCATCCCTTCACCCTTGCCAAAATGTCATAGAGTGGCTGGTGGGTGGCACCATCTGGGGAGTCCCCAAGGGAAGAAGGCTCAGAGCCAGAGGATTGGTGGCAGAATGATGCTGAGTGGTCAAAGGAAGAAGAGGGATTAAAGGGGGAGGAGCAGGTGGCAGAAGCTGAAGAGGCAACAGGGTTTAGTGAGCAGGAAGAGCCTGTGACAGAGAGCAGTCCAGAATCAGAGGCAGATGTAGAGGTTGGAGAAGAGCAGGACCAGGAGGGAAAGATGAGTCAGGTTGCTGAAGAAGCAGGTGTCTCCCACTCCTGCTGTGACTAGCTTCCCTCCCAGGACCCAAAGAGGTATGAAAAGGACAGAGCAAAGAGAGAAAAGATGATGAGGTCTCAGCTTGCTTGGGAAGGACCCAGAGGGGGAGGAGATTTAGAGAGATGTGGAAAGTGGGGATCTTCACTAATCACAACTGCATCATGAGGGCAAGGCCTACTGGGAAGACTTGCTGTACAGTCATACCTTGGTTGTCGAACGCCTTGGTACTCATACGTTTGGCCCCCGAACGCCACAAACCTGGAAGTGAGTGTTTCGGTTTGTGAATGTTTTTTGGAAGCTGAATGTCCGATGTGACTTCCATGGCTTCCGGTTGAGTGCAGAAAGCTCCTGCAGTCAATTGGAAGCTGCACCTTGGTTTTCGAACATTTCTGGAAGTCGAACGGACTTCCAGAATGAATTACGTTCAAGAACCAAGGTACGACTGCACTCACTAGGCCTGAGTTGTTTTGCTTCTTTGGGAAAAAAAAGTTAACTTCACTGACAACATTGTAAATTGTTCCTGATCTGCTTCTGACTCCCGTGTTGACACTAAATATAAAGCCAACATAGTAAGCCAAGTTCTCCCTTTACTTGTTTACTTAAAATATGTATAAGCCACCCCAAGTGTAAAACTGTCTCAAGGTGGCTTCCATGATGAAATAATACAATATAATGCCATCAAACCTTTCCAAACATTAATTAAACCAGCAGTAATGAAACAAACACCGGGCCCAAATGTTTAAAATGTAACAATCCAAATCCATAAGCAGCTGGGAAGCACAATAACATAGCAGTGTGGCACCATTCAATTTCAGTTTTGTTAATCACAGAAAAATGCACTAAAGAAAGCAAATACACATAATCAAGGCTATGGGCACTCCATGCTTAAATAATGATAATAATTAAGCCCTGATCAGAAACTAATGGAAGCAATTTTCAGATAAAGTGTGAGAGACAGATTATTAGATGTCAATCATATAAAGAGGCAATTTCCCCTTAGCTTGATTGTGTCCATCTAAGTCATATTCAGTGTACAGCCATGGATATCAATAGACTTAAGTTAGTCACTACCCAGATCTGCTATTGGGCAGGTCACCCAACCGCCTGAAGCAGATTTAGGGACCACAGTGTTGCAGGGGGAGGACTGCTGGAAATTGATCTTCCCCATTCCACAGATGGAAACCTTGCCACCGCGGGGATTACCTGGGTTAGATAAAACCCATGTAATCCCCGTGATGCAGTGAGCTCCCATTGCTTTCTCCTAGCTGCTGCCAAACTAGCAGTTTGAAAGCACCCCAGTGCAAGTAGATAAATAGGTACCGCTGCGGCGGGAAGGTAAATGGCGTTTCTGTGCGCTTTGCTTTCCGTCACAGTGTTCTGTTGCACCAGAAGCGGTTTAGTCCTGCTGGCCACATGACCCGGAAAGCTGTTTGTGGACAAACACCAGCTCCCTTGGCCTGAAAGCGAGATGAGCGCTGCAACCCCAATAGCCTTTGACTTAAGCGTCCAGAGGTCCTTAACCTTTTATCTTTCACAACCCATATTTAGCATCATGCCTGAATTTTGCCACAACATTTGTGCATGGTGAAAGGATGTACAAGGTTTGCGTTTTTGGAGGGAACAAAAAATGTCATCATTTTTGTCTGTTTTAAAAAGAGTGTGTACACTCCCTACCCTTCAGTATTTCCTTGGCACTTTGGGATCTGTGCTTTTCTAAAGTCTTCTTTTAATTATTATTTCGCCTCCAGGCTGCCAAATACATGTCTGGATTAGTATTTGTACTCTTAACTATTGCTTAGGAAAATACCTTCCTGCTTTGCTGTTCATATTGGCTGCACTAGGCACTTCCCTGCCTGATAACTGTTCTTCGAATGAGGCTGGAGAAATGAAGTGTCCGGCAAGATGGATGATCTCCTCTTCCTGCTTACACTAGCAGCTGTTGCTTTGTGTCTCTCCGGAATGTATTGTGAACCTTGCTCCAGGCTATGTCTAGCAAAGATTTGCAGTGTTTTTCTTCTAGAGTTTCTTCACTCTTTAACAGAGCAGAACCAAAGTCTAACTAAAGTTCATTGAGGAACATGATAAAAGAGGGGCCATAAAACATAAGAGAGATTCATTAGATCCAAAAAATATCAACAACCCGAAGCCAAATATGACACTTGCAAACAATTTTTTTGAAATTGAAATCCTTTGTCTTTAATAGTTTCTCTCTCTCTCTCTCTCTCTCTCTCTCTCTCTCTCTCTCTCTCTCTCTCTCTCTCTCTCTCTGAAGCTCTTTGTAAAAACTCTCGGCTTGAACACCATTTTAATAGAAAGCAAACTCTAATAAATAATCTGGTAAACGCAACAGCTGGGACACCAGGGGTAACAAAAACCCAGCTCAGTTTATGAGGGGAAGGTGTTCGTAGATAATGTGGTACTTCACTTTCATGAAGTCAAACATCTGGGACTGTTTATGGGAATTTGTATCTCTGTCATTAAATATCACTCCTTCTTTCAAAGCCTGCTTCTAAATCCCATCGCAACGCAATTCCGCACTGCTTTCAGATGCTGTGGCTCTGTAAATGCAACTTCTGAGAGTGGTCCCAGCGTCAATATATGGCCAAATTCAAGAAAACAGTCCAAATTCAAGAAAACAGTTGGCTAGCAAGAGCTACCACAGGGCTCTCCTCCCACTGTGTGCCCCTCCCCCTGGCTTGGGTACAGACATCAAAAAATGTTTCTGCTAGAAATTAGTGGGGAAATTTCTGTCACCTCTCAGGTGGGTGCCATTGCCATCGTAAGAGAACAAGGGAGGCATTCATGGTGAGTTCTGACACCTCTTTTTCTATAAAAAATAGCACTGTATCAGAGTGTTTCATATACAAAGGGTGACATATGGATTCCACTCTCCTCCATGCACATGGCAGAGCTTATCTCATTTCCCTCAGTGTTTGCTAGTTGTGTGTGTAAGGAAGATGCCAGGACTACATCTTTTGATGAAGGAAAAGCTTGCAACATTTCTCTTGTCACTGGATATTGGAACATAAGAAATGCAGGTTAAGATTTTACAGAAGCGCACCTGACAATACAAAGATGCCAGTTCTTAATATTGTGAATAAGCTCACACCTGCTACGTGCTGTTGGCATTTAACAATATGGTCTACTCATAGCTGCCAAGTTATCCCTTTTTTACAGGGATTTTCCCTTATGCTGAATAGGTTTCCTGGGTCTACTGGTGGTAAAAAAGGATGGATGATATAATGTCACACAATATAATGATATCAAAAACTTGGGTGGAGCGCTGCACTATTCATATATTTGTCAAAGATGAGTGGACATTTGACCTGTGATGTGATTTACCTAAAATAATAACAATAGTAATAATAGTAGTAATAGCAATAATAATAATAATAATAATAATATAACATAATATATTTATAATAATAAAATTATATTAATAATAATAATAGGTAATTTGACTGTTTTAATACTCAAGAGAAGTAAAGGAACCCTAGTAAAGAGCTGGGCTTCTCCTTCCTTGCAGAACATCATAATGTCTGAGTCAGTTCATTTGTGTCTTAGTAGAGCCCTATCTGCTTTTGAGTGTCACTCTTAAAAACCTCCAATGACTATTGAATCTGATTTTAGGAAGCACCCATCCATGTGACATTTGAAACTGCGGCACTTGTCTGAGAGTGCAACTAATGTCATTTCAAGGTCTGGCTGCTTTTCCTTATTACAGTCACAAATCATACAGCTAGATGTTTTAAGGATCAGATGGTCGAAAGCGCTTTGGTTGGCATAGCTCTTCTCCCACAGAGCTTAATAGTAGAACAATGATTGATTTGAGGAGGATTCGTTAAGCTGGTGCTAAACACTCTTGAAATTTGAGAGAATCTCGAAAAATGAGATAGCTCATTCCTTTGCATTGTGTCCACTTAGAATCAAGCCAAGCCAACCCTTTGTGTGAATGAAAGAGAAAGATGTTGCCAAGCTCATTATGAAAGCTTGAAATACAAACAAATGTGCAGTGTCAAATACTCAACTTGGATATTCCAGAGTAGTCTTGATGATCTGCAACTTGGTGATTGTGTTTTTAGATTCTATTGTATGTTAGGATTGCCATATCTGAAAAAGTGAAAATCCGGACACAAAAGTTATTGAGCTTTTTAATTGTTGAGCTTTTTCTCCGTCAAAAACGACACTGCCAACATGGGTTGCTATACGCCCGGATTTGCCCAGACGTTTTGCTGATTTCCACCCGGACACTGCTTCCAACTGCAGTATTCCAGGTATGTCCGGGAAATTCTGGACGTATGGCAACCCTATTTAAATCTCGAACAAAACGTAGTATACATCTTTGAATCTAAGAACCTTTTAAATGAGGGATGGAGAACATGTGGACCCCCAGATGTTTCTGGACTTCAACTCCCATTGGCCACTGCCAGCATAACCAGTTCATACTGAAGGACTCCAGGTTTCTCATCTGTTTTAGAATGTGAGGGGATAGCATGTGATAATGATAAGTTGCACAGGATAAAGTGAGAAGGGTTAAAGATACAGGTGTGGTTTTTTTATTATTTCTCCTGCACTTGTGTTCAAAAACTTATTATACTAATCTTAAACTGAAGTCTACAAAACGAAAATACAAATAGTAGTCTTTGGCAGTCTAGCATAAAAGAACATTCAATAGTTCAGACAGAGTTTGTGCTACAACATGATCTCAGGCCAGGTGGAAAAACATGGCTTAGATAAACATGGGAGCTCCTGGAGAAAACAGAAGCCCCCACATAACATTTGCCTCTCTAATGAAAATCTAGCCATGTCTGAAGGTGATCACTGCTCCATAGAATCAGAGAGTTGGAAGAGACCACAAGGGCCATCCAGTCCAACCCCCTGCCAAGCAGGAAACACCATCAAAGCATTCCTGACATATGACTGTCAAACCTCTGCTTAAAGACCTCCAAAGAAGGAGACTCCACCACACTCCTTGGCAGCAAATTCCACTGTCGAACAGCTCTTACTGTCAGGAAGTTCTTCCTAATGTTTAGGTGGAATCTTCTTTCTTGTAGTTTGAATCCATTGCTCCGTGTCCACTTCTCTGGAGCAGCAGAAAACAACCTTTCTCCCTCCTCTATATGGCATCCTTTAATATATTTGAACATGGCTATCATATCACCCCTTAACCTTCTCTTCTCCAGGCTAAACATACCCAGCTCCCTAAGCCGTTCCTCATAAGACATCATTTCCAGGCCTTTGACCATTTTGGTTGCCCTCCTCTGGATACGCTTGTCAGTATCCTTCTTGAAGTGTGGTGCCCAGAACTGGACACAGTACTCCAGGTGAGGTCTGACCAGAGCAGAATACAGTGGTACTTTTACTTCCCTTGATCTAGATGCTATACTCCTATTGATGCAGCCCAGAATTGCATTGGCTTTTTTAGCTGCTGCATCACACTGTTGACTCATGTCAAGTTTGTGGTCTAACAAGACTCCTAGATCCTTTTCACATGTACTGCTCTCAAGCCAGGTGTCTCCCATCCTGTATTTGTGCCTTTCTTTTCCTTTTCTTCTTTTTTTTGCCCAAGTGTAGTACTTTACATTTCTCCCTGTTAAAATTCATCTCGTTTGCTTTGACCCAGTTGTCTAATCTGTTAAGGTCATTTTGAAGTGTGATCCTGTCCTCTGGGGTATTAGCCAGCCCTCCCAATTTGATGTCATCTGCAAACTTGCTCAGGGTGCCCTCAAGCCCATCATCCAAGTCATTGGCTTTAACTGGCAGAGCAACGCATCGTGAGAAGATGCCAAGACATGTTCTACTGTACATTATGAATGCACAGCTCACCTTGGGGCTGCCATTTTGAACAACAGCTATGCATTTATTTTAATGTGCTATTCCGCCCCTGAAAGCAAAATCTTATATTCATGGGGAGTTGAGAGTCAATGTGACCTGGAGTGAATATAAATGATTGCTTGCTGAGTGAAAGCATACCACAGTGAGCATATAACCACTTGCTGTAAACTGGTCATCTGTATTATCCTGTCAAGCAGGGAGGAGAATTTTATGCTACGTCTATACCCAAAGGGAAATCCAGGGAATGGGGCCACTATCAGTACCTGCCATTCTGGGTCAGTTACTGGAGCCCAAACTACCTTTAAAAAGAAAAAGAAAAATATTTTAGTTGGTATTTGCAATGCAGGGAGAAACAGAACAATAGAATCCCTCTACCACATACTGTTCTGTTGCCTCCTGCACATGCCCGCTCGGGCTAGAATCTTGTATCCTCTAATTCTGGAAATCATGGACAAGCCGTCGGAGTCCCCGTTAACATACCTGCTGCAAGATGATGATTCGACCAGAACACCACTTGTAGCAAGATATTTGATTTCAGTTCTTTCTTACAAAAAGCAGCATAATTTACTTTAATATAATAATAAATTTTTATTTATACCCCGCCCTCCCCAGTCAAAAACCGGGCTCAGGGCGGCTGACACCAACAGAATTACAATAAAACATAAAAACAATTAAATTAAAATACAGATTAAAATACAGTATTAAAATTTAAAGTGCAGCCTCATTTCAAGTAGTCCATAAATCCAAGCCATGAGGGAGGAAAACACAGGGGTCAGGCTAACCCAAAGGCCAGGCGGAACAGCTCTGTCTTGCAGGCCCTGCGGAAAGATGACAAATCCCGATTACGATTACTGATATCAAGTTACATCACTCGAGTAACCTTCAGATCTGATTAATGAACAATGAAGGCCTGCAATGTACTAACATTTTAACCATAGCTAAAAGCCCCACAAAATTACTTGAAACATTTAAATATGTTGTACATAAGTTCCTTGTATGAGGGGTTGATTTTGTCTGATTGTTTTTATGTATGACAGTTTTATACTGTTTTATCCTTGTTTGCTGTGTATTATGGGCCTATGACCGAAATAAAGTTTATCTATCTATCTAATGCAGGGAGAAATGGCATACAGTTATAGGGCAATAAACCATCAAAAATAATTTTTTTAAAAAAAAAAACAGATCAAAACCATTAAAATAAGGTAAAATGGATATAAGGAATAAATATATAGAGTAATGATGTCTTGATGCTTCAAGTACCACCTAGAAGCTGAGTCTACCTGTAATTTTAATTTACCACCAAAGCCCCAGAGTGAAATTCAGTTGTGAACATTGTGAGAAATCTAAATGGTAGCCAGATTCAGCTGTCTGTCCATGTTTAGCTGCTGCCACAACTGATGTTCCCCCTTATTACACACACAGCCGAACAAGACAACAACAAGGATCCACCAAATCAATAGGGCTAACTTGACCCAACAACCCCTCTCCCCCCCCACACACACAAACAAATCTCACTGAAGACAACCAAAGGCAACCAACCATGTGTGGCGAGATACACCGGTAAAGGGCCCCTGGACGTTTAACGGTCTATTGACCCAGTACCTCCCTCGCCTATATTCTTCCCTTGCTGCCACCAACCAGTAAGTCTGCGTACTGGCACACAAAAATTGGATTCCAGTCAGATGAAAAGTAAACCAAACAATTAAGTTTCTTTAGGTGATGATCTTACAAGCTTATAAATTCATTGGTTTTTCAAGTACTTTTCCTTAAACTTAACCTTTAGTATTAGTTCCCCCCTTTTCCTCCCTGACTGAAGTTCCCTTCTTATTACTCTTTCAGATTCTGCACCACAGCTCACCTCACTAGCTTCTCTAACCCTCTCTCTATCTCAAAATCCTCTCCACCTCTCTCATCAACTCCCATCAACTCTCCTCTTCTGACTGCCTGCTTCTCCTTATATACCCCTGCTTCTGCCTGGAGAGCTCCTATTGGCTATTTACCTCCCTTGCAACTTAACTCTTGCTAGACCCCTAGAGGTGAAACGCCACACCATGTCCTGGGCTCCACCCCACCCCACCCCACCCCAATTCTCTCACTGCCAATAAAAACTAATAAATGAATAGAAAGAGATCATAATGTTTAGATTCCACCTAAACATTAGGAAGAACTTCCTGACAGTAAGAGATGTTTGACAGTGGGATTTGCTGCCAAGGAGTGTGGTGGAGGCTCCTTCTTTGGAGGTCTTTAAGCAGAGGCTTGACAGCCATATGTCAAGAATGCTTTGATGGTGTTTCCTGCTTGGCAGGGGGTTGGACTGGATGGCCCTTGTGGTCTCGTCCAACTCTATGATTCTATCATTCTACTCAAGTGACGCTGACACAAAACCCTCACACATATACTAAGTTTTTAAGAAATGTAAGTTTAGCACCTGTATTTGCCTCAACAGGTCATAAGCAAAGCTTCCACTAGAAATATAAGTATCCTGTTTATTCTTATGAAATACATGTGGATTTGGGGTTCATCAATGGCTGTCTCCATCAAGCAGACCTATTTGCAGAGAAGAGCTGGGAAGGTAGGTGAGATTCCAGGCTTCATTCAGCTCAGCAGTGGAGTGGGTGGGTAAATTGTCTTCTTTGAACTGGAACCAGGAATTCATCTTCCAGCTAAGTGCTGTGAACGAAACCACAAGTTTGCTAGGAATATATATTGGGTGACCAAGCACACAAATCTGTGTCACTATTCCGATTGAACTTTATTTGTAAAGGAATTTGCTTTAGTTTTTAACTGCCTGGCACTTGGCACAAGGAAAACAAGGGGTCTGTAAAATTAAAACAAGGAAACAAGTTTTTTTTAATAGAAAGTGGCTTTGTTGGTATTATACTGGAGTGGACGAAGTGAATATTTTTTATACATAGTGGACAGACGAATAATCAGAAGTCTCTTACTGTCTGAATTTTATTTTCTCTCTCTCTTTTAACCTCTTTTTATTTATTTCTCTATTTCTTTATTCCTTTCTCCCCCCCCCTCTTTATGTTTTTATTGTATTTAGACCAAAGTCTTTGTTTGGACAGAAAAAAAGGAAAATGTATTTGATATTAAGTTTTGTATTTTTCTCTATAAACCCTAATAAAAATTATTCAGAAAAAATATATGATGAATGCGAGTTCTGCTGATATTTGGATTGTGCCCTCAAGGTCTGTTTATTATTATTATTATTATTATTATTATTATTATTATTATTATTATTATTTGTGGTAACCATTAACCCCAAAGCCTGCTGCTTGAAGAAGTCTTCTACTTTTCACTGATCCAAGTGTAGAATTTTCAAACAGAAAATGTACCCCAGAAATAAATTATGGAAGGATGTTACACCACGCAAGGCATTTCTGCTAACTAACAGGTTGGATAGATCTCAAGTAGGTAAGAGGAAAGGAGGGCTGATGTATCAGATTCGATGTGGTTACCGAATCATGACTTCAAGCATTCAACTGTACATATTGGCCCATCTTTGCGGTGAGTTGGGCTTGATATGGTCTGTTAGCCCACTAAAATCCAAAGCTACAGTTAGTCCAAAATACAAGTCAAAGTTCGCAAACAGGGAATGGCGGAATAAAACATAGCTTGCCAGTTTTAAAACTGGCATTCTCTTTCAGAACATAAGAGTGTTGGGGTTTACTCTAAATGGCTTGGAACTGAAGTACCTGAATGAATGACCAACTGTCCTCTCCCCCATGAGTTTGACTAAATGCTAAGGTCTTTCTCTGAACGCCTGTCCACGCCCATCCTTTCTGAAGTTAGGCTGGCAATGTCTAGTTTAGAATAGCAGTCCACATGTGAAATGTCATCTCCAGGAAGACTGATAGGATGCTGAACCCAGATGTCTTTTCAAAATTGGAAGAAGACCTTGTTACTTGCAACATGTCATTCAAGCAGCTTTTAATTGGTCTAAACAAATCGGCTGCCTTTATGCCCTGCACTGTTTTACTGTCCTTGCTCTTTTGATTTTATTGTTGCTGTTTAAGTTTTCATTTAGTTATTCTTTTGTGATTGTTGTGCTGTTAGTTGTCAAACTGAGAGAGGGCATATAAATATTTGAACACACAAACACATCTGGTGGCTCTATTCATCCTTGCAAGTCACAGACTTTGCCACCCTGTCTTTAAAACTTGCATTCTACTGAGAGTGAATTGTTTCTCTTACATTCTTAAGATGGTCTTCAGGTTTTGAAGATGAAGCATGCAATATCTCTTTTCCCCTATGACAGAAGTAGTAAATCATGGGCCTCTAAAAAACAAACAAAAATAAAATAGGCATGGTGTGGATTAAAAAACAGCGAGACAGCAAAACCAATTCTGAAGTTTTTAATTATTTTTAAACCAACCAATTAAAACACTGTGCTGCCTATTCCTCAACTCAAATTTAAAACAGCAACAACACAAATATATATCTGCAGCTGTGTGAGGAGTGGTGGAAGAGAGAAAGAGAGGGAGGATTCCTGCTAAGGTTAACCAACCAATATCCTTTTGACCTCTAGAACCTGAGAGAAGAATGCAGACCTGTGTCAGACCTTGCCAACAGTAGACTTAATACTACTACTCATTGTAAGTACTTATTTCTTGGAGTTGTACAAAACAATGATGCTTTGCCTGCAGACTTTCTATCTACTTACAGTGGTCCCTCGACTTAAGAATTTAATCCGTCCCGAAGGCACATTCGTATGTTGAAACATTCGTAAGTAGAAACGATGTTTCCCACAGGAATGCATTGGAAACGGATTAATTCGTTCCGGGGCCTTAAAAAAGGCACATTAAAGGCAGGCAGGAGGCCCACGAGGGGCAGCGAGTGTGGGGCTGCAGAAGGCCGGCTGAGCAGCGGTGGCGGCGAGGGCCTGATCCGGCCATAGGGCCGATGTGCAGGTAGCGCGGGTGGCGGGAGGCCGGCGGTGGAGGCGGCAAGGTAGCATGGGCGGTGGGAGGCCGGAGGCGGAGGCGTTGAGGTAGCGTGGGTGGCCGGAGGCGGCGAGGTAGCGTGGGCGGCGGTGGGAGGCCGGCGGCAGAGGCAGTGAGGTAGTGTGGGTGGCGGGAGGCAGGCTCCTCGTGAGCATGAGAAGAGAAGCCATGACCATTGAAGCTGTGTGGCACTGGGCAAGGCCTCCTCCCAATCATGCACCTCCTTCTGATGATGCACGCAAGACGCATGTCACATGTGTGACTACACAAGCGCATGGTGCGTGGTGCACAACACCCATGTGATGTCACACAGAAGAAGAGTTTGGATTTGAGTTTGGGTTTGATATCCTGCTTTATCACTACCCTAAGGAGTCTCAAAGCGGCTAACATTCTCCTTTCCCTTCCTCCTCCACAACAAACACTCTGTGAGGTGAGTGAGTGTCAGGAGTGCGTGCAGAAGCCGGGCCCTGTGACTGGTAGGCCTCGCAGGACTGGGGCCTTCCTGTGTTTGGTCTGGAAGTACAAGGCACAGGCTTGACAGAAGACTCGTAGCACATTGTGGCAAGGGCCGGGAGGGGTATGTAGGACCAACATTTCCCCCTGGCTCTTTGCCACAGCAACACGCTACCCATCTAGCTGGCTTTGGCTTCCTGACTTCTGGTATCCTGACTCTTCAACCCTTCGCTTTCTGACTCCTGTTTTCCTGATCCTCGGACTCTTGGCTTCCTGACCCCTGGACTGCTACCCTGGTCCTGACGTACCAAGTTGGGACTCCAAATGCCTGGAACCCGGACTGTGACAGTGAGGCTAAGAGACTTCGAAGAAGTATGATTAGCCCAAGGTCACCCAGCAGCTGCGTGTGGAGGAGCAGGGAAGCGAACCCGGTTCACCAGATTATGAGACTACCGCTCTTACACTACACTACACTGGCTCTCACAGGCAACATGGCACTGCCCCCCCCCAATCCAGCTCAAGGCAGCGCCTCTGCATAGTGGGATGTATGCTTATATTGTATAGAGGGGGAGAAGATAAAGTCCCTACCAGAGAAGAATGGCAGGTCAAGTTGATGGATTATGCAAAAAATGGATAAAATGACAGGAAGAGTCAGAAATCAGGAAGGCCAACATTTTAATAAGGAATAGGGAAATGTTATCATCGATCTTAAAAAAAAACATTGTAAACAGTTAGGATCGTTAGTAGGATTGGAGTATTACATGTAGCTTAATGGTGAATTTTGGACACAATGGAGATATAAAAGATTTGGATTGTCATAAAAGATGCAGGAGGAAATGATTAACAATAGGACCCACAAAGGGGAGGAGGGAAGCCCAGGAGATTCCTTGGAATCTTGTTATTTTGTTGTATGTTCGATATGTGACTGTAAAAAATATATATATCTGAAAAACCAAATAACTAAATTTATACATTGTACCTTTAAACACATGTTGGATGAAGACGGGGCTGGGAGATATAACCCTTCTTCCATTTTTTTTTTAAATTTATACACAATTGAGCAATGAAATTTTCAATGAAAATTTCCCCTGCTTCCATTACATTTTATAGGTGGAATGAACAACCTCAATTACATATATCCTCTGACCTTATCCCCGGACTGGATACAATCCAATTGGACCAATACAAGTTTTGAGCCCCACAAAGAATGAACCAGATCTCTACAACCTAGGTAACTTCAACTCTGTAACCTGGGTGGACTTCAGAAGTGGGTTTCTTAAAATAATAATATTATAATAACAATAACAAATTATTATTTATACCCCGCCCATCTGGCTGGGTTTCCCCAGCCACTCTGGACTCCGGGCAGCTTCCAACAAAATATTAAAATATTAAAATTCAATAGTCTGTCAAACATTAAAAGCTTCCCTAAAGTTCCAGACAGGTGAAATCTGTTATTTTGTACAATAGATGAGTATTTTAGGGCAGTGTCTTAAACACACTTAAGTTCCAACTATCTGCATAGAACTTACTTCTGAGTAGACATGTCACTAGATTGCACTGTGAATATGTTCAGTTGTTGTGCGCCTCTGAACTTGCAAATGACAAAATGCTGTGCCCTTGATAACATGCAAACGAGTAGCCAACTATAATAAAGCTCATTATGCAATTATTTGCAGCTGGAAGAATAGCAATCAATTTGCAAAATGGTATTCACAGCTGAAACTAAAGAGTGAACTGCAAGGTGCAATTGGGGAAAGTGTCACTGTTATTTATGGTCTTCTACCCAAGCCAGAATTTCTTTGAATTTTAATTACCACACAACTCTTTGCCTCTAATTTGGACAAAGCATTGAAGAGTGACACACGTGTCATAAAATATACGATGGCACTATGCTCATATAGTTTACGTGAAATGTGTTCAGGGGCAGCACACCCCATTTCGCCATTTGAAGGGAAATTGGACGTGTGGCCCTGCTGTTGCTGCCACCCACTCTGCCAAATGTACCACTGGCAGAGAAGCGGTGCTGGCAGCAGGATTGATTTTGGGCTTCACAAGATCTCATACAGTTTCGGTGAGATCTCCATGGTGCTTCTCCACTGACAGTGAGCGAACAGGGATGCCATGTTGGGGACGTTCTGCTGCAGCAGTTTCACCCCACCTCACCGCCCCAAGTGTCATCCCTGAGGGGAGTGACATATTACGCCCCACCCACCCATGATGCCCAAGCCTACCCCAAGCCATCGGGGGAATGGGGGAGCTGCGACGCTTTCCCGGTGGCATTCCCCCTTCCCCCTTCGTTTTGACAGCTGGGGGAGGCTTGGGAGTCGTGGGTGGGCAGTGTGCCAAATGTCCACCATCGGCGGCTGGCTCTGTGCCATACCTGCCAAGTTGCTGTCAGAGAAATAAGGGACCGGGCCGGAAATAGCAGACCGGAAGTAGCGCTGCCGCCATTTTGGAACTGGGCGGAGCATGCTCAGAAGTGACTTTTGATGCTGCTTTGCCCAGTTCCAAAATGGCCGACGCGCCAGAAGTTGCACTGCAGCCATTTTGGAACTGGGCAAAGCAACATCAAAAGTCGCTTCTGAGCATGCTCCGCCCAGTTCCAAAATGGCCGCCACGCCAGAATAAACCGGGGGAAACAAAAAAATCCGTTTTTTCAGCTAGGAACAGCTGGAAAACGGAGATTTCCCGGGGAAAACGGGAGACTTGGCAGCTATGCTCTGTGCACCCAAGCAGCTATCCCTCCATACCCTGCCCGCCCCCCGGGAGTGCGCCCACCCTGGGCAGTGTGGGCATATGCTCCGCCGCTGGCTGGAAGAAATACATTTATATCTGTTTCACATATGTTCTCTGCCTTCTGCTTAAGAATGGTTTCTCAAGCAGCTTCCAGTATATGACAGATGATAGACAATGCACAAAAATATCCATTTCAAAGGCAATGAAAACAGAACTAACGACAAATTAGAACAGCCAATTTTATTTTATTTATTAAAAAAACAGCATTGAAACTCAATATCCAATCACATATTGCAAGCACCTTCTGAAATGACAAGTCTTGGCCAGCTTGTGGAAGAAGACAAATGAACCATCCCGGTAGACTTTCTTAGGCACGGAACTACATAGGAAAAGACCCTTGAGTATTTTTCTGATGTTTTTGGGCCAAGTTCAATAGGTTACTACTATTATAAAGGTAAAGGTAAAGGACCCCTGAAAGTTAAGTCCAGTCGCGAACGACTCTGAGGTTGCAGCGTTCATCTCGCTTTACTGGCCAAGGGAGCCGGTGTTTGTTCACAGACAGTTTTTCCAGGTCATGTGGCCAGCATGACTAAGCCACTTCTGGCAAAACCAGAGCAGCGCACGGAAACGCCATTTACCTTCCTGCTGGAGCAGTACCTATTTATCTACTTGCACTTTTGGCTTGCTTTCAAACTGCTAGGTTGACAAGAGCTGGGACCGAGCAACGGGAGCTCACCCCATGGTGGGGATTTGAACCACCGACCTTCCGATCGGCAAGCCCAAGGCTCAGTGGTTTAGACCACAGCGCCACCCGCATCCTAATATTATACTAATAATATAATATACTAATATCATATAAAGCCCTTAATAGCTTGAGACTACGGACCACTTTGAGCCATGTAACCTTCCACTTTTATACGTGTCATGCAATGCTCATTTTACATCTGTGAAGAACTAGTCTTTTAGCATGGCAGTCACCTTGATTTTACTGTTTCAGATGCCTAGGTAAAACATCCCGTCCCCGTCCCCCCGGTGAGCCTACCTATTTCCCTTTTCCACATTAGGCAGCGGATTAGCCATAGAACAAATGCTTGTTCTTGTGAACCTCTGGACCTCTGGACCCTTCTTCTGTGGGTTCCATATTCAAGATTACATTTTCTGCATCTTTTACCATTGTCCATCTGTTCTATGTCCATAGTTACCGTAGTTAATGCCACATTACAAGTGCCATTACATCCCTGCCAATGATTTTAACTGTTTACAGTGGTCTTTTAAATAAAATAAAAATATATATTATTCCAGTCTTTTTAAAATACTTGATCTTCCTGGTTTTGGATCTTCCCCGTCAGTTTCGCCATCTCTGCATTGTCCATCAGTTTCATCTGCCATTCTTATTTTGTTGTTACTTCTCCTTCCTTCCATCTCTGGGCTAGAAGCATTCTTGCTTCCTTCATTGCATACATAAAAAGTCTTTTATCCTCTCTTGGTATCTCTTGATCTATTATGCCTAATAAAAAGGCTTCTGTTTTTTAAACAAATGCATTTATAAACATTTTCTTTAGTTCATTATATATCATTTCCCCAAAAGCCTTTACCAGTGTACATGTCCACCACGTGGTAAAAAACACCTTCTTTCCCTTTACGTTTCCAACATAAATCTGAGCTCGTCTTGTACACTTTTGCAATTTTCCTTGTTGTTAAATACCACCAATATATCATATTCATATCGTTTTCTTTCAACAAACAGCATGCAGTCAATTTTATTTCCTCTTTCCATAACTTTTCCGAAGATGAAAGTTGAATATTGTACGCAGAATGTTTGGGGTACATTAAGGTCTACATTACTTTGAACCTGCACCTGGTGCCGCTGCAGAAGATCTTAGGGCTGATCACGGACACAGAGTGTTGGCCGTGTTCTTCATTCAGGTAGAACTGATGTCAGAGAATTTCATGCCACCGTAAATTTATCTAAGGAATGTGGAACATATGGGCTCCCATCTGTGCAGTTCTTTTCCCATGTGAAGTAGCACCTATATCATTTGGGCTTATCACCCTCCTAAATAAGGTGCTTCCCTAATGGAATTAAACAGAATCAGTCACACAAGTGCCTCCATCACATGTGTGGCTAATGCATATTTTGTGCTCCCACACCTGTGCAGAGTGTCCTGGTAATATTTCAAGCAAGTCTTTGGCTCCGCTCCTAAGAAACAATCTATCCTAACCTCACATATAATGAAGTAGAATCCAAGGATGCCTCCTTGAAGCACTTTCTAGCTATGAGTAGGATAGCTGATGGCACATGATGCAGCCGCCTTCAAGAAGCTAAGCAGATATGGGTGTGATTGTGTGCCTGGATAACCGACCACCTGAGAACTCCACACACAGTGCCCTGAGTTCCCAACGAAAGGAAGGAAGGTGGGCGGGGCAGGGCGGAGCAAGGTCGGTGCAGTAGGTGTGGCCAGCCCCAGGAATGACGAAATGCTGTGTGTCACTCACCGTCTGCCAAAGCGTTCTGCTCCCCCCCCCAAAAAAAGCTCAATATTAGCTCCGCCAAAAAAAGCTCAACAACTCTGGCTCCCCAGAGTTTCAAATAAACTCAAACAATTTTTGCAGGCAAAGCCCCTTCCGCCATAGAAGGAGGGGGAGTTGTGGACGCCACGAGGCCCTCACGTGCTGGGGGGATGGTTGCCATCCCCACCAGCCCATTGGCTGGCTCCCAGACAGGCGCTCCCTTGGTGCGTCCAATCCGGACGTTCCAAGGGGGCGTGGCTCACTGATTTAAGCAAGTGCAGTCGGGAGTCTGCCTCTCTTTCCTAGACTCCCCCAGCCGCTTCATTTTCCTGCCCACCCTCCCTTTAGGCAAGGCTCTCCTTTTGACATTGCTATGGACCTCAGTTGGTCGCTGTTGAGGGGCCTGGTAGGAATTTTCCCACTTGGCAAATTGGCTCTGGCCTGGTGGTTTTTGCCTACCTCGTAGCAACTCGTCACAACTTTGGTTTTGGCGGTGGGCATTGGATTATCTCTGAAAGGTTACAGGTGGGGAGGGGGAGGTTGCTGCCATCACCTCCCCCAAAATGCTGAAGGGTACTCCCTTAAGGAGTCTGGGGGCGTGGCCATGCCCGAAGCCATGGTAGGTGAGGGCCTAAGGCACGCCCCCTAGCGGTGGCCCCAGGGTGAGTTCCTAGTTGATCTGACTCGCAGGGCTCACCCAACGATGGTTAACCCTTCACAGACTGCCAGCAGAGTGGGCTGGAGTCGGATATAGACAGTTAGATCCAATGCCTAAGCCAATACCTCTCTACATCCGTAATCAATAAAGTTGTGGCCTTTTATGCCCATTAACCTTATGCAATGTGCCCTGTGTCTTTATTTATTCCGGGAGGGCTCGGGGTATCACCACACAAACAAAAACAAACCCAATGTGGCGGGGGGGGGGGGTTGACAAGAATTTTTTTTGCACCGGGTACCACCTGACCTTGCTACGCCATTGAAGGTGGGATAAATGAAATGAATATATTGATCTCCTACAAAAGGTAGTTGAATTGGTTTTAATTCTACTGGCATTCCCATACCTCCCAGCTCTGAGGCTTGAGCATGAGACCTGTCTGGTTGAGAAGGGATTAATTTCTCCCAAATAATGTTAAATAAAAGGTGAAACAATGTTTTAAATCCAATGCACTTAATTTTCCTATTTTAATGAGAAAGTGACCTCTTGTGCTCTTCTTCACTGCAGAATAATTACTATCTGCTGTTACTAACACTTCCAGAAATAAATGATCTAGTCGGGAGGAGAATTAACAAGCAAGGCAGATCGTATGTCCACAGGCAGATTTTTTTCATGGCATCATTTTAATCTGACGTTCTTCTCCACAGCCCTAATTTTAAGCACTTTCCCAGGGAGTTTGTTCTTAAATAGTATTTATTGTTCATCAAAGAGTGTTTATACTATTTTGTTGGCTTAGGGGTGAGGTGTGGGGGTGCTGAGAGAATCTGCAATCAGGTGGAACAAGAAAATAAAACTGTCACATTCAGTAGAAAATGAAGTGATATATTTAAGGGTAACTTAGCAAATAGGAGGACCAGTACTGAACCGGAATAATGCAATTTAACAATTTTTTTATATATTAAACTTACCAAATGTCCTACTATCTTATAATATAGTTTGTAAAAAAAAAAAGTAACAGCATAAAAATAATGTTTTACATTTTCCCCTTTTTATTTTCTGTGATAAAACAGATTCCGATAGCAGTGAATGTAAAAAGTTAATATATCAATGAGTTAAATGCTTAAGTAATCCTTGCAAACAATAAATATAGACCATTAGCAGGACACACAAGATGAGTATTGCAAATATTTGACTATCTCCACTCAGGTCAAAGGTAGATACTTCAAATGATTTGTGCCTGTCACACTGGATGACGGTTCAAGTTCCCTAAGAACTTCACTTTTGGGTCCTGAATACCATACCTGAAACCAACATGCATCACCACTTGCACAAGTTTGCTGCATTCCCCCAAGTACTTTATTTAAAGGATCTATTTTCAGCCAAGAGATCAAACTTGCATTGTGGAGAGAGCATTCGGGCCATTTCCAATGTGGTCCATTTGCAAGAAGACACACAACTGCTACAATGATACAGCATTGATGATACACAGTTTCAATGGAAGATCACTTCCATGCATGTACTATCTATATTGGGATTTTTAAATGGCATATTATTTGACATAGCCTCAGGAGAAATATCCCACTTATTTCATGGGAAATCCTCCAAAGCATTGCTAAGGATCTTAGCAAACCGTCTGGTAACAATATCCGAGGTGACCCTTCCTGAATCCCAAAATGGATTTCTGCCTTCTAGGGGGACAATGGACATGATTTTCATCGCTCGACAGGTTCAAGAAAAATACAGAGAGCAAAACCAACCCCTGCATATGGCGTTTATTGACCTGACTAAGGCTTTCGACACTGTAAATCGTAATGACCTGTGGACTGTCCTTCTGAAAGTTGGCTGCCCAGATAAATTTGTAAACATCATTCGGCTCTTCCATGATAATATGACAGCAACAATCGCAGATAGTAATAGCTCTCAAAGTGAACCATTCACAGTGGGATCAGGTGTTAAACAGGGTTGTGTTATTGCCTTAACTCTATTCATTATTTTCATTGCCATGATCCTACACTTTGTTGACGGGAAACTCCCCACTGGAGTAGGAAAAATATATCAAACAGATGGAAAGCTCTTCAATCTGAGCAGGCTGAAAGCAAAAAAGTAAGGTTACCTTAACTTCCATCATAGAGCTTCAGTATGTTGGTGACAACGTAGTGTGTGCACGCTCAGAGGATGACCTCCAAACCATCCTAAATATCTTTGCAGAAGCTTACGAAAAGCTTGACCTATCACTCAACATCCAAAAAACCGAAGTGCTGCACCAACAAGTACAAAATAACCCCTCTGCAGCGCCACAAATCCAACTCAAGGGTGTAACGTTGGAAAATGTCAATCACTTCTCCTACCTGGGCAGTTACTTTTCCGCAAGGGCAACATTGATGCCAAAATCCAGCATCGCCTGAGCTCTGCGAGTGCGGCTTTCTCCCCATTGAAGTGCAGAGTGTTTGAGGACTGGGACATTTGCAGGGAAACCAAAGTGCTTGTTTACAAAGCTATTGTACTGCCAACCTTACTATATGCTTGTGAAACATGGAACACTTATAAACGCCATCTCCAACTCCTCGAAAGATTCCATCAACGGTGTCTCTGAAAAATTTTACACATCACTTGGGAAGACAGGCGAACTAATATCAGTGTACTGGAAGAAGCAAAGATCACCAATGTTTAAGCAATGATTCTTCAACATCAGCTTCGTTGGACTGGTCATGTTGTGTGGGTGCCTGGTGATCGTCTTCCAAAGCAACTATTCTATTCCAAACATAAAAATGGAAAGCGTAATGCTGGTGGTCAACAGAAGAGGTTTAAAGACTGTCTCAAGGCAAATCTAAAAAAATGTAGTATAAACACTGACAACTGGGAAACACTGGCCTGCGAGCGCTCCAGTTGGAGAACAGCCTTTACCAAAGGTGTCATGGGTTTTGAAGAAACTCGATCTCAGGACGCAAGGGAGAAACGTGCTAAGAGGAAGGCACGCTTGGCAAATCCACACCGTGATCAAACTCCCGCCTGGAAACCAATGTCCCCACTGTGGAAGGACGTGTGGATCCAGAATTGGCCTCCACAGTCACTTACGGAACCATTGTTAAAACCGTGTTTATGGAAGACAATCTTACTCGGCTACAAGGGATCGCCAAAGAAGAAGATCCCACTTATTTCATGGGAAATACTTTTACATATAGTAGTGATAAATTGATGAGGAAGAGGGGAGAAATTAGGCAGAACATGGTTATTAATAGTGCCGTTTTAACATGTCTTCAGGGGGGGGGAGTTTTGTAGATATTCTACACAGTGGAAGCACACTGTATTTTATGCTTCCACCTGATAAGAGTTGTAAAGGCTTCAGAAGCATTCATTCATAGTTTGGAGAAGGATGGCAAGTGCTGAATATGTACTGGGAAACGGCATGTGCCAAGCTAAGAAAAAAATGTTGCATTACTAGGGTCAGCTTCTGACATGACATTTTTTCCTAAATAATAATACCTACACAAATGTGCATCAGAGACAATGGAGGTAGCTCCTCAGGTCTTTGATTCATAATGCATTAGAAAAGCTAAATGCTCTGTTATCAGAATATAAAGATCAACCAGCCTCCATTCAAACTATTTTAAACAATGGAGATACCATACGAAGGAGGTTGGACTTGTTGCTTCCAGGTCCTCAAGACTGACATTTAACACAGAAGGATAGGTGCCATAGAATAAACTGTATTGCAAAATGTACTGTATATTCCAGCGTATAAGACGACTGGGCATATAAGACGACCCCCAACTTTTCCAGTTAAAATATAGAGTTTGGGATATACTCGCCGTATAAGAAATACAACCCGGTGTATAAGACGACCCCCGACTTTTGAGAAGATTTTCCTGGGTTACAAAGTAGTCTTATATGCAGGAAAAAACATCACTTACATATTTTCTACCCTTAGCTGTTTCAGAATATTGGTATAATAAAGGTATTTTCCATCAATATGAATGTTGTGGTCACATTATTAGGATTATTATTAGATTCCCTTGAAGAAAGCATCATTCAAAATAGCTTAATAGAGGAATATCTTTCAAAAAATGCCAATTATATTCTATTAATATAGGCAAAGTGTAAACAGTATACTTATTTATTATGAGTGACATCCAATTAAGCATAAGGATTATTCAGAGATTACATACTGAACACAGGTACAAGCAAAGCCCCTTCCGCCATAGAAGTAGGGGGGTTGTGGGTGCCACGAGGCCCTCACGTGCTGGGGGGATGGTTGCCATCCCCCCCCCAACCCATTGGCTAGCTCCTGGATGGGCGCTCCCTTGGCGCGTCCAATCCGGACGTTCCAAGTGCTGCCATCACCTACCCCAAAATGCTGAAGGGTACTCCCTTAAGGAGTCTGGGGGCGTGGCCAAGTCCGAAGCCAAGGTAGGTGAGGGCCTAAGGCACCCCCCCAGTGGTGGCCCCGGGGTGAGTTCCTAGTTGATCTGCATCGCAGGGCTCACCCAACGGTGGTTAACCCTTCACAGACTGCCAGCAGAGCGAGCTGGAGTCTGATATAGACGGTTAGATCCAATGCCTAAGCCGATACCTCTCTACATCCGTAATCAATAAAGTTGTGGCCTTTTACACCCATTAACCTTATGCAATGTGTCCTGTGTCTTTATTTATTCCGGGGAGGGATCGGGGTGTCACCACACAATCTCTACACATGTACAAGTGACTATGTGTATATGTCCTCATTTGTATAGCTCATCTATTGTGTACACAGACAGAGCTTTTTTCAGCCAGAACTCACCAGAACTTGGTTTCGGCACCTCTCAGGTGGGCGCCATTGCCATTCTAAGAGAACAAGGAAGATGTTGGTGGTGGGTTGCAGCATGGGTTCTTGCCATGCTTATTAATCAGTGCTACATGTGTATGGATATCCTCCAACATTTCTCTGATGGAAATTGGGACGCAGGTGGCACTGTGGGTTAAACCACAGAGCCTCTTGGGCTTGCCAATCAGAAGGTCGGTGGTTCGAATCCCTGCGACAGGGTGAGCTCCCGTTGCTCGGTCCCAGCTTCTGCCAACCTAGCAGTTCAAAAGCACGTCAAAGTAGGTATCGCTTCAAGTGGGAAGGTAAATGGCGTTTCCATGCACTGCTCTGGTTCACCAGAAGCAGCTTTGTCATGCTGGCCACATGACCTGGAAGCTGTACGCCGGATCCCTCGGCCAATAATGCGAGATGAGCGCCGCAACCCCAGAGTTGTCCACGACTGGACCTAACAGTCAGGGGTCCCTTTACCTTTATCTATAGTTCATACACACACATATAGTGATGTCTTTTGTAATGCACCTATCCATGTTTTAAATAACTAGCTTTCTCTCTCTCTACTTTGATTCCTTATTCATCGCCATGGCATCCGGTCATCAACTCTATAAATACACAGACAGAGATCTCTGTATAGAAAGAGAGATATTAATTTGGATCTAATTAAGTACTAACATCCTAGTAGGAAAGGAAATTGAGCCATTCATTTAAATAAATTACTCATCCATGCATACACATGCATTAAAGAACTAATCGGTAAATAGTTTCTGATCCTCACGATAATTAAATTTAAAACTTATTTCAGGTTGCCTCAAACTCTTCTAATCCACATGCTGGTTATGAGAAAGCCTGAAGGGAGCTCACTTACTCAATTACAGTACAACTTGGTCAGAGATTTCTGAATTAGTTCATCTGAATTAGTTCATTTCAGGAACAATTTATAGATTGAGGCCCACTGCCACATTCCATGCGATTTTGCTCTTTACGCAAAAAATGTGTGGATAGACTAAGAAAGTTGTATCCGAAGTTCTGAATTTATTGAAATCAGTCAACTACAGTGGAATGTTTTGGAACTATAGTGGAATAATAATGTCCAAGTTGTCCCTGCGTCCAAGCTGTCCCGTGTGTCCCTGGGGTACTGCGCATGTACCCCAGAGACACAGGGATTGGACGGAGGGACAACGGCCAACCGCCGCTCCGCCAACCGCCGCTCCGAAGCCCAGTCTCATGCTGGAGGTGCACGGCGAGGCGGCGGGGGAAAGAAGCGCTCCCCCCGGCAGCCTTGCCGCGCACCTCCGGCATGGGACGGCGCTTCCTCGGCGAGGGAAGCCGGCTTTGGCTTGGCGGCGGCGGGAAGAAGAGGAGGAATTCCTCCTCTTTTTCCCGCCGCCGCCAAGCCAGTCCCCAAGCCGAAGTGCGGCGCGGCGGGGGCTTTTCGCTGTTTGCCTTCCCGGAGCGAAGGGGGAGGCAAACGGCGAAAAGCACCCGTCGCGCCGCACTTCGGCTCGGGGACTGGCTTGGCGTGCGCGGCGAGGCGGTGGGGGGGGAGAAGCGCTCCTCCCCCCCCGCCGCCTCGGCACGCAGCGCCGGCATGGGACGGAGTTTCGGAGAAGGTCTCCGAAGCCCCGTCTCATGCGGGAGGTGCGCGGTGAGGCGGCGGGGGGGGGGGAGAGAAGCACTCTTCCCCCCCGCCGCCTCACCACGCAGCGCCGACATGGGACAGGGCTTCGGAGACCTCCGAAGCCCCGTCTCATGCGGGAGGTGCGCGGTGAGGCGGGGGGGAGAAGCGCTCCCCCCCGCCGCCTCACCAGGCAGCGCCGACATGGGACAGGGCTTCGGAGACCTTCTCCAAAGCCCCGTCTCATGCGGGAGGTGCGCGGTGAGGCGGCGGGGGGGGGGAGAAGCACTCCTCCCCCCCGCCGCCTCACCACGCAGCGCCGACATGGGACAGGGCTTCGGAGACCTTCTCCGAAGCCCCGTCTCATGCGGGAGGTGCGCGGCGAGGCGGGGGGGGAGAAAAGCGCTCCTCCCCCCCCGCCGCCTCACCACGCAGCGCCGGCATGGGACGGAGTTTCGGAGAAGGTCTCCGAAGCCCCGTCTCATGCGGGAGGTGCGCAGCGGGGGGGGGGCGGGAGAAGTGCTTCTCTCCCCCCCCGCCGCCGCCTCGCCACGCACCTCCCGCATGAGACGGGGCTTCGGAGACCTCCGAAGCTCGGTCCCATGCCGGCGCTGCAGGACAGCAGCGTTCTAGCGCCCGTTTTTAAACGGGCTGAATTCCACTAGTAGTGGAATATATCACAAGTTTAGCACTCATTTCCACATCGTTGGCAAATGGATTATTTTTTTTTCCCCTGGATGGAAATAAAACAGAAATGAGTGCTAAACCATTCCATTATAGTTCCAGAAGTGGCATTTACACCATGTGAAAGTTCAACTATAATGCAGAACACAGCATTAAGGGGGAATTGGAAAATTTCATTCTATTTCTGGACCTTTATAGAATTCTGGAATTTGATTGTCTACACTATAGGTTTGTAAGTGCAAAAAAAGAGACTGTCCCATTCAGTTTTTCCTCTCTCTCTGTCTTCTAATTGTAACATTTTATTCATATTAGAGAATCAGAAAAAATGCATTCATGTTGCTTAAAGATTCCCCACTCAACAAAAAAGAATGGCTATATCTTATTGTATAACATTACTGTTGGGGGTACATCAAATTTAGCTCTTTTGAAATCAATACTAGTTTTGCCATTGATTCAATATCATGTGTATTTGAAAAAGATTTCTCCCCATAGTTAGATTCTTTTAGCCTGTCAAATTCATGCACAGTACTTTTGTGTCCTGTTGCTATTAATTCAGTTTAAATTGAATTTCATTATGATTACTCTTGCTACAGTAAATGCCCTTTAGCACCCATTGTGATAATGAACAGAGTAAAAATAATTTAGCATTCATACAGATGCCATACAGTGTGCATTTCCACAGAAAGAAAGGATTTTATTTTATTTATTGTCTTAAATAATGTGTTTTGTGCTTTGCCAAAGTAATGAAAATCATGCAGAATATTTTCCATTCTTGCAGTTGGAAATTGTTATTAGCTATGAATAGTTTAAGAAAACAAATACTTTCCCTAAAAATAATTAGCATAAGGACAGTAGTTCAATGTAGCTTCATCCGTCATACCAAATGTTTCTGCCCTTTCATTAAAATTGCTTACAATAAGACAAATTGTTACGTTCCTGCAGGTTTGGAAAGTATATGAAGAAAAGCTCGTGATTACTTTCCTGTTTTTATGGCCAGGCAGCAATATGGATATTCCCAAGCTGCAAAAAGTTTGTTTGTTTTTTCACAATATTCATGTACATAATATAATAATTTACTAGATAGTGTTGTAAGGGACCCAGGTGGCGCTGTGGTTAAACCACTGAGCCTAGGGCTTGCTGATCAGAAGGTCGGCGGTTCGAATCCCTGTGACGGGGTGAGCTCCCATTGCTTGGTCCCAGCTCCTGCCAACCTAGCAGTTCGAAAGCACGTCAAAATGCAAGTAGATAAATAGGAACCGCTACAGCGGGAAGGTAAACGGCGTTTCCATGTGCTGCTCTGGTTTGCCAGAAGTGGCTTTGTCATGCTGGCCACATGACCTGGAAGCTGTACGCCGGCTCCCTCGGCCAATAATGCGAGCTGAGCGTGCAACCCCAGAGTCGGTCACGACTGGACCTAATGGTCAGGGGTCCCTTTACCTTTACCTTTAGATAGTGTTGTAGTTAAGGTAAGTTCAAGTTGCAACCCACCAAGTTGACGGCATTCCACCACTAATACACTAATACACAAGAGTTTACTAAATATGTTATTTTACCCTTTGCCTAGGACAGTGAAGGGGATGGTGGTCAATGGCTACTCACTACATGACTGCTGGCCCATGTTTAATGTGTGGGTCAAAGTTGTGTAGGCCTCATCTCATTGCTGCCACAGGTGAATTGAATTGAATTGAATTTATTACGGTCCCAGACCAGACTCACATACCGTACTAAACAAATCAGAAACACAATAAAATTGAGTTTAAGTTATCAATCAATGTAACGATAAACAATACAGTTATGGCAGCAGCTAAAATATGGTTTAGGTCTTAATCTCTACAATACTATCTATAATTTACTTCTAAGACCTTAGTCTTTATAATAGCACAGCTTGTCCCCTAAGTTTTATGGCAACTGTGCAAAATTTGGCCACCTTTAATATAATCTCTGGATCCTTGTCCTCTATCAGAAATTTTAAACACTGAAGTTCAGGCCCACTTGGAATTTTCTGTATAACAGGGGTCATAAAAGCTGAGCGTATATCCCTGTAAAAACGGCATCATAGCAGGACATGAGAGATGGTTTCCACCTCTATCACGTCGCAGGGGCAGACTTGTTTCACGTACGGTTTACCCACATATCTGCCCTGCAACAAGGTGGGTGGCAGTACGTTGTTGCCACAGGTACATAATGGCCATGGCAGGTGAAGGAAGGGCCGCAAGAATGAACATAGGAGACTGATATTGGGTTGTATTTATTGATTACTGGAAAGAGTAGGTTGGGCTAAGGAAATGGGCAGGTATACAGCATCAGGCAGCCTGCCTGCCACCTGATAGGAACCTGGTGGGGTCAATCTGTGCTGGGAAGTTGCCTTTGACTTGAGTTGGAGAAAATTCCTCTCTGGCCCCGACTGATTAAACCCTGGGTGGGCCCATAAAGACTGGATGGGTTGGCAGAAAATCCCACAATGGTAGGCCAAAAGGGTGGCAAAAGCATCCTATACTTCTCCTATTTTCACACACCCCTCCCCACAAAACCCACAAACTATTTCCATGCACATACCTCATGCTCCAAGTGCGACTCTGGGCAGCTTTCAACAAAATATTTAAAATACAATAAAACATCAGACATTAAAAACTCCTGCAGTGGTAATGTATGATCTATTTGTTTGAACAAACATTATGTAATCAGCAAAGAACAGAAGATTCCTTAGTTTTCAGACTAGAAAATGATGTCTAATTGGCCCAGATTCAGTTGTTTTCATGGCAAAGAGGTTATATGAGGCGTCAGAGAATGTCATAAACAGAAACAGTAAATTAAAATACCCTCAAGTGGGCTGTCTAGTGAACTGTGGTTTATGCTCATAGCATGGTACCCATTGAATTGTTAATACATTTGAGCAGAGGATGACAACAGAATATCGCAGCTTTTAAAAATGTGGTCTTAACCATACAATATGGCATGGGTTATATTTGATATATTTTGACTATCCTCAAGAACAACCATTACATCCAAGTATTGTGAATGCCCCATGGTGACACAAATGAGGGGAAACCAATGGGAAGGGGGGGGGCACACAGAATCACCCAAGCCCCTTCCTCCCCACCCAGTTTTATAGGACAATCCCTTCCTCTATAATATCACCAGTGGTGTTTCTTTTTGAAATTCATTATTTAAACCATAATTACTGGAAGCTACTGTACTTAGAGTTCAGTGTTGGCAAAACGATTCGCAAAGAGCCGAAAGTGTCTCATTCAGAAAATGACGCCTGATAACTTTATTCAAGGGAATGGTAGTAATGAGAAAAGGGGGGAAAGCTGCAAAATGAATTCATTTAACGGCATTGGTTTTAATAAGAATGGAGCTTTGCTTGCATTAAAAGGAATAAGCCCCTAAAATGTCGGAGCCAGTGTAGTGTACTGAAAAAGAACGCAAGCAGCGAGCAAGGAAATCTCAATTTCACCTCTGCTATGAGCTCTCTTCGTGGCCTTAAGGAAGCTCGACATCACAACCTTTCTGATCTCTGGGGGGAAATAACACTGGTCTAACTTTCAGAGCCCTTCCGAGAATTATTGAAATAATGTGCATGAAGTTCTTGCACACTTCACTGCGTGATCTGCATGTTCCAGTGATTTCATTTTGCCACAATCCATAGTGTGGAGAGTTGGCACTCTTTTATTCTGCCTGGACTGCTGAAAATAAAACCTACATATAGCAGCAGTGTTTTGTGTTGTGTAGGCTCCCATTTGTTATGTGCAAATGGCTTTAGATACACATTAGGTCCATAAATTACCATATAGCATATATTCAACACAAAGAACAGGGACAAATTGTTGTTGACAAAGGACAGCTGGACATACAAAGGGCCCCATTGCGTGCCAAGGCCACCATAAAATTCCCCCCAATAGCTCAGACAGACACTTCATTTTTGGTTTTGGCATGATTTTGGCCACAACTTTATTTAAATTACAATTTTAAATTGAGTGTTGGCCTTAGGCTTTGGTTAATCTTCTGCCCCACGGCGGGACAGGACCAGCTCCGACTTTCCTATGGTAGGAAAGTCAAGTAAACACCTGATGGGGAGGAGATAGCTGTGTCCAGGCCATCTCCCCACCAGAGATGTTCCCCAAGGCTCGTGCTCTATATTCGCCCCAGCCCCGCACCATTGCGGGGGTGTAAGGACAAGAGCCCCGTAGCCCCAGGATTCCTTTAACGGAATACTTCTATAAGAGCATCTCTGAGGGGCATGCACCTCCATGCGAGACCCCTCCAAAATTTATCAACCAAAGTCTAACCGCCAACCTAACAAGTTGTGACAGTTTGCTAAGCAGTAGGCAAAAACCAAATGGCCACAGCCAATCAGCCAGATGGCAAAATTCCTACTTGGCCCCTGAATACAGGCGACCCCCTAAAGCAAAGCAAGGTCACTCTAAACCTGAAAAGGAAAAGGAGGTGGGCGGGAGGGAGATTCAATCACCAAGCAAGAGTAAGGCTGGATGCTAAGACGCTGAGATTTAAGCACTCGCCCTGTCAATCAAAATATTGATACATGCATTTTACCCCAGCAACACTCAGCCCTCCAAACACCTTGTCTCCCTTACTTTAGACCCACCCCTTAACACACACACAGGATTTTCTGCTAGGCCCTTCCGCAACACTCATTATTCCCTATAGGGGTTAATGAGCTTTACCTCCAGTAGCTTAAGGGCCTCATCAAACCTAAATCTGTCCTGTCTCAACAAATGAAACTGACCTATGGAAAATGTAACTTGAAAAAAGAGACATTGTGCATACTTTTGTAAACCAAGAAAACTTTAATAAAAATATTTTTTAAAATGAAAAAAAAATGAGTGAGAACAATCAACTCACTTGCATTTTCTTGTCTGTAGACTTTTGGGTTTGCTGCTCTCTTAGAAGTGGTCAATAGCTTTCTATTTCTCCAACATGGAAATACAACTGAAGTTCTAACAAGATTTAAACTCAGTGAGGTCTTTTCATTTCATTTTTTTCATTTTCAGTTTGTATACCGCCTTTCTATATTACTGTACACAAGGTGGTTTACAGCAACAAAATAGACCAAACTTACAATAATGATCTGATCCAATACAGAAAATCACAATAAGACATAACTTTCAAATGAAATGACTTATATCGAATAAAGTAATTTTCAATAATATTATAATATAATAGTAGGGATGCAGATGGCTCTGTGGTCTAAACCACTGAGCCTCTTGGGCTTGCCAATCAGAAGGTTGGCAGTTCAAATCCCTGTGATGGGGTGAGCTCCCATTGCTCGGTCCCTGCTCCTGCCAACCTAGCAGTTCGAAAGCACGTCAAAGTGCAAGTAGATAAATCGGTACCTCTCCGGCAGGCGTTTCCGTGCACTGCTCTGGTTTGCCAGAGCAGTGCACGGAAGCTTAGTCATGCTGGCCACATGACCCGGAAGCTGTACGCCGGCTCCCTCGGCCAGTAAAGTGAGATGAGCGCCGCAACCCCAGGGTCGTCCGCAACTGGACCTTATGGTCAGGGGTTCCTTTACATTTACTTTAACACAATAGAAGTATCTCAAAGCATCAGAAATTAATAATTTAACAGACATTCACTCTTAACAATCACAATAAATAGCTAATTACTCATTACAGTTCAAAACTCGGTTCAGTCAAGAATTTATGGGGAGGTCTTAGTCTACTAATTGCCTCTTACCTAAGACCACCTCTGTTACAGAAGAAAAATGAAACTATTTCTGGCACTGGATGTTATTTGTTTTATTTTTGAGGAATTAATGGATGCTGTACAAGCTAGGGTAGCACAATGTTCTACCTAAAATCCCATTTTTCTATTTGTTAAAAATGTCAGCAAAGTAGTTATTATATTGCTGTTCTTATGTCAGGTAGAATATGATTCAGTCTCTCCCTTCCCACAATGCCAACAGACTCATAATTATGACTGTTAGCAATTCTAATTTAAATTTAAATTTAATGTCTTCTGACATTAAGATCTTGGATTGTAACATCCCAGCACCATGTCTGGTCTCAAGACATAAATGGAATTCATACAAATTAATTACAAACACAGGAAGACTTTCTGATTTAAATATTTTACAAAGCTTTCTTTTAAGGCACAGTAAATGCTAGAAATTCAAGTTTTAAACAAATGGAACAAGATGAAAAACCTAATCCTGGACTACCAAACCACAATAAACTTTTTCATAGGTCTACCAATGCTGGGCATTGTTGGAAGCCTCCCAGAGTGGCTGAGGCAACCCAGCCTGATGGGCTGCATCTAAATAAAGTATTATTCTGATTATTATTATTCAGGTTGCACTTCGATCAGCCATTGATTTCACTTATCACTTGAATGCCTGGCTATCTTCAACATGGTGATCATAGGACTCTATATTTGATTGGCTTATAATTAAGATTGGGTTCTGGGAGATGTAGGCTGAAGTTGTAGAATTTAAGTTGAGACATGAATCCTGAAAGTCCTTTTAACTGCTACTAAGTTATAAAAAGTGGAATGGATTCATTTCTTTTAAGATCCTTGTTAAACCAGCAGGGTATCAGCAGATATGCCTTATTTTTTTTTTGTCTTAATTTCATTAAAGTTGCACACATATAGACCTTGCTATGAACTAGGGAATATACTTTTTCTGCATCTCATAGTCATGTAAATTTTTTTTAATTACTTTGCCCACTTCAATATATTTTATGGCATTCATGGGACTCTGCTTGCATCCTCTGTTGGCTAATGCAGCGCTAGAATTTGTTATACGGATGGCTCAAGGTAATTTTATGAATAGGTTATATGAGCAGATTGTGAAATGGTACAGTTTCAAATCCTGCGGAGACTTAGCTTTCATTAGCACTCCCATTATTAATATCTACCTTCTTGTTGGGCCATGGATAAATTAATTCTTATCCTTTGAAATTATTTTCCCCCTCCCTCATTTTTAAATTGGTGTTGCCTTGATGACTGGGATCATGGAAGCATTGGGGGAAGGCTTTGAAATAACAACCAACTCACTATTTATATATATTTGGGGGTGGGGACTCATTATTTTTATGTTAATTTTGGCTGAATGATCTATGAGAAACTGAGTGTTGGGGAAAGTTTGGGGAAAGTTTGAAACATTCACATCACCCAACATATATATATATATATATATATATATATATATATATATATATATATATATATATATATATATATTCCCAGCCTAGTGGGAATAGGCAGCATGAAATTAAAAGATTCCTGCTTCTTGGGAGAAAAGCAATGACAAACCTAGACAGCATCTTAAAAAGCAGAGACATCACCTTGCCTACAAAGGTCCGTATAGTTAAAGCTATGGTTTTCCCAGTAGTGATGTATGGAAGTGAGAGCTGGACCATAAAGAAGGCTGATCGCCGAAGAATTGATGCTTTTGAATTATGGTGCTGGAGGAGACTCTTGAGAGTCCCATGGACTGCAAGAAGACCAAACCTATCCATTCTTAAGGAAATCAGCCCTGAGTGCTCACTGGAAGGACAGATTGTGAAGCTGAGGCTCCAATACTTTGGCCACCTCATGAGAAGAGAAGACTCCATGGAAAAGACCCTGATTCTGGGAAAGATTGAGGGCACTAGGAGAAGGGGACGACAGAGGACGAGATGGTTGGACAGTGTTCTTGAAGCTATGAACATGAGTTTGACCAAACTGCGGGAGGCAGTGGAAGACAGGAGTGCCTGGCGTGCTATGGTCCATGGGGTCACAAAGAGTCGGACACGACTAAACGACTAAACAAAAACAGTGGGAATAGAGCCTGGAAACAGCACATAAGAAATTGTTCCATTCTCTTCTTCTTCACCGTAAAGCAATTCCCTGTGTTGGTTGACATGGATGGGGAGTCCTACAGTTCCAAAACTGCCATCTCCGCACTGGCGCACACCCCATATATTTATTATCATGGTAAATAAAGCATGCTAATCATGTACCGCAGGAATTAGAAGAAAATAATTGCAAAATGAAACATTTCCAGAGCCTACCTTTGATTGATACTGACCACTTAATGGTGGCCTGGTTGATTGGAGTCTAATCATTAGTCCCAATTATTTATTAAAAATGCAAATAGGCTGAGGTAGTGAAGCTATACAAGCTGGCCTTCTGGAATGCTTCTTTCTCAAATAAATGGCTTTGTACAAGGCGCTGACTAATATCCTCTTCAAGACCATTCTTTCCTACTGCTAATTGGGATAGATGCATCATCACTAACTGCTGCCACAGATTTTATATGTCATAGTTTACTTAGTGAACGTATTCTATCTTACGCGTTAAAAAATATACCATGTAATTAACTTGGGTTTGGAGATGGGTGGTCAGATTTCTCTGTGCAACTTTTCTGCCTCTTACAGGGAAGTATTCAAACACGCAAGGTCCCACTTGAAGCTTGCTGTGGTATACTTTTACCAATTAACTTTGGACTCAGGTAAAGGTAAAGGTAAAGGGGCCCCTGACCATCAGGTCCAGTCGTGTCCGACTCTGGGGTTGCGGCGCTCATCTCGCTCTATAGGCTGAGGGAGCCGGCGTTTGTCTGCAGACAGCTTCCGGGTCATGTGGCCAGCATGACAAAGCTGCTTCTGGCAAACCAGAGCAGCGCACGGAAACGCCGTTTACCTTCCCGCCGGAGCGGTCCCTATTTATCTACTTGCACTTTGATGTGCTTTCAAACTGCTAGGTGGGCAGGAGCTGGGAACGAGCAACGGGAGCTCACCCCGTTGCAGGGATTCGAACCGCCGACCTTCTGATCAGCAAGCCCTAGACTCTGTGGTTTAACCCACAGCGCCACCTGGGTCCCATTGGACTCAGGTACATTAGTACAAAAACCAGTTTTTTGAATGTGTTATAAACATGCAACACCAAATGGCACTGGAGAGTGGGGGGAAATCTTTGTGATTTTCCATAGCATTTCCCCCCCTGTTGTTATAATGATTTGATTTCTGACTTATTTATAGCGTCCCCCCCCCCGGTGTGTAGATCCACCCTTATCGAGTTTTTCAAGTGAGCATGTGCATTTTTGAATGAGCCCTAAGGTGCATCTATTCTGTCAAAGATCAGTTAATTTTATGCAGTGTATCACGTAATTCAAGGATGGCAAACCCGTGACCCCCTGGACTCAATCTCCTATCAGCCCACTGGAAAATGGGAGTCCCTGGTGTGTACTTCCTACAACAACCACGCATTTTCTGTATTAAACTCATGTTGATTTTTCACCTTCCTACTGTCCATCCCAGAGAATGGGCATGAAAAACAAGGTGTGTGTCATGATGGGCTATCTTTTGGGGAATGTTGCCTTCTGGTTTAAGCTTCTGTTACAAATTGTGCAGTGCTATGCACACTTCACTCACTGGTACAGTATATAGAGCTGTTAAAGGTTTGGCCGAAGATTTTTTTTTAAAAAAAAGTCAGTGGAAATCCATTACCACGAAGATGGGTTTAAAATAACCCTGCATCTCTCCTGGGAGATTCCTGGCAACCACAGTTTTTGTCCGTTGACTTGTCCACTGAGCAAATACAAGAGCAAGACTCTGCTTCTTGTATGTACACTAGGACTTAAATAGATCATCTTGTTAAAACCTCTGCACTCTGAAACTCAAAATATCTGCCTTGCTTGCCCACTCACCCCTGGCTTGACCCTGACATTTCAGGGTCAGTGTTTCGTCTCCTGTTTTGTCAGGTTAGTATCTGGGCTTATATTAAATCTGTCTTCAGGGCAGTGTGTGCTTGCCCTTAGCCTCCCAGTCTTTGATGCAATCAACTCCACCATTTGGAGGTGGCTTGGTGAGTCTTTGTATTGATGCTGAGTTCTGTATATGGATTCTATATGAGGTAAAGGTAAAGGTCCAGTCACAGACGAATCTGGGGTTGCGGCGCTCATCTCGCTCTATAGGCTGAGGGAGCTGGCATTTGTCCACAGACAGCTTCCTGGTCATGTGGCCAGCATGACTAAACACCGCTTTTGGCAAACCAGAGCAGCACACAGAAATGCTGTTTACCTTCCTGCCAGAGTGGTACCTATTTATCTACTTGCACTTTGACGTGCTTTTGAACTGCTAGGTGGGCAGTGTTGGGAGATTCATTCCCCGTGTGCAGTCATAGGTTTGTTGTCTGTCATATGACTGTATGTGTTTTCATTCCACAGAGTGGAAGTGACGTAGACAGGATGTTTGTCTTACTGTGTTCCTAAGTGGGACTGTTGTTCCTTTGTTCTTCCTCTTTGCTGCCTGATGCTAGACAGAGAGGGAGCCAAGTTGAAGTGCTCCGTGTGTGTTTATATGTAAATAAAGCAGATTAGCTAAGATGCTGTGCTACTGAGTTATGCAACTGCGCAGGTTCCGGTTTCCGCCGGCAGGAATGGCGGACCTGTTTTCCATCCCTCTGACCTTCGTGAGGAATTTGGCGGTTGCTAGGGGAGTAAATGGCAACCCCCTACCCTCTCCGGGGGTTACGGAGAGGGGCCGCTGGCCCGCGATGCCCCCAGACCCACTCCGACTGTTTTTGGAGTGGGGGGAGCTTGGGCTGAAAAGCACTTACGAGGGCCAGGACTCCCGGACGCTAATCTGCATGGCGGGGATTTCCATGGTTAAAGAAGATAATTAGGCTTAAATCTATGGACATACTTCAGAAGGAGGGGAAGAAGCGCTGTTTATTGCTGAGAAATTTATGCTGCTGAGGGAGAGGAGTCAAAGGCTGTATTTCATCTGGAAGAAGGATTGATGGGGACGGAGCGATAAGGGAAGTGAGTTTTTTTTATTTTTCTTCATATGAGTTACTTCGTACCTTCCCAGACGCGATGTCCTGGCTTGTTTGGAGTGAAAGAGAAGCAAAAGACTGTGTGAGTTGAACTTTATAAACTGTTGTTACTGAGCATATTTTTTAAAGATGTGGAGTTGCCGATGAGAAAATCCCCCCTCTAGTTGGATGGAAGGAGTGCCTGGACGCGTTCGGAGGATTTATGAGCTGTGACGCACTTTGAATTGGAGCAGCGACCTGAAGCTAAGTTCAGCTATAGGGCAAGGAGATCCATTAATTTACCAAGAGTCTATGGTTTGATGTTTGGGTCTTCTGCCTGGAAAAGCTGTAAATTTTATAAAGATCGTTAATCTGCATGGTTATGAGAGAAAACGAAAGTGATTTGAGCTTTTTAAGATGGCGCTGCTTCGTGTTGACGACGCAACAGGGAGCTCCAGACTAAGAAGATTTATGGGGAGGCTGGACTGATTAACCCACACAGGAGAAAGAACATCTGTGAAACCTTGTTTGATATTTATCTCAGCAGCTGGGAAACAATCGGTTGAAAGTGGAAAACATCTATATGACTGTAAGGGAAAGATCTGGATTATTATGAACTTGGAGAGACGATTTGAACTTTAGAAAAAAGACGGCAGTGGACGGTTGCGAGGAATCCCCAATTTCTTGAAGCATGGGAACCCAAAAAAATTTTCTAGATGATTTGGCATAACATTCGGTTTGATTGATATATATGTGTATAATTTGAAATAATGAATGTGATATAATTGGTTTTAATTGGGAAATTAATAAAAATATATTTTTTTAAAAAAAAGAGTTATGCAACTGCGCAAACCTCTGCGGATCCCTGTAGTGTGCTGGTGTTCGTATGACACCAGTCACTGTGATGTTCGGGCTGAAGAATAATTAAGAAGCTCCCGAACGATTTACCAGGAGGGAGGGAACATGCCAGTCAGGCATATGTTTCTGCCATGGTCCTACTCATGAGTAGGCCTTTTCCTGACAGGCAGGAGCTGGGACTGAACAACGGGAGCTCACCCCGTCGCAGGGATTCAAACCGCCAACCTTCTGATCGGCAAGCCCAAGAGGCTCAGTGGTTTAGACCACAGCACCACCCGCGTGTGAGACTGGGAGGCCAACATGGGAACCTGGGAAGCCTTGGAGAGGAGTGCCTAGCACAGTACTGGGGAGCCTCTGACCTGCCAGATATCATTGGACTACAGTGCCTACCATCCATGACCAGTATACCTGAAGGAGCGTCTCCACCCCCATCGTTCTGCCCGGACAGTGAGGTCTAGTACCGAGGGCCTTCTGGCGGTTCCCTCATTGCAAGAAGCCAAGTTGCAGGGAACCAGGCAGAGGGCCTTCTCGGTGGTGGCGCCCGCCCTGTGGAACGCCCTCCAATCAGATGTCAAAGAGAAAAACAGCTACCAGATTTTTAGAAGACATCTGAAGGCAGCCCTGTTTAGGGAGGCTTTTAATGTTTAATAGATTTTTTATTTCATTTTTCTGTTGTTAGCTGCCCAGAGTGGCTGGGGAAACCCAGCCAGATGGGTGGGGTGTAAATAAATTATTATTATTATTATTATTATTATTATTATTATTATTATTATTATTCAGCATGCTGGCTGGGGTTGATAAACATTTGTAGTCAAACAACGTCTGGAGGGTCATGGCTTCGCCACCCATGACCTAGTTCTACAGCATCCAAAGAGCATTGAATGGTTAAAATCTGAACCTATTCTACTCCCAACCTTGCATTGTTCTTGTACATCTGCACTATGAACACGGGCTTTTATTATAGCTGAGTTTGTTAGAGTGTGGGGATGACTGATGGTGATGGTGATTTTATTATTATTTATACCCAGCCCATCTGGCATGGTTTCCCCAGCTAGTCTGGGCAGCTTATAGCATATCTAAAAACATAATAAAAACATCAAGAATAATGCCAAGGTTGCAGATTTGATCCCCATATGGGACACCTGCATATTCCTGCATTGCAGGGGGTTGGACTAGAGCAGGCATCCCCAAATTCCGGCCCTCCAGATGTTTTGGCCTACAACTCCCATGATCCTTAGCTAACAGGACCAGTGTTCAGGGATGATGGGAATTGTAGTCCAAAACATCTGGAGGGCCAAAGTTTGGGGATGCCTGGACTAGAGGTTCCTCAGGGTCCCTTCCAACTCTACAATTCTATGATGGACCCTCCTTAAGTAGAAGGGGCAGAGGGAGGTGAAACGACTGGCTCTTCCTCTGACATCGTTCACCTTCCATATAATCGGCCCAACTTTTATTTGTTAAAAAACTAGTTGAATGAATGAATGAATGAATGCTGTCTATTTAAAATGGTCTGGAAGATCACCAGATCCGTTTATGGGCAGTGTGCTTTCAAATAATACCCTCTGCCACTCTAGGCAGCTTCTAACACATATAAAAACATACTAATACATTAAACATTACAAACCTTCCCTATACAGGGCTGCCTTCAGAGGTCTTCTAAAGTTACTTATCACCTTGGCTTAGCAGTTGCATATCCGCCAACATTTCTTTGATGAAAATAGGGGCGGCCTAGGGAAAAGCGGTGCGTTCCGGTATCAAATCAGAAACCGGGATGACTGGGATGATTTCTGTAAATCCGGGCCTGTCCCTGGAAAATAGGGACACTTAGAGGGTCTGTGAAATGAATGTTTGGACTCTCTCTCTCTCTCTCTCTCTCTCTCTCTCTCATACACGATCAGTAAAGCAGAAAAGGGAAAGCTCTTATAAGACATGGCAGGAACAAAATTCTGTGCTGTAAGAGCTGGTGGGTGAAACTTCGGGTGTGAGTCCTGAACACTGGTGGGGCCTGTGAGATGGCTAGTTAGCCCCTGCCTTAATCTGATCTCACCGGGCAGAAATTCCCGGTGGGGCTTCCTTCCACATAAATACACTGGTGATTGCAGCTTCCGTAATCTCCTCATTTTGGCTAAACATTTCAGAATTCTCAGGTGCACAAGCCTCCTTGTATTTGGCAGTCTGAGTTTGACTGGGAGAGTTACGTCGAGATTGAAATAATTTTTATAGCTTTCTCTCGTCAGTAGTTTCTCTATTTTTGGCTGTGCCTTCGGGGACCTTCTCTGAAGAATGCAATACAAGTGCTTGAATTGGATTAGATTGGATTTTCAATCATTCATTTATTCATATGCTTGCTCATAACTGGCTGCATCAGGGTTTTCTAAGCCCATTTGTTTACAGCTAGTTTATGGATAAGTAGCACTCTTGTAATCACTTTATTTGTATATGTTGTGCACTGCAATCCTGCCAGGGTAGGATCTGAATCTATAAGCTCTTTCTCATTATTCTGGTTACAGACTCTCCATCCTTGCCAGTTTTTGTTTCATTATTAAAAAAAGAGAGAAAACATATAGGGGGAAATCACTGGGTAATTCAAACTGTAAAGCTATATTAGTATTAGCATTTCTTCTCTACACTTCTGCACTGCAGAGACTTTGGAAAGCAGAATATCTTGATGCTCTTACTACAGAATGCAAAGATGCAATCCCTAAATCAGTTAGGGCTCCTATTTAACCTAAGCCAAGGGCTCCCCAAGCTAAGGCCCAGGGGCCGGATGCGGCCCAATCGCCTTCTAAATCCGGCCCGCAGACGGTCTGGGAATCAGCATGTTTTTACATGAGTAGAATGTGTCATTTTATTTAAAATGCATCTCTGGGTTATTTGTGGGGCAGAGGAATTCGTTCATTCCCCCCCCCCCAAAAAAAATATAGTCCGGCCCCCCACAAGGTCTAAGGGACAGTGGACCGGCCCCCTGCTGAAAAAGTTTGCTGACCCCTGGCCTAAGCGTTCCAGAGACCAGTCTAGTGAGTTGTCCCCCCGCCCCGACTGTATTAAAATAATCTAATTTTCTGGAGTTTGAAGACACCAATCTTATTCTAGGAATTAAATATACTAAGTAGATTTTTCTTTGCATAAATTATCTAATTTGCATGCTTATGGCCTTGTTCCAGGATGCGACTGTACATGGGGTGACTTTGCTGAGTGATACGTGGTCCCAGAAGGTGGTGGGGAAATGGAGTTACAGTTAAAGATGTAAGTTTAATATGCATAGAGTGTGATGTTTGTCAGCATTGTATTTAAAATGCTACGCATGGAAGTTTGCATTAGACAAGAGAGTTTTGTCTCTGGCAAATGCAGCGAGGGAAGGGGTGAATGTTTCTATTTAAGGGTTTAAGCGAATTGATGATTCATCTCTGGAAATCTGAGGCCAAGCAGATCTCTTTTCAGCAGAAAATCTGAAAACTTGGTATCTTTGTCAGTCATTGGAGCCTGCAGCAGTAAAAGCTCAGTTTAGTAATCATGAAGAAGCAAGATGCTTGCAAAGAATCTCTCTCTTTAACTAGCGAGAGGAAGGCTTATTTAACTGTATCAAGGACCAAAAAGAAGACTGGACTACAGAGAAATGTGTTACTTTGTATTTTGCCAATATTTGTTTTGCAACTATTTTAAAACTGTTTCCAGTAAAACTTTGAAACTCATTCTTTTGTCGGAGGACAGATTCCTTTCTCCTCTGCACAAGGTTTCAGACCATAGATTTCTGTTTGCAGCTATGTCTCCCTGCTGGCTCTTGTGAAGTTGTGTGAGATGGTGACTGTCCCACAGGATCTCATGAGAGGGTGAAAAGACTGAGGCCTTAAAAGGCCTTACCCAAGAGACTTGGGGGACGTTTTGACCCACAAGTTTCCCACCCTTGCACCGCAATTCGGGTCTCTGGTTGACAAGATCAGGAGGGACCCCCCCCCCCATTAACCTCAACTGACCACTGGTTAGTAGGGGGACTTTGCCTTTTCTTAGTGAGCTATGGCTTCTTTAATTGGGGCACCAATTGGCTGTGGTAAAAAAAAAATGGCACAGGGCAGGATCAGCATAGCAAAAGGGGCCTGGAAAGAGGATTAGCAATGGCATACCCTACATTTGGGACCCAGGTGGCGCTGTGGGCTAAACCATTGAGCCTAGGGCTTGCTAATCAGAAGGTTGGCGGTTCGAATCCCTGTGACGGGGTGAGCTCCCGTTGCTTGGTCCCAGCTCCTGCTCCTGCCAACCTAGCGGTTCGAAAGCACATCAAAATGCAAGTAGATAAATAGGAACTGCTACAGCGGGAAGGTAAACGGCGTTTCCATGTGCTGCTCTGGTTTGCCAGAAGCGGCTTTCTCATGCTGGCCACATGACCTGGAAGCTATACGCCGGCTCCCTCGGCCAATAATGCGAGATGAGCGCGCAACCCCAGAGTCGGTCACGACTGGACCTAATGGTCAGGGGTCCCTTTACCTTTCTCTACATTTGGGTGGAATCTGCCTGGCTGGAATTTCTTACTCCTGTCATCCAATGAGACTCTTTGGATGGACACTTGGCTTGCACCATGCTAGAGTTCAATGTTAGGTATCTCCCAGGGAAATGATGTTTCCCCGGACCTTGAGCACTCATTCTGTGGAATATAGAGACTTAAGCGTTCTGCAGGATCAGAGCAAAGGTCTTTCTAGTCTAGTTTAGTCTCACAGCGATGAAACAGATGCCTTTAGGAGAATCTCATGTTGTGGGAACATCATGGTTAATAGCCATTGATAGGCACATTCCCCATTAATATGTCTCGCTCCCTTTCATTCCTTGGTTTTGGTTCTGTCATCTCCCACCTCCCTTTTAAGTGATTTTGGCTGTAAATACATGGAAACCAATAAATTGTAAATGTTTGCAGGGTCCTCCCCCTTCTAATAACCAACTCAAATTATAGGCATTTATCTCCGTGCAAGCAGAGGAGGGTGTCTGATAAATTATAATGCCTTAAAAATTTTCTCCAGCTGAACATATGAAAGGTTCTGGACCTCGCTGATGTGCAATAAATCCTAATGCCAGGAATGAAGTGTTGATTTGGGTATTGGTTTCTGCAGAATTTCATTTAAACTAAAACACATTCCTCATCATCCGACAATACTTTAAATTAAAATTACCAGCAACCCGTTTGGAAGTACCTTGTGGATATTTCACATTGAGGGTGTTTAATAATCACGCCTGTTGTTACTGACAGCAAGCGATGAAATCTCTGCTCAGGTATTTCTTCGGCTTGCAATTGCTATAGAATATCAGGTGTGTGATTAGCGCTGTGTAATTATGGAGAGAGGAGCTTTATTTTATTTTATTTTTTTATAAAAAGAGAAAGAGAAAGAGGAGGGAAATGTACATTCCAAAACTGCCATTCTGTTAAATACCAAAGCCCATTATGATGCAGCTGCCGAACATTTTGGACAAGGTCTGCTCTTCCCTCTTTTGAAAGTGTCTGCAAAATGCAGCTGGTGTCCAGCTTGTTTTCTAGCGGGACTATTTGTATGCCAGAGCAGTCAGTAAACATTTAAGCAAATAGCAATCAAACACACTGGACCAAATTCATCCCTGATACAATGCCATATTCTCCATTTCAGCAGATTGAGTAGTTTGGGTCCATGGGTTTCTATCACAGTTTCAGCACCGTAATATTACACTACTCTGGCCAACTTTTGTGCATGCGTGTGTATAAGAGAGAGAGAGAGAGAGAGAGAGAGAGAGAGAGAGAGAGAGAGAGAGAGAGAGAGAGAGAGAGAGAGAAGGAAGGGTGTCTGATAACTGACAATAGTTGTCTTTCCAAAAAAAGAAGATTTCTGTTTGGTAACCTTTAGGCAATACTCATAGCTGAGATAAAAGAAAATGGGAAAATGCAGCTGCCACTCATTTTCCAAATGAAGACCCAAATTGAGGGAAAACATCTGTTCATGGTTGGCTTAGTATCCCAGTAGCTGGACAGCTTTCCGGGATTTATACGGCTTGCACGCTTTCCTTTTGTAAAATAGCTCAGCATGTTCTAGCATTGAAAAACATGTGTTCTCATATGTCTCCCTTGGGCAATGGAGGGATTCTATATTTCTGGTAGAGTCATTGTTTCATGTTTCGTCTCAAGCGAAATGTGGAGGTAAGTTTGGAGATTCCTGCTTCAGAGGAGGGAGGGAGAGAAGAATGAGTGAACAGGGAAATAAATAATAAAAAGTCACAGGAATAAAGTGTATTTGGCCTAACATGTTTCGGAAGATTATTGCACAGGGACAGTTAAATGCACAACACTATCTTATATAATAATAATAATAATAATAATAATAATAATAATAATAATAATAATAATAAATAAATAATTTATAATTTATAATTTACACACCATCCATCTGACTGGGTTTCCCCAGCCACTTTCGGGGGCTTCCTGCAAAATATAAAAATATAACAATTCACCAAATATTAAAAGCTTCCCTAAACAGGGCTACCATCAGATGTCTTCTAAAAGTCAGATAGTTGTGTATTTCCCTAACATTCGATGTTTTGACATTGACATTGCCTTGTCAGCTTTTGCCTCTGGCCGCACCAGTCATTGGCTTGTAGTTTGCTTTTCCATTTTTTAAAACATTTAAACATATTCTTATTATTCACTCTCTATATTGCTCACACAAGCCCTTCGACTTCCCTCCCTCCTGCTTCCTGGTTTTCTAATTTTCATCTTTATATCCTAGCATTTATAAATCTTCCTCTTTACATTTTTTCTTTCCACATCTCTTTAATTTTTAGATAAAAGTAAAAGGGTACAAATCATTGTCATTACGAGTCTTCTTACAATCCTGCAAGTGCTGTTAGTTGATTACAATGTTCTTTCAAATATAATATAAATTTACTCCACCCCCACCGTTCAGCCCGGACACTGAGATCCAGCGGCGAGGGCCTTCTGGTGGTTCCCTCATTGTGAGAAGTGAGGTTACAAGGAACCAGACAGAGGGCCTTCTCGGTAGCAGCACCCGCCCTGTGGAATGCACTTCCATCAGATGTCAAGGAAATAAGCAGTTATCCTAATTTTAAAAGACATCTGAAGGCAGCCGTGATTAGGGAAGCTTTTAATATTTAATGCTGTATTGTTTTAATATTCAATTGGGAGCCGCCCAGAGTGGCTGGGGAGACTCAGCCAGATGGGCGGGGTATAAATAATTATTATTATTATTATTATTATTATTATTATTATTATTATTACTCCAGTCCTTTTGGAAAGCTTGATCCTGTTGGTTTTGGATTTCCCCAGTCAGTTTCGCCAATTGTGCATAGTCCATCATTTTCATCTGCCACTCTTCTAATGTTGGTATCTCTTGCTGTTTCCATTTTTGGGGCTAAAAGAGTACTTGCTGAAGCAGTTACATACATAAACAGTTTTTGATCTCCCTTTGGTATCTCTTCCCAAACTAACCCCAGCAAGAAAGCTTCAGGGTTTTTTTTTAACAAAGGTATTCTTGTACATTTTCTTTTACTCATTATATATCATTTCCCAATATGCCTTTACCTTACCACAAGTCCACCACATATGATAGAAGCTCCCTTCTTTTTCTTTACATTTCCAACATTCCTTATTTCTCAAATAAATGTGACTCTCGGGCTGATGGAGGGGGTTCCTCACTTTTGCGATATCCTCTGCAGCACATGGACTCTCGTGTGGGGATTTAAACTCACATGCCCTGGCTTGCTTTACAGGAACAGCCTCACGTTTATTCCCACTATGGGGGAAATAAAAAAGGAAAATAAGCCTGTAATTTCAGCCCATAGGAGCCAACTCCTAGGGACCGAAGTCCCTTTGCTCCCCCCCCCCAAAAGTATTTGAGGTGGTAGCATCCCTAAAGTTGATGGGCACTGCCATTCAAATGGTGTCCATGTACTTTGTCTTGTGATCAAATATGTGTGGTGGGGGCTTACCTGCCCTCCCTAATTTTATTCAAGTTGGTACCCCTGTTTCAGCTATGACTGCAATGTGTTCGAAAGAATACTGTCTGTATAAGGCAAATGTTTTCAGCAACCAGATATTGAACACATCACTACAGAGCAGGCAGGACACTTCTAAATCTCTTGATGTGAAATTATATGGTATCTCACATATTAATACAATTTTGAGAAGCCTACTGCAGCCATTTCAGTGATATGTTTTTATGCCTAGGTACCCGCTGGCTAAATTATCCCCACTCTCATTGAGACTATCTGTAGGAAGTAATTCTCTCTGACAGTGGAGATACTTATCTGGTGCTAAGTAGGTTTGATCATTTGCTGACACCCATAGTAATATCCCATTCATGAAACCATGCAGATGTTCCTGCTGTGTAAACCAAAGAGAACATTGTAAACCATTTTCCCCCCCTTTTTTTTTTACTATCCAAGAGCAAATTTGAGCTCAGCCAATATCTATATATACGGCTCGGATGTCAGCAACAGAAGGGGAACCTTAACATTATGTCTTTGAAATACAGTTTCTCCCTGGGAATAATGGGACTGACAAATTCTTTGTTTCATTTCATTTCCCCTTTTCAGCTCACTTTCTAGTTAGAATCCCTAATCCCTAAGCAGATGGAATATTGTGTTTACATGCCACCTCAAAGAGTAGTGGCTTTATTTTTATTTCAACAAGGAACTAAACACCAAAACACACCTTAGACGAATAAAAACTCTGATCTCCACAGCATTGAGTATAAACAATGAAAAGTTTTAATCGTTTATGCTTAAAAAAACCCCAACACCAAATCACCTTCCTTTCAAAATGCCCAATAGAATTAGACATTATTTTAATTGTGTGAATGCAATTCACAGGGATGTTAACAGTTGTGTAAATAGCCCTATGGAAGTCTGAGCAGCCTTAGGACCATGGGGGGGGGGCAATGAAGAAGAGCAATTTAGCTCTCACTTTCTCATGACTCTTACCAAAACAGAACAAACACCCATTGCTGAAGCTGCTATTTGCAACTGAAGGGAAGCCCCCATGGACACTCATGGGAGCTTCCCCTGAAATGCAGCTTCCGAGACTGCACTTTTTTCAGGATGATGACACATAGCTGCCAAGTTTTCCCTTTTCTCGCGAGGAAGCCTATTCAGCATAAGGGAATTTCCCTTTAAAAAAGGGATAACTTGGCAGCTATGTGATGACACGAGAAAGGGTTAAACTCTCCCACTTCCACCCTGCACTGTTCAGAGGCTCCAGTTCACACAAAAAATGCCATACCTATTTTGGCCGTAAAGTAAAAAGCAATATCAGATAATGTATTACATGATTTGCTATAGTGCCGAAAGGGATTCTGCCAGAATTGAACTGCAAAATTCAGAGAAGTGCAAATTTCAAAGGATGGCCTACGTGTCACTGTACTCGGTCTACTTCCATATCAGATGCTGAATCAGCAACAAACAACATCGCTATTTGCTTTGGTCACACTGTTTTGTTTTTACGTGCAGCAAATAACCTGCCATACATTCACAGTCATGGGGCCAATTCATATGTTGCTTTTGCAGTGTGTGAATCATTCTGAGCAAACTAGACATCACATCAGAGCAGGAATGAGACTCCTGTGGAGCAATGGGCCAGTGTGTCCGGCTGTTAACCAGAAAGTTGGTGGTTCAAGTTGTGAGCAGAATTCCTGCATTGCAGGGGGTCAGGCCTCATCATGGTACTGAAACGACCTTGGTTGTGCTGGTCGATGATCTCCAGCAGGCTAGGGCCAGAGGTGAAAACTGTTTCCTAGTTCTGCTGGAACTCTCAGTGGCCATCAACCATAACATCCTTCTAGACCAGGCATCCCCAAACTTCGGCCCTCCAGATGTTTTGGACTACAATTCCCATCATCCCTGACCACTGGTCCTCTTAGCTAGGGATCATGGGAGTTGTAGGCCAAAACATCTGGAGGGCCGCAGTTTGGGGGTGCCTGTTCTAGACCATCTAGAGGAGCTGGGAGCACTGTTATACAGTGGTTGTGTTCCTTCCTCGTGTGCCATGTCCAGAAAGTGGTGTTGGAGGATGAGTGTTTGGACCCCTGGGCTCTCACTTGTGGGGTGCCTCAGGGCTCCGTCCTTTCCCCCATGTTTTTAAACATCTACATGAAGCTGCTGGGAGAGACCATCAGGGGGTTTGGGCTGACTGCCCACCAGTATGATACCCAGTTCTACCTCTCCTTCAAATCAAAACCAGTGAGGGCAGTGAAGGTCCTGTGTGAGAGCCTGGAGGTGGTTAGAGGATGGATGGTGGCTAACAGGTTGAGGTTGAATCCTGACAAGACAGAAGTACTGTTCTTGGGGGACAAGGGGCAGGCAGCTGTGGAGGACTCCCTGGTCCTGAACGGGGTAACCATGCCCCTGAAAGACCGGGGGTGCAGCCTGGGAGTCATTCTGGACTCACAGCTGTTCAGGGAAGCTGTTTACCAGCTCCATCTGGTACGCAGGCTGAGACCCTACCTGCCAGCAGATTGTCTTGCCAGAGTGCTGCATGATGTGATGAAGAGGGCCATTGCTCTGCTGGTGTGTTTCCACTGCACTGACCTCACCCCCTCTTTCTCCTAGTAAGCACAGCAAGCCACCAGGCAGAAAGTCAGAGACTGCACAAACACACCAGGGCAAGGTGTTTCTGATGCTTATTTTCCACTCCAGGCTAATGACACTTCTGTGGGAGAGAGCTGCACTGATTTTCTGTCTATTAAGCATTACATGGAATCACACGTTATATATGCCTGTTTGTGTGCCCAGTGCTGAAGTTCTTTTCAGGCTTGATTCCAGCCATGTGCTTAGAGAATGTGAACACGTCTCTATGTGTCTTTGTTAGAGAAGAGAGGCAGGGAGCAGAAAAAGAGGGATGGAAGCATAGAGAAAGTCGGCAGGAGATACAATAGTTCTGAAAAGTATTGTGGGAGCCCATCTGTGATTTTTTCACAAGTTTCCCCGTACACTTTCCATTTGCCTTTGTTTCTCTTGGTTTCCGCTTTGTACGTTCGATTTCTGCTCCTTCCAGCTTTCTTAGCTTCAGAAATGATTCATGGAGGATCATGTATGCCAGTTAAATTTTTAACGTGAAACATGCACACAGGTCACCCACCTCTCTGCCATGAGCCATCTGAGCATTTTCAGAGATGCATCGCAGGCAGCGCTGGAAAGTGGAGCGCCTCCCACTATTTCTTTCTGGTCTCCATGGTTGTGGCATTTTCAACAGCACTGTTACCATCTGTCTAACAATGAGAGAGCACCCTGAGGGGGTCTCCGGTCTACCTACACCAGCCTCCTGTGCTAGTCAACATTCCTTAAAATCATTACCACTTAGCTTCTGCATGCAATTAGCACTCATAAGCATTCCATGGAACTTCTATCAGTTAAGCACTCAACTTCTGATAGAGCTACCTATGTGAGTCCCCCATAAAGGTTTGAAGATCAACACCTGGGCTTGTCAGCGTTTCACACAGGTTATTTCAAGAGACCTTCAGAAACAAAGGAGTATAATAATTGCTGTACAGTGGTACCTCAGGTTAAGAACTTAATTCGTTCCAGAGGTCCATTCTTAACCTGAAACTGTTCTTAACCTGAGGTGCCACTGAGGTGCCAGCTAATGGGGCCTCCAGCTGCCGCCGCGCCGCCACCATGCGATTTCTGTTCTCATCCTGAAGCAAAGTTTTTAACCCGAGGTACTATTTCTGGGTTAGCGGAGTCTGTAACCTGAAGCGTCTGTAATCTGAGGAACCACTGTATAGGAAGTGGTTTTATGGAGTTGGGTTTGAAGGAGCTGGAAAAGAATCTGTTGCACTCATGTTGACTTTTTGGGTTTTAACTTTCTGCACCTATCCCAGCTCTTATCTCCTTGTTAAAACCTCATTTGAAAAACAGAACTCTCAGATATAAAACTTCCAATCTTTCTCATGATACTGTTTGTACTGTCATTATTTCCCCCACGCCCCGTTATATTCTTTGTATCATTTCCATCTAGTCAAAAAAGAAATGTTTGTTACCTTTTATCACTTACAGGTATCATTCAAGTTCTGCTAATATAGTAGACTTAGTACAATATAATCTTAAATATTCTTGAATCTCCATATATTTTCTGATTTGAGACTCCTCTAACTCTTCCCGTCAATTTTGCTAGTTGTAGATATTCTATCATAAGTACCTGCCGATTATCCGTTATCGTTGGTAATATTTCACTTTTCCAATTTCTCGCCACAAGAATTCTTGCTGCTGTAATTGTATACATGAACATTGATCTTTTAAAAAATAAATAAATTATGATGGAAATATACCTAGAAGGACGATCTCAGTGGTTTTTTTTAAAAAGGTAAGTTTAAATAGTTTCTTAAATTCATTGTAGATGTTATTCCAATATTCACCAATAACTGCACAGGTCCACCACATATGGTAATATGACCCAACATCTTTCTTACATCTCCAACAAGTTGGTGACCTTCCTTTGTACATCTTATTGAGTTTTTGAGGGTTGTGGTGCTATCTATACAACATCTTCATGGTGTTTTCCCTTAGGTTATAGCATGCTGTAAATTTAATATCTACCCTCCACATTTTTCCCCATTGTTCCATATAAATGTTGTATCCAAAATCCTGTGCCCATCTTACCATAACTGCTTTAACTTGTTCTTCTTTTACTCCCCACTCTAGAAGGTAGTCATAAATTTGTGAAATATTTTTTCCTTTATTAAAGATTAATTCTCTTTCGAATTTGGATGCTTCTTTTACAATTCCTTCTTTTGTATCTATGGCCAATCTTTGATTTAACTGTAAGTATTGTAACCAGTGGCTTTTAATTTCATCATATTTTTTCAGAGTTGGTTTGTCCCTATCTGCTTCTAAAATTAATTGGTACGTAGGCCACTCTCCTTTCATATTTCTTTCTTTCTTTCTTTCTTTCTTTCCTTCTTTCTTTCTTTCTTTCTTTCTTTCTTTCTTTCTTTCTTTCTTTCTTTCTTTCTTTACTACCATGGCTTCTGTAGGTGATGTCCAAAGGGGTATTTTTGGTTCTAGTATTCCTTTATATTGTATAGTGATTTTCTTATCACATGACTCAAAAATCCCCTATGGATCTTCACTTTTCTTTATATTAAATAAGCATGCCATCCATACCGATTATAATGGCCTTTGAGGTCTAGCACATCAGTGTCTTTTAGTGTAATCCATTCTTTTATCCAAACCAATCCTGCAGCCGCGTGGTATAATTCCTGATCCGGCTGTGCGGAGCCTTCTCTCTCCTTTCTATCTATTAGTAACTGGTGCTTGATTCTTGGTTTCTTCCCATTCCACACAAATTTAGCTACAGTATTTCCCTTTTCCAGTACTGATGAAAGTCTGCAAAGTTTTCACATGCTAGAGTAAATGCTTAGTAACAACTTGTTATTCAACTGTCATAACAGTATCATAAATACATCATTTCTTCTTGAAGTTTTGATTCACAGGAGGAATCTGCTGTCCTGGTGCAGCATGTAAATGCTTCTCTCCATTACCCAACAATTCACTCATTCATGACAATGGAAGTAGATGATTTGCTAGGGTGGATTTATCCATCCACAGAAAAGAAGAAGGCAGTGCATAGATTTTAGGGCACACATTGGGGAGCATATGAATTGCGGCAATAAGGTGCCAATTGTGATGCACAACTGAATTATTGTACAATTTGAAACAACAGCTTCTGTATCTTGTGAAAGGATTGTTTTGCTTGCTTTCGCTGCATAAAGGTTCCCCATGGTATTAAGCATACAACCTTTGCAATATTGTTAAGTACCTATATTTTTGTTTATTAGCTGATGTCTGCTGCACCATGTCTCAAGGGCTAAAGCAAACAGTGTGAGCATTAGACATTAAAGGTCATATGAGATTACTATACCTTATCAAACTAAATGCATATATTTTGACATTTTAAATACAGGACATAAAATGGAAGCAATATATCTGTGCAACTGTACACCACTTTTCTGCTATGGTAAGCAACATTCGGGAAGCGTTGGAGCAAGCCTTACAAAAACTGTAATGTCATTCAAAAAATGTTACATACAAAAAATGTTACTTTTGAACTATTGATAGCACATAAGGCTTTTAAATTAGATACAATTAAAAATAGAATGCCTTCACTTTCTCTCCCTCTCTTCCTGCATATCCAGCCCAGAGTGTTTGGCTATACAGTATCTGCCAATATATGTTGTTATGTCAACATTATCTCCAGTAATAACCTCAGAATAATTCAGCATCATTGTAGAGATGTTAGGGAAACTTCAGCGTACATATAGATTACCATACTTTCCCATCTATAGGACTCCCCCAGGTATAAGACGCCCCCTATTTTTTGGGACTCAAATTTAAGAAAATGGGGGGAGATGGCACAGAGTTGTTGAGCTTTATTGGGGGGCGGTTACCCAGGGTTGTTGAGCTTTTTAAAAGGGGGATTGCCAAAAATCGCTCACCGGCACGCGTCGCAAAATCTGCCTCCCGTCTGTCCCATCGCTGGCAGAAGCTGCCAATCGCCCACCCAACTGCTGGAACATCAGTCAATCAACACCACCCATTGATGTAGCAACCAATAACATGCAGCTGCAGCAGCAACCAATCAAATGTCCACCCTATGATAAGGCGACCCCCACTTTTTGCATGATTTTTAAAGAATAAAACCATAGTCTTATACACAGAAATGTATGATACCCTTGTCCGCAAGGCCTTCCCTTTGAAGGTGTGTGTGTGTAAGAAAGGGGACAAATGGTTGTGCAGCTCTCCTCACCCCTCCATCTTACATTTATGCAACAAAACGTAAGTTACAACATATAGAGTGCAACAGGCTGAATGGTAATTGTAAGGGGGAGGACTTATATAGAACCTCCCCCTTCATCCAAAGCAGCCCGTCTCCCAGCAGTCATGAGAGCGAAGGGTCTGATGGAGGGAGTCAGGAAACGGAGAGGGAGTGCCAGGGCTCTGGCAACATCCAAGAGCCCCAGCTCCATAGGCAGGAAGAGAGGGAGGCAGAAAGAGAGGACAGGAATCGGTCAGACAGAAGAGCCGTCCCCCCGACGCCAGAATTGAGGAGGAGGAGGAAAGGGAGGCGCTTCTCAGTTCCGAGGCTTTTATGTTGGTCCAAAACATGGAAGGGGCAGTGCAGGAATCTGACTCGAGCGGGTAGGCATGGAATCAGCAGTCCATTACACTCATAGCTGCCAAGTTCTCCCTTTTTTTAAGGGAAATTCCCTTATGCTGAATAGGCTTCCTCGCGAGAAAAGGGAAAACTTGGCAGCTATGGTTACACTGTAAATAATGTGCACCAATAAAAACGTCTGAAAGACAAGCATGTGGAAGGTCGTTACTCAAGAGTAGTCACTACAACCCTGACAGTAATGATTGGTAACAAATTTCTTTACTGGTTAAAAATAATAGTTACAAACATTACCATTCAGCCTGTTGCGCACAGTATATGTTGTAACTATTGCATCTGCGTAACAAGGTATTGCATTTGTTTTGACAAAACATAAATTACGCACAATATAATCTCTGCTGTGTGATGTGGACAGAACATTTGCAGTAGTAAGCTTAATGTTGCTGGTCTCATGCTGTGGAATACTCTTCCAGCAGAGATTTGGCACAGATCCTCACTTCTGACTCGAAAACATCACTCGAAAACCTTTTAATGCTGTGTGACCTTTGCAGCTATATTTAAACTTCTATGGTTTGCCAGCCATTCTAATTATTACTTTGCATTGTTTCTGTGGCATTATACATACTGTTGCAGGCCGCCTTAACATTTAAGCAAGTTGGAGAAATGCGCTAAGAGGAAGGCACGCTTGGCAAATCCACCCCGTGATCAGCTCCCGCCTGGAAACCAAGGTCCCCACTGTGGAAGGACGTGTGGATCCAGAATTGGCCTCCACAGTCACTTACGGACCCATTTTTAAAATCGTATATAATATTGTTTCCATTGACTGACAGACCAACATGGCTTCACTTCTGGAACTCCTTCACTTTATAGATGATTACACCAATACATCAGGGGTCAGCAAACTTTTTCAGCAGGGGGCCGGTCCACTGTCCCTCAGACCTTGTGGGGGACCGGACTATATTTTGAAAAAAAAATATGAACAAATTCCTATGCCCCACCAATAACCCAGAGATGCTTTTTAAATAAAAGAACACATTCTACTCATGCAAAAACACCAGGCAGGCCACACAAATAACCCAAAGATGCATTTTAAATAAAAGGACACATTCTACTCATGTAAAAACATGCTGATTCCCGAACCATCCCCGGGCCTTAGTTTGGGGACCCTGCAATACATCATGGAGCTCAGCATTGCCATTGAAATTGAAACTGATACAAGGCTCTGCCTCAGTGTGGTATGATACACCGGCAAAGGGCCCCCGGATGTTTCACGGTCTATTTCCATGCCTTTATACTCATTTGCTGCCACCAACCAGTAACTGTACTGGTACACATATATTGGATCCCAGTCAGGTGAAAGGCAAACCAAACAATTAAGTTTATTTAAGATGATCTCACAAGCAAATAAATTCTTCACAGTTTCTCAGGTACATTTGCTTAAACTTATCCTTTGCTACTAGTTCCCCCAACGTCCTCCTGACTCTGAAATTCCCTTCTTAGTTCTCTCTCAGACTCAGCACAACAGCTCACCTCTCTAGCTCTATTCTAACCCTCTCTCCCTCAACTCTCTCCCTTATATCCTCCCTCCTTCTGCCTACTGAGCTCCTATTGGCTCTTCACTCTTCCTTACTAATTAACCCTTGCTGGTCCCCTAGAGGTAAAACGCCACACTCAGGTAATATAAACTCCCCTGTACCACCACTGCCTTCTGCCTCAGCACCCTTAATTCCGCCTCAGCACCCATAATTCCACTCACCGAACTTGCATTATTTATACTTTGAGCAACCTCACAAACCTAATACTAAATACATGGAATAATAGCAGAGCACAATAACTCCAAAAGCATTGGAACAGGTCTTCCGTTTAGATTATTTAACCCTCTCTTTTTATATATATTTATAAATATTCTTATTGGGTGGCATTCAAGTAAGCTTTACACAAAATAAAGCCACAGAAATGAATGCACCTAACTTGCTCGTTAATTTCAGCCAGCCTGCTCTGTGTTAAACTTACTTGAATACAACCCACTGGATATTTCTTAACGCTTAGTTATTTATAACATGTTTAAAAGCATAACAGAAGGTCTGTAGCTTAGCAGTAAGCCCTGGTGTTTGCATTCAGAAGATACCAGTTTCAATCCCTGACGGATTAAGGTAAGAAGGTAGGGAAAGGACTCCTGCTTCAAATTAGGGATGAGGAGAAGTTTGGTTCCGTTTGCATTCTTAGTGCAAATCTACCAAATTCAGACTTCCAAAAGTGTATGTGAGCTGAAATACAGCTAGCTTTCAAAACTGTCCAATAAAAATAAGTGTATTTTTTTCATATATCAGGAAGAATTATGCCCCAAATGCACGTTGCTGAAAATCACACATGTGCAAAATTCCCTTCGGGGGGATTGCTGGCCAAAATATTATTATGAGAAGAAGCACACCTCAAAATGCTGCTGATTTTCTGCAACTTTTACACTGAAAGACTGGAAAGACTTTGGGGGGGGGGGGAGGATGACAAAATTGGCAGATTCATCCATCATTACTTGAAACTGTGGAGATCCACTGATCTGTTTTGACAGTGCACAGCTAGATAGCTAGATAGTTTGACTTGGCTAAGGCAGTTTAACCCAAGGTAACTTAGAAATGAAAGAATAAAATAACAACAAAGTACAAAGGGTTGTACAGGGAACGTGGGTGGCACTGTGGTCTAAACCACTGAGCCTAGGGCTTGCCGAACAGAAGGTCAGTGGTTCGAATCCCCATGATGGGGTGAGCTCCCATTGCTCCTGCCAACTCCTGCCAACCTAGCAATTCGAAAGCAAGTCAAAGTGCAAGTAGATAAATAGGTACCGCTCCGGAGGGAAGGTAAATGGTGTTTCTATGTGCTGCTCTGGTTCGCCAGAAGCAGCTTAGTCATACTGGCCACATGACCCAGAAGCTGTACGCTGGCTCCCTCGGCCAATAAAGCGAGATGAGCGCCACAACCCCAGAGTCGTCCACGACTGGACCTAATGGATAGGGGTCCCTTCACAAATGGTTGTAGCTAACTAAGTTCTACACCAAGTAGACCCAATGTCACTAATAGGCCTAAGGCAGTCAAGCCCATTCATTTCAACAAGTCTACTTTGACTGGAACTTAACTGGACGCTACTCAAAACTATTAAAAGTGAGTATCAAATTAAATAAATGTGAAAATGATTTACAAAAGAAAACAACCTTCAGACCTAGAAGCCGATAAAGAGTGGCTTGGCAGAGCTATACTTTAAGCAAGAGAAAAATGTTGTGGCAGTAAATAAATAAATTTTAGGCCTTATGCTATTGAAACTGCCTTTTCTTCTTTCAACATGCATCAGGGACAAGCAAAATCATTCCCTAGGAATGCGGGAAGGAATCAAACAGAAACTGTGAGGAGGATAGGCTAAATATCATGTTGTGGGGCCGGACTGGCATTATTTACTACTTTAAGTGGAAAATACATTACTTTTTAACATGAGAAGTATTGCCATTACATCGGCAAGAGCACTAATGGAATGTAGATTCACTTAATAACAAATCACACACAAATGCACACAAAGCTTTCGCTTTATCTCAACCCTTTGCACCAAGGAAACCATCAGCATGTATGTGGCTTGGTAAAATAGGGCATCTAAACATGTAATATCTTCCCGGGGTTTACCTGTGTTAATATTAATATAAACAAAATGGAGAGAATAAGTGTGTAATTATCTAACTGCTGTGATATTAGTTTTATGCCTCGCTGTATAATGTGAACTTTCACTGTGGTAAAAAGCCAACTGGGAGTAACAAAATAACCGGTGAGACTTTGGGTGTTACAAGGTATTTAATTTGATAGCAAGGTTAAAAAGCTTGATTCAGTATAGTATACGCTCAAATGGTACCCAAAGCACTGAAGACTTTTATTAGTTTCCAACTGTGCTTAAAGGCACAGATCCTAGTGGAATATCTTCCTGGTATTGACAAATTGTTTAAAGACCAACTTCAGTGTACAAATAACATTAGCCTCCCATATACAGCATCTGACCCCAAGATTAAAACAGCAAGTGCCATTGATCTAACAGTTAAATATCTTTTCAGTGCACATTCCCTAGCCTGGGAAAATATTGACCCGCTATATTTCTGCAAAAAAAGCTGATTTTGTCGTAGTGAAAGAAAACTCGTGCAATCTAATGCCTAGACTTTTAATTTTCCAATTACCACACAATTTTCATGCTAACGATATACTTAACGCAAATTTATTTAACATATTTGCTACGAGCATTTAGCAGTAATCGCAGAAGATTGTGCTCCTAATGACCATGACTATGACCTGCTGACTGGAGTATTTATCAAGTTAAGTTATATATGCTCCATGGAATAAGTAAGATGATATAATTTTATTTTAATTTTAACATAGGAACATGCAAAACTTGTCAATTCTGCATATATGTCTGCATTATCTAAAAGTTACCATTGCATTCTTTAACCATTTATGCAAAAAAGAAAAGAGAAAGAAGAATGGCTATGGAATTTTTTCTTTGCAAGGATAAGGTTTTCTGAACGATTAATGCATACATTAGTTTCAGTTAGCATAAGGGTGCATTGTTCATACATCAAAGTACTGATTGCTTTGCTGTTGCTTATTCTAGATCCCCATTTTTTTTTAAAAAAAATGCCAACCAGTTTGTAAATGCGCACCCTCTCATATTTCTCCAATGAAAATAGGGCTGTCCTATTCTGTTGTCATTGTTGCTGCTGCTGCTGCTGCTGCTGCTGTTATATTTATACCTGACCCATCTGACTGGGTTGCCCCATCCATTCTGAGCAGCTTCCAACATACAGTGGTACCTCGGTTTATGAACACAATTGGTTCCAGAAGTCTTTTCATAAACTGAAGCGTTCATAAACTGAAGCAAACTTTCCCATTGAAAGTAATGGAAAGTGGATTAATCCGTTCCAGACGGGTCCATGGAGTACTCAACCTGAAGCGTCCTTAACCCGAAGCATGGGTGTAATTGGTTCCGGAAGTCTGTTCATAAACTGAAGCAAACTTTCCCATTGAAAGTAATGGAAAGTGAATTAATCCGTTCCAGATGGGTCCGTGGCGTTCGTAAACCGAAAATTCGTAAACCGAGGTGTTCATAAACCGAGGTTCCGCTGTATATAAAAACATAATAAAACATTAAACATTAAAAAATGTGTCAGACAGTTGCTTAGAAATTTGGAATATTGTGCATGCTCTCTCGTATGACTTTTTCTTCTTCAAGTCAGAATACCTTTCACTGATCCATCTCCATTCTTTGCATTCTTTCCCAAAGTGATAAATATATCCTTTCTTCGGAAGAAACAGCAAACGTAAGTGGCCAGACAACTTTGACTCTGTGCCTTAGAGGAAGATTGTTGCTTTGCCTGACATTCTCACATGTTAGAGAACAGGAATGCAATCTCCTAAGGGAAAAAGGGGGGCTTATGACAGTATTTTCCAACATATCAGCATTGTCAGGATTTTGTCAGGATGTGGGGACTTCGTGCCAAGCCGGCATCATTCTTGGCATGACGTGGGTTAATTCTGGAAGCCTGTGGGGAAAAATTCAACTTTGGCTAACCCAAAAGGTTGGAACTTGTGAGAAGGGCTGAGGCCATGAACATGTAGCCCTCTCGCTCCCTAATTGCTGGTGGATTTGAAACACTCTGCTTCTCTGTGTTGGGCCACCTTGTTCAAGGACAGTCTGAACCAGGCATCCCCAAACTGCCGCCCTCCAGATGTTTTGGACTACAATTCCCATCATCCCTGACCACTGGTTCTGTTAGCTAGGGATCATGGGAGTTGTAGGCCAAAACATCTGGAGGGCCACAGTTTGGGGATGCCTGGTCTGAACACTCCATTAATTGGAATGACATTGTTCAGCCTTGCTGTCATAAGACCACCCTTCTATCAGCTGACTTGAGCCATGAAAAGTTACAGTCAATGAGTCTTAGGGCTGGCCGATGTGCAAAACAGCATTACCAGGCCTAAAGGGGTATAAAAACCATCAACCTTAAACAATCACATACCCTCCAACATTTCTCAGATGAAAATAGGAATGTCAAATTCCACAATAACCATAATAATAATTCTGAATAATAAATCTGAAGAAGTGTGCATGCACACCAAAGCTCACACCAATGACAAACTTAGTTGGTCTCTAAGGTGCTACTGGAAGGAATTTTTTTTTATTTTGTTTCGACTACATCAGACCAACACGGCTACCTACCTGTAACCATAATAATAATATTATTTATAACCTACCCCCATCTGATTGGGTTGCCCCAGCCACTCTGGGCTGCTTCCAACATATATAAAAACATAATAAAACATTAAACTTTTTTTAAAAAAAAAACTTCTCTATATAGGGCTGCCTTCAGATTTCTTGTATAATTTCTTGTTTCCCTGGCTTGGGGGTTGCATAACTCCATACCCTCCAACATTTCTCTGATGTAAATCGGAACATCCTAAGGAAAAAAATGGGACATTTTTGGAACAAATCAGAAACCAGGACAGTTTCTGTAAATCCAGGACTGTCCCTGGAAAATAGGGATGCTTGGAAGGTCTGCCCCCACTAGTCCCTTGCTTGCACCCTGTTTTTCCCCATCTAACATCCTGACTTAGATTCATCAAGCCATTTCTCTTGGGCCTCTGTGCATGACTATTTGAGCTAGGTAAAGTAGTTTTTAATTTCATTTTCCGTAGGCATTCTTCCCAAAGTGCTTAAAATCCAAAATCGGAGCTCTTGAAAAGTATTTTCTTCCTGGTAGGCAACAGCATTGCTGCTATTTTAGAACTTTAAATAAATTTATTCCATAATATGGTATTGTAATTTGGAAATTTTGCCTTGGTTGCAATCCAGTACTTTTGAATCCTTGAGATATATTTGGCTCCTTCCTAAGTGTTTATCTTTTCTGGAGGCTCCTGGAGGCAAAGAATGAACATTTGCCATGGAATCTCTCTGTATTTGGATTTATCAGTAGGCTTTCACCTCAGACTGTAACTTGTGGGACAGCCTACAAGTCGGGGGCTGGGAGTAACTCTGAGCCTCCTATTTTGACAATCATATGCAAATATTATAGGTATACATTGTGTCATGTGATAATTGCACTTATCACATTAATAATATGACCATCAGGATATATCTGTCTATTCTATCTATCTATCTATCTATCTATCTATCTATCTATCTATCTATCTATCTATCTATTCAACATCTATCTATCATCTGTCTATCTATCTATCATCTATCTAGCTGGGTATGTTTAGCCTGGAGAAGAGAAGGTAAAGGGGTGATATGATAGCCATGTTCAAATATATAAAAGGATGCAGGCCCGGCTCTAGGTGCAGTCCTGGTGGCGCGGAGCGCCAGGGCGCCGGGCCGGTGGCGGCAGAGGGGCAGGGGCGCTGCACGACGAAGCCGCGCAGAAGCCGTGCTGCGTGGCTGTGAGGGCGGGGGCGCCGGAGCGATCTCCGCGCCTCAGCGCCAGGGCGCCCGACCTGCTAGAGACGGCCCTGAAAGGATGTCATATAGAGGAGGGAGAAAGGTTGTTTTCTGCTGCTCCAGAGAAGCGGACACGGAGCAATGGATTCAAACTACAAGAAAGATGATTCCACCTAAACATTAGGAAGAACTTCCTGACAGTAAGAGCTGTTTGGTGGCAGTGGAACTTGCTACCAAGGAGTGTGGTAGAGTCTCCTTCTTTGGAGGTCTTTAAGCAGAGGCTATCTATCTATCTCTTAGGCATGTGCTGATTATTTTCTGCAGCTTCTCTAAGGCCTGCTGTCAACTAAGATAATCTACACCCAAAAAGCTAAATTCTATTGACTATGGCAGGTGTAAGGTTTTGGGGGTTTTGTATAGTGCTTCAACATGTGTGAAATCTTATAATACACCTCACTGTGATTAGTTTATTATATTATATTACAAGACTCTATATCCTGTTTTGCATGGTTGGTTATCTTAATTTCATGGAGGATTCAATTTTAGGGTTTCTGTCTAAGCAACATTTCTACAGTATTTCTACAGTGATTTTGTACTGTGTCATTATTCAAATGATTATTTTTTTGCAATATATTGATTAGATTAAGAATTACATATTTTTGCACTTCATTTTTTGCTAGTAGACAAAACATAATTTCAAGGATTATTTTAATATATTATGGAGGCATAGCTAATGGTGGGGGAAAAAGCTAAAAGGAAGATATAAGAGATTATGTTTTATGAGACAAGTACATGGGGAAAAACATTAACTAGGTTTTCCAGATTTAAAAAATTAAGTATGTGATCGAAATACAAGATACAGTTCCTATCGAATGTCAGAATTGATTGAAAAGGGAACAGTGAAGTGAGCTACAGAACCATGTGATGATAGGCATCCTAGTTGGGTAGATCCAAAATGTATGCTTGGCCACTTGCTGGGAATATTCTTCAAGAATGATGATTTCACTAATGCACCGGTGAATGCTTATGTGATGACAAGCAGAGAACCACCTTTGAATACTGCTGCCTGCCAACTTCTTTTGGACATCATGCCTGGGCTGGAAACTGCTGCTGTCTTTCAGGAAAAGGAAGGCATAGTCGAGAATCTCTTCAAGTGGGCCTGAGTGTCAGGGACTGGGGCGGAGGAGGAGTGGTGGGGACTGCCTCCCACTCCTGAAACTTCCAGAGAAGAGGAAGATAGTATAGATTTACAACAGTGGTTTAAGGAAGGTAGATGAAGAGCAGAGTTGGGAAATAATGGGAGAGGGAGGGGGGAAGCAGAGCTGGTTGACACATTATCACTGGAAAGCATTCCACCCCCCCCCCTTCTTCCAGAACCCGGCAGGCATTGAAAGTGGGAGAGCAAAGGGCTTGTAGGCAAATGGCCCTAAGTGGCCACTGTAGGGTGGGTGGTGCTGTTGACAATTGAAGAGAGAAGGGGGGTGGAGTTTACTCAGAGGAATGCTATTACTCCAAGAGGCAGCATTTCTAAGCCTCTCTCTCTGTGAATATTGAATAAAATACATTGGTAAGAGCTTCCTTGTCTATATATTCCTGGCAGCCTGCTGTGCGGGGAGCGGATTCCCTGACACCTGGCAATGAGAGGCCGATTTGCAACTGACTTTTTGCAAGGGGCCATGGAGAACCAAGACATTGCCACCAACTACAGAGATGAGAATTGTCAATTGGTGACATTTGTGCATGATAATAATATTAATAATAATAATAATAATAATAATAATAATAATAATAATAATAATAATTTATTACTTATACCCCGCCCTTCTGGCTGGGTTTCCCCAGGCACTTTGGGCGGCTTCCAGCAAAATATTAAAATACAATAAAATATTAAAAGCTTCCCTAAACAGGGTTGCCTTCAGATGTCTTCTAAAAGTCAGATAGTTGTTTATTTCTTTGACATCTGGTGGGAGGGCATACCACAGGGTGGGCACCACTAATGAGAAGACCCTCTGCCTGGTTCCCTGTAACCTCACTTCTTGCAGTGAGGGAACCACCAGAAGGCCCTCAGAGCTTGGCCTCAATGTCTGGGCTGAACGATGGAGGTGGAGATGCTCCTTCAGGTATAAGATCCCCATCTTATGTTAGCTGCCCTGAGGGGGGAGGGGGGATATAAATAAAAGTAGTTGTAGTTGTTGTTGTTGTTGTTGTTGTTGTTAGGCTGTGGCCATTTAGGGCTTTAAAGGTCATCACCAACACTTTGAATTTTACCTGGAAATGTACTGGGAGTCTTTCAGGACCAGTGTAATCTCAGCGGCCTCTGCCAGTCACCAGATGAGGAATTTTTTGATAGTGCTAAGTGGACTGCACTGGAACACCAATACAGAAGGGGGGGGGGGCTAGGAAGATGACCACCTAAAGGACTGTGACACACAGAATCAGCCCCAACAGAAACTGAAACTCCCTCATTGTGGGAAGGTTTATGCATCTCAACAAAACAAACAGCAGAGGGAATCTTTAGCAGAACCAACACACTGGAAAAAGGAAGTTTCTGGTTTGGATGCTAGATTGGGAAAAGAGAGATGGGTGAAGCAGCAGGGATCTCGGCGTGGGCACTATGGCAACAGCAGCTTCGGATGAGCTGCTTGGCATCCCTCCAACCACTGTTATCTACAAGGGGTCACATAGGCATTTCACTGAAGTCTGAGCAATGATGAATAATACAGCGCCATTCTTGTGTGCCCTTCAGTACACATGCCATTCATTTTGAGCTCTTGTAAGCTGAGCCTAATTCTAAGTCAAGCCAATAGAATTTAAGCCAATGCCATAGGAAATTCCCTGAAATTCCCTAAAGAAATATCAATCAATCAATCAATCAGATTTTATTCGACCGTCAGTCAGAAATAAACATTTATCCATACAAAAATTAAAACAGCTAAAGGAACTTAAAACTTAAACTGACAATAAGAAGTAGGCTATACATTTAGACCCATGTCAATGCTGTCAATTTTGACTTTACGACGCTCAAGGGCCAGAAAAAGAAATTTGGCCACCAAGGAGGCTGTTGTCCCAGTAAACTTGTTCAGTAGAAACAAAACCTGTCTTTTTCTGGCTGCAGGGCTAAGTCGGCCTAGGAATGGAGCTATGAGTTTTTGTCTAAGATCTGCATAAAATGGGCAGATCAAAAGAATATGTTCAGTTGACTCAACCACTCTCAGGGCACAATGCCAAAATCTCTGGGCATATGGGACTCCCCTGTACCTTCCCAACAAAACCTCCGATTCCAGGACATTTAACCCAGCAGCAGTGAGGAGTCTACGGTATTCTACATAGCGGATTTCCGCAAGATAAGGGGCTGGTTTAATCTGAAATATCTGATCCCCCAAGAACATCCCAGGTTTCACAAGGGCAATGTCCTCTTGTCTAGCAATGTCACTCAGTCTTTGAGAGATCACAGCTCTGGCTTGACTAATTGTTATAGACTCTAGGAAAAGATGTGACAATCCACAGGCCTGCACTTCATTTACCTAAAGAAATAAAGTATTTTGTTTCTTACATTTCAACAGAGAAGATTTCTAAGATTTCAACTGGTGGGTTTTTTTTCCTTTTTAAAAGAAACTGCTATAAGGAGAAATACTCCCAGAAGAGTAATGTTCCCACCAGTCTTCATTGCCCAGGGAGAAGTGTCATGCGAACATCCTGGGAGATGCCCAATGAGTCAGATGAGACCAAATGGCTTCACATTGTCCTTGGAGAAAGTGTGGTTTTTTAATTTTTATTTTCTTGTTTTCTGAAAACTGTCTCAGGAGGGGCCTGCGTTGTAAAATACAGACATTTGATGTGGATTTCTGCTCATCTCTGCGTACAAATATTTGTGAAACAGGCTGTCATTTGCCTCCCATGTTTCATTTGGAGTGGAGGGGGGAAGGGGGGGAAGCTAAGCAATAGGGGAGATGGGCAATTACTGTAACTACTGTAGCATGTTATCCTATTACTGCTAAGTACAAAAGTTTCTGAGCTTTTGCTTCCAAAATGTCATGTCAGACAAGACCTGGATTACTGTTGAAATTTTTTAATCTTCAGAGTAGAGAAGGCCAACATTTTTATAATAGGATGTGAGCACTGATACTCTATTGTCAATGACAATGCTGCAGCTTTTCAGCTTCTTTCCTGGCCTCGGCTGCATTGTGTATCTGACATTTCACGTACTGAGTCATTTAAAACTACATCTCCAGGAATTGACTATTAACTATCTTTTTTCCTAGGATTTCATATAACCAAGAGCAGGCTTTCTCTGCCGAATGATATAGTTCAAAATAGAGACACCACCATGTAATTTAATATGACTGGTTACATTTAAAGGGGGGAGAATGCTATGTGGTCACAGTTTGTAGTAGCATAAAACCTTTATACCTGTGCCTTTACAGAACAGGTATGGAAAATCTGATTACATTGATGTACATTTGATAAAAATGAGTCAGTCTCTTCGCCAGGGGGTGGAGAAGTTTGATTAGAAAGACAATTTAAGGCAGTGTTGGCCAAACTTGGGTCTCCAGCTGTTTTGGGACTCCAATTCCCATCATCCCTAGCTAACAAGACCAGTGGTCAGGGATGATGGGAATTGTAGTCCCAACACAGCTGGAGACCCAAGTTTGGCCAACACTGATTTAAGGCGTAAAGCATCGCCTTCACAACCACACACACACACACACACACACCACAAAACACTGCGTAGGTCACATTTAAAGCCCTATTGTACTACTTTAACAATCATGGCTTCTCCAAAAGAATCCCAAGAACTTTAGTTTGTTGACTGTGCTGAGAATCATAGAGCTACAATTCCCAGTATGGTTCATTGCTTGAGGCAAAACAGGAAGTGACAACCTCACCCCCTCCAACATTTCTCTGATGAAAATAGGGATGCTCTATTCAATAATAATAATAATAATAATAATAATAATAATAATTTTATTATTTATACCCCACCCATCTGACTCGGTTTCCCCAGCCACTCTAGGTGGCTTCCAACATAAATAAAAGCATAATAAAACACTAAACATTTTTTAAAAAACCAAACCTTCCCTATTTAGAGCTGCCTTCAGATGGCTTGGGGATCGGATAATTCCATACCCTCCAACATTTCTCTGATGAAAATAGGAACGTCCTAAGGAAAAGCAGGACATTCCGGGATCGAATCAGAAACAGGGACGGCTTCCGTAAATCCGGGATTGTCCCTGGAAAATAGAGACACCCGGAGGCTCTGCAACCTTCACTGCTGCTGCTGCCTACACTTTGCAGGATCTTGCCCAAAATCCATGCAGAGTTTGGGAAACCCTGGACTACACTGACTGGTGGCAGCAGCTCTCTGGGGTTACGGATAAGGAGATATTCCCCTGCCCTGCCTGGGGATGCCAGAGACCTACAGCCCTTCCCCAACCTGTCTTAGCCATCACATATACGTTCAGTCCTCACATATATGAGGCCCACATATCCTGTTACCAGTTAAGTTGAATAAAGACCATACCACCATGCATTGTGGGTAGTTTGGCTGGTTCTTGACTACTCTGTTATTTCTGCAATCCCAGGCAGTCATCCCAAACCAGGAGGTGGGCAGTCTTAAACAGTGCCTTTGTCTTAGTGGACATAAATAATACAGTCTTGATTCCAGCAAAGGCAAGAAATGTAAGACAATAATTTGTGGCGCTGTGGGTTAAACCACAGAGCCTAGGGCTTGCCAATCAGAAGGTCGGCGGTTCGAATCCCCGCGATGGGGTGAGCCCCCGTTGCTTGGTCCCAGCTCCTGCCAACCTAGCAGTTCTAAAACATGTCAAAGTGCAAGTAGATAAATAGGTACCACTACAGCAGGGAGGTAAACGGCGTTTCCATGTGCTGCTCTGGTTTGCCAGAAGCGGCTTTGTCATGCTGGCCACTTGACCTGGAAGATATAAGCCAGCTTCCTCGGCCAATAATGCGAGATGAGCGCCGCAACCCCAGAGTCGGTCACAACTGGACCTAATGGTCAGGGGTCCATTTACCTTTACCTATATATATTACTACACACACACACACACACACACACACACACACACACACACTACACACTTTCTTGCTTGCTTGCTTGCTTGCTTTCTTTCTTTGTTTCCCCCTCTCTTTCAATAATATTTATATATGCATTTATAAAATAAGAAGCAGAAGACTCACAGAAACCCAGAATGATGAGACAATCAAGAAAATAAAAATAAGGGGAAATCCCCAAAGATATGGAAAGATATGCAGTCTTCCAAATAATAAGGGTGCACTAATGATATGTCATAACAGGAGGTGCTGGAACAAACTGATAAGTTCCCAAGCAATAAATCATCAGAGCAACATCGTCTACAAAGAGTTCTGTTTGAAAAGAAAGTCAGGTAGGAAATGAGGTAAATACTGAATAAAACAAGAGAAGCAGCAGTGCACAGCCACACGTCTTGAAGTAGGCAATGGTTTTGTCCACATAGTGGGAGACCGTAGACAATCAAAGCCCATGGCAATCAACAGCGATTGAGGATGGCTGCTGGGTTTTTGCATTGCACCAGGTCAAACAATTGTCCCTGAAGAATGGCTCTGGCAGCCTGCAGAAAGATACAACTCATGGTTGTATCACTCAGCACAACCTAACCCCTTAGGGTGAAGTACATCAAGGATAGACATATGCATGAAACCCTATTCAAAAGAGCCTTAGATCCCTAGACTCTATTGTTCTGCAGACACTTCCTCCCATCTTGGCTCCAATACAAGAGGGGTTTAGAACCTGAGGCTTTGGGACCAAGTGCCCACACTTACTCATCTTTTATCTAAGCCATGGGTGTCAAACACAAGGCCCGGGGGCCAAATCCGGCCCGCCAGACCTCGTTATGTGGCCCGCCAAGCACCCCAGCCAGCGGGACCCAGCAGCAGGACCTTGCTGCTGAAGCGCCGTGCCAACAAAGCACCGACAAACAGCTGGGGGGGGGTAGAAAGGCGGCCACAGCAGCGCTGCGTGGAGCGCCCCGAGCCACAGCAGGAGAAGGAGGAGGCAGCTTGCCGGGTCAGCGCCCGGCAGCGCCGCACGGAGAGTCCCGAGCCTCGGCGACACAGCAGTGCTCTGTAGCACTTTGAATCCTCCTCCTCCTGCCACGGCTCGGCGCCTGGAAATAGCTGCTGCTGCTGCTGAAGCACAGACAAAGCACCCAGCAGCGCCGCGTGGAGGAGGAGGATTCAAAGTGCTACAGAGCACTGCTGCGTCCCAGAGGCTCGGGACTCTCCGCACGGCGCTGCCCGGCACCGACCCAGCAAGCCGCCGCCGCCTCCTCCTCCTCCTCTTGCCTCACCTCCTCCTCCTCCTGCCGCGGCTCAGCCTCATGAACGTGAGCTCAGCAGCAGCTCAGCCTCACGAACGTGCAACTCTGAGGCTTTACGCACTTCTCCTAAAACGGACACCCGCTGCCTCATGCTGCACGGGAAATGCTTTTTGCCCCTGGGTCCCTTCGCGCTCTTTTCTGGCACTGAATCAAGGCAGCGACCCCCCCCTTCCCTTTCTTTCTTCCTCTCTCTCGTTCTTATTCTTTCTTTCCCTCTCCTTCCTTCTTTATCTCTGTCTTCTCTCCCTCTTTCTTTTTCTTTCCTTCTTTATTCCCTTCCTTATTTCCTACTCTTCTTTCTCTCCTCTCTTTCCTTCCTTCCTTCCTCCCTCCCCTCCCCTCCCTCTCCCTCTCCTCAGAAACATAGGATGCTGCTTTATACTTCTGGCCCTTAAACCCTGGAACCAGGAGAGCAGCTCCAGTGAGTCAACCTCAGCCAGTCCCTTTGGTGAAGGGTGGTAGCTCCCTGGCAGAACATCTGTCCTGCATGCAGAAGGACCCCAGCATCTCCAGGTACTAGTAGCTCTGCAAAGGTCCTGCATGAAACCCTAGCGAGCCTCCACCACCCAGTGCAGTTACCAAAAATCATTTTTCAATAAATTGTACAATAATTGTACATTTGAATATCTACTTGCCATTATTCTGACTATGTTTCTGCTTTAAGAGCTAGTTATTACTTACATTATTACAGAAAACAGTAATAATTGAATGCAGTGACAATAATTTATGATAATAAAGAGTGGACACATAGTCCTACAGATACAACCGGCCCTTTGAGGGTGACCAAACTGCTGATGCGGCCCCCAATGAATTTGAGTTTGACACCCCTGTCTAAGCTAAAAAGCCCCAATTGTTATAACCTTTCCTAGTCAATGAGTCACTCCATCCCCTTGATCATTTTGGTTCCTGAGCCTTTTCCAGCTCCACAATATATTTTTTTGTAACAATTTACCACTTTCTTGGCTGTTGTACAAAGGAATATTTTATTAAATCTTTCACTTTTCTCATGCTTGTTTAATGTTCAGCAGCAATTGTTGAGACAATTATGTATTTTGTGGTTTTATATTCTGATTTTATTCTGTGAGCCACCCAGGTATAGGATGGCATATAAATTCTAACAACAACAACAACAACAACAACAACAACAACAACAACAACAACAACAACAACACATAAGCTTGGCCTCTTCTCGCTAAAATAGCAGCATATCTTGATCAGCTGTTTATGGGGAGCCTATATTTCCGTGGTTGGAGACAAGAAGGCCCCGCAAAAGTATATGAAGTTAAGAAGCTTTGTAAATTGGAAGCAGGAGGAGAAAGCATCTTTATCACAACAAAGAATAGTTGAAATAGCAACAGTCTTGTCAGCACTATTCCATGAAAGATTGAAGACACTGAAAGCTAATATCAAGGACACTGTCCAACCTTTCCGCATGGTAGGAAAACTAATGTCAAGGACACCGTCCAACCTTACAATTCTTTCTTTTTTTAATATAACAGAACAGAACCAAGAGAAGAATTAGTGCTCAAGAAAAGAAGGTGTCTTTCTTTCACCTTTTGATGTACACTTTGCTGCAAAGAAAGAAAGAAAGAAAGAAAGAAAGAAAGAAAGTTAAATGAGATTGAGTGCGAGGTGATGAAACGTCTTTCAATAGGACTGTTTCCTTTGCCATGAGCCATATAAGATGGAGACAAAATTACTATTGAAGCATCTTTCTTCTTGGAAAAAGAGTCGCACAAAGGATGAAGCAGCTCTCGAGCAGCGGCCCACTTTGAGGTCATGACTCATGCGAGCTTCTCAGGTGAGTCATCAAGACAGTGTCATTGTATTTGGGGATAAATATGGAACAAAAGGATTAGGAGTCAGATGAGTGATGAACAAAATGAGAATCCAGATCTCTTGCCACTATAGAACAGAGTTATAGAACACTGTAAACATTCCCTGCACTTTGTATATAGTTTTGATCTACTGTAATCGATTGATATATTCGGTTGCTGTGCTGAAAATGGGTTGTTGGACTAAGGACTGAATATGTTTGCCAATATGACCCAACCAGTCTTTAATATTCTTGGTCCTTTTATATGCAGTTATAGATTTCTTTTCACAGCCCCCTACCCCCGCTCCCTCTCTCAGCCTAAGAATGGTGCATTCTTGGTTTTGTGGTTGGTTTTGTGTACCATGGTTGTTGTTGTTGTTTAGTCGTTTAGTCGTGTCCGACTCTTCGTGACCCCATGGACCATAGCACGGCAGGCACTCCTGTCTTGTACCTACTCATTAATCCTCTTTTGGGCTTGTCACCAAACTATGAACACACTTATGTAAGGCTGTCTCTCTCTACCCCCAGAGAATTGGATAGAGAGGAGCTTGGTTATTTCTGAAATGATCTAAGTTGTACAATTTCAGCTTGAACTGCATCCAGCTTCCCTACTGCATCTGCTGCTTATGCCAGGGCTCTTTAAAGGCTCTCTATGAACGGCAAGTCATGTCCAATTCTTTTTATTCTTAGAAAATAATAATGAATCCCCCTCAGAGCAGAAGGACTCATTGATTCTAAACTTCCTGGTTTCAGCAGATCTGTACTTCTTTGAATATATTTGAGGGTGAAGCTGAAAAACTCTCTGTGAGTTTTCAGAAGGAACTCGAACCATTGTAGTTCAACTGAGATTTCAGATCCTTCATGTCAGGTTGACAGGACTTCGTGGACTAGCTGAACAGATTTCATGTTGTTTGCACATAAGTGCTCATCAAAATATCTGGAGGGGCTTGAATAACCTTTTGTGGAAACACTTCCTTGGTGAAGAAGCTGAAGCAAATTCCTTCCATGAGCTGTCCTCTTTGTCTCTTTCTCTCTATCTCTCAAACGTGTCAAAATGTGATATGATAATTTTAGGACACATGCCCTTTGGGTAACAGCACCATACACTTAATTTCCACACACACACAAGTGTAGATCAGAAACTATCTGCACAAGGAGGGAAACGTCAAAACTTGATACTTCCTATCACTGTGATCTCAGCACTTAGGTTGAAACAGACGTTCTGGAAATGTGAAGTCAAGAAACTCCAAGGAGACATTGGGCTTGCAAACTACCAAATATTTCATCCTTCCAAGTCTGCATCATTGGAAAAGCAAGTCCACTAGAAATAAAGTCAAGAGAGCTATTTGAAACTGATGGCCAAACCAATGTTACCTTAAAGATGAGGCCTCTGCTGGCCTATATGTCTTTCCCATATCTTCCAGTACTGTTTAGTTAAAGCAGATATATGGTGTTATGTTGTCATGGTCCACATTTTCTCACCCTCTTTAAGTGGCAGCCAACTAAGTGGATGAATGAATGAATGAATGAATGAATGAATGAATGAATGAATGAATGACTAAGTGAATGTGTATGGGAAATTCTCAACAAGATGGCATAACTTCTTGCACCAATTTTAGCTAAACATTATAGATGTAGTTACAGGTAGGTAGCCGTGTTGGTCTGAGTCGAAGCAAAATAAAAAAATTCCTTCAGTAGCACCTTAAAGACCAACTAAGTTTATATTTTGGTATGAGCTTTCGTGTGCATGCACACTTCTTCAGATACAAAACTGCTGCCCACAGTTTGGTCGAACTCATGTTAGTAGTTACAGGTAGGTAGCCGTGTTGGTCTGAGTCGAAGCAAAATAAAAAAAATACCTTTAGTAGCACCTTAAAGACCAACTAAGTTTTTATTTTGGTATGAGCTTTCGTGTGCATGCACACTTCTTTAGATACAAAAGTGTATCTGAAGAAGTGTGCATGCACACGAAAGCTCATACCAAAATATAAACTTAGTTGGTCTTTAAGGTGCTACTGAAGTAATTTTTTATTATAGATGTAGTTGGGGTGGGGAATGCATGGCTTAATATGATATGTCCATTGTCACTGAAAGGAAATACTTGAATTGAGTTTGAGTTAGGGAATGGCCAACCTAGTGGCTCTGAATTGACTGGCTTCAAGGGAAAGGCTCGCAGGAAGTCCAGAATGTGCAGTCAGATGGAATTAGTGGGTTCTCAATCCATAAATAGAATTGGACAGATTAGTCCATCTGCAGTCTGTGTCAGTTTTACATGTGGCCATTCATTAGTCTGTTCTGTCCCTTTCCCACATTAAGTCTGCAACTTTATATCTATCTCTATAATATGTATTTAAGGAAACAATCCTAAAACACACTCTCTCAGACACAAACACACACAAGCATGCACACACAGCACAGTGGGGTTGTATGTAGCAATGGGACCTGCAAGATCACTGTGCCAGCTTAGAGCTAGCATATTGATCAGGCCCATGTTGGGCATTATGCCAGTGCATGACAGGGGAGGGAGACATTCTTGCCTCTCCCCTAAAAGCCCCACTTGTGCGGCAGTCAATGGCTGTGAGAGACACTGTTGCTTTGGCGCGTGCAGGCTTCCCGCTGCCGAAATGGTCCGTCCACTGGCTCTCCTTCAGCTGTATGGCGGCCGGCAGGTTCCTTATTGCAAGGCATGCAATCTCCCCAAAAGGAGATGAGGGAGGTGGATGAAGAGCGAAGGGGTGGCATGCAGACTAGAGCCCAACATCACCATGCATTTTATTTTCTCTCTTTTTGGCGCACACATGTGTAGATCTCAATTGCTGCCCCCTTTCTCCCCCACCTTGGTTGACACGCACCAGGATCATGCCAACCCCCTCCTCTGGCCATGGTACTGGAGACAGAGAGATATGCATGCATGCACCAGCAAGGCCATGCACGCCTCACCAATGGGATCCTTGGTGAGGCGCTTTCAAAAACTTTGCAGCTTTGTTTGGCCTGCCTGCCCAGCCTCTCTGCAAAACCAGATCCTCGTGGGGGACAGAGAAGGAAGTGGGGCAGAAGCTGTTGCTTTAGCACCCAAACGCTGTTGCTTTAGTGGACTCAGGCTTCCCGCTGCCGAAATGGTCTACCTGCTGGCTCTCCCTCAGCTGTATGGAGGTCGGCAGGTTCCTCGTTGCAAGGCACACAATCTCCCCCCCAAAGAGCTCAACAACTTTGGCTCCCCCCCAAAATGAAATGAAAGTCAAACCATTGTTGTTGCAGGGGGCGGATTCAGTGTGTGTGTGTTGGGGGGGGGTGACAAGAAATTTTCCGCACCAGGTACCACCTGACCTTGCTCCAGTACTGCCACCAGTGGCATTTCCACCCACCTGAATGCTTGGCTAGTACCATTCTGTAGGCAATGGCCAGTAGTGAGGGCAAGAGGGCTGAGTGGAGAGAGCCTTAGACCAGGCATCCCCAAACGTCAGCCCTCCAGAAGTTTTGGACTACAATTCCCATCATCCCTGACCACTGGTCCTGTTAGCTAGGGATCATGAGAATTGTAGGCCAAAACATCTGGAGGGCCGCAGTTTGGGGATGCCTGCCTTAGACCAACACACACACACACACCAGCAGAGAGGGGGGTTTGTATTGCTCTGCCCACCCATTCAAACACAATTTTGTTGTTCTTCAACTGCACAGTTCCTCTGAATGCACCCATGCTATTTTACCATTCATATTTTCATGTATGCTTTGAATCAAGAACTGCACTGCAAAACTTGGAGAGGCGTAAAATGGTCCTACTGCAGGCTCTGAACCACATCCTAGAAGGTGCACGTTCTGTTCCTTTGCTTAAAAATGTGGACCAAATGAAATTCCGCATTGATCCGACGTGGCTCAGATCAACACATATCGGGATTGACAAAGATGGAATTTCTCAAGCATTCCTGAATGTATTGGAGGGTAAGGTTGGATGAATGTGGAAGCTGGAATTCAAGCTAAAACATCTACTCCATCCCCTCAACTTGTACCAGAATACTCTGATATATGAAATAGTTTGATCCACAACTAAAATGAGTGTTCATAGCATTGCTTCGCATGCCAGGCATCTTCAGTGTTAGCTGTAAACTTGCCCATTTGACAAGCCTGCTGATTTTTGAACTATTAGGACTGAGTGACACATTCCTAACGTGAAGTCATTAAAATGAACTGCTTGGTCAGTTTGGAGAAAAAGAAAAAGAAAAAGCGGGAGGGTTGCATGTATGCCTTGCGTGACAGCACAATATGATATGTGGCATTATTTAAAGGATGATTAATGGGAGCTGCAGAGTGTGAGGGAATAATCAAATTCTTAACATCATTGCATGAATATTATGCTGAACAGGAGCCTGTATGAGCTGATAGAAGCCCCACGTCTTTCCATGATTGTCCTATTACACTGTGTGGTTTTTCCTTGTAAAAAAAAAAAAAGATATGAGCAGTGGCAACAAATAAAACTAAAGTAAGTGCTAACATTTCCCATTCCCTTAACATTCTGTTTTAGGGTGGCTCTAGATGTTTTACAGATAGGGAAATCTTCCAAGGCTATCCTTGGGTTTATTCATTCCCCGCTCCTCCAAAGTCTCCCCCTCTTGGGAAAAACACCAAATTATTCCTGAGTGAAACTAAACACTTGGGAGATACCACACCGCCATCCGGGCACCCAACAGCAGCTCTACAATGCCCCAAACATGCTCCCTCCCTCTCCTTTCCCGTTTTCTTCTTACAGAACAGGAGCAGTACCAAGATAAGTCAGGTACAAGAGATTTCCCACTCATTCTGCCCTCTCTAAGCCAAAGCCATTCCAGCTGCCACCACAACACTCAACACACCTCCCTGCTTCCTTTCCTTTCTCAGCAAAGCAACAGCAACAGCAAAATGAGAAAAGTAAGCAAAATTTCCCTCTTCTGTCTTCCTTCTCTGTCATTGCCCCGTGTGGTGCTGGCATACCTGCCAAGTTGCTGTCGGAGAAATAAGGGACCGGGCGGAAGTAGCAGACCGGAAGTAGCGCTGCCGCCATTTTGGAACTGGGCGGAGCATGCTCAGAAGTGACTTTTGATGCTGCTTTGCCCAGTTCCAAAATGGCCGTCACGCCAGAAGTCGCACTGCAGCCATTTTGGAACTGGGCAGAGCGGCATCAAAAGTCGCTTCTGAGCATGCTCGCCCAGTTCCAAAATGGCCGTCACGCCAGAATAAACCGGAGGGAAACAAAAAAATCCGTTTTTTCAGCTAGGAACAGCTGGAAAAACGGGGATTTCCCAGAGAATACTTGGCAGCTATGGGTGCTGGGCATGGTTCACTCTGATATCTGTAGTTAAGGAGAAATCTCTTTCAAACTGATTTCTACATGGAATTTTGTCATTGTTGTTTCAACCTTCTGCCCTCATTGGACCAGCTCTTGCTTCAGTTGTTGGAAGGGTTCCAAGTCACCTTGAATAGGTCTTCATGAGGAGAAAGGAGAGAGAGAGAGAGGAACCACCAAGCTGTCTGGGCTGCCCTTTAACCCGTACTGACATTCCCTCTGGTGCTACTCTCGGGGTTGCTGTCATCATTTCCTACTCTTCCCTTCTTCTTCCTTACCTTGAGAGAGGAGACATCTTTTGGGGCGTCTCCTGCTGAGAACAAAAAACATGGAACTTTGTATCTCCACCTTAGGTAGAACGAGGATCTTCCCTAACAAGCAGGGCCTTTTTATCATCTGGAACTCGCCGGAACTCAGTTCTGGCACCTCTCAGGTGAGTGCCATTGCCATTATAAGAGAACAAGGGAGGCGTTCATTGTGTGTCCCGGAACCTCTTTTTCTAGAAAAATAGCACTGCTAACCAGTATTAATTTTCCTAACCTGAGGTTCTCCATGTGTTGCTAGACTTCGACTCCCATGATCCCTGACCATTGGCCATAATACCTGGAATGACCATAGTTGGAGTCCAACAACATTTGGAGATCCACAGCATAGCCACTTGTGGTGTAGACAATATTGAACTCAGTGGTTCCCAATGAGGTAAGTACTGTGGACTCCCCTGCTTTTCAAAAGCCAAGCCATAGACCCTCTACTACTGTTGTTGTTGTTTAGTCGTTTAGTCGTGTCCGACTCTTCGTGACCCCATGGACCATAGCACGCCAGGCACTCCTGTCTTCCACTGCCTCCCGCAGTTTGGCAAACTCATGTTCGTAGCTTCGAGAACACTGTCCAACCATCTCGTCCTCTGTCGTCCCCTTCTCCTAGTGCCCTCCATCTTTCCCAACATCAAGGTCTTTTCCAAGGATTCTTCTCTTCTCATGAGGTGGCCAAAGTATTGGAGCCTCAGCTTCACGATCTGTCCTTCCAGTGAGCTACTCTATGGTAGTTTTTGTTCTGTGAATGGTTACATGGAGCCTCTGGAGTCCACAGACCACCAGTTGGGAACCACTGGTCTAACTCAATTCCTAATTCCTATGTCTTCTCTCTTTGCTCCTGAGAATGCAGTGGGAACTGGCCTTTATACAGTACAATCGTCAGTATGATTTAGACTGGGGAAACAATCCACATTCATTCCACTTTTGATTTATCTCCTTAATCCTTTCAAATGAAAATAAATGGCAGTTTTTTCATTTTATAGTTTTAAGTACTCAGGAAGAAACTACCGTAGCAGGTAGCAAATGAGTTTGTGTCTTGTATGGAAGCGATGTTTGCTGATTAAACATAGATGGAATCATAGAAGGGGGTGGAAAGGTGGTTGTGCCTAATCGATGACTTGCCAAATAGCAATGGCTCCCCACTACTACGAGGAAAAAAACTTGTTTGTTTGTTTAAAAATGTTTATTTCCTCTGAAGGATCAGTTTGACATTTCATTGCTGCACCATACATGTATGAAGCTCAAAACACAAATCAAATGTTTGGCAGTGAATATTAATATATATCCCAGGTGGCGCTGTAGGTTAAACCACAGAGTCTAGGGCTTGCTGATCAGAAGGTCGGCGGTTCGAATCCCTGCAACGGGGTGAGCTCCCGTTGCTCGGTCCCAGCTCCTGCCCACCTAGCAGTTCGAAAGCACATCAAAGTGCAAGTAGATAAATGGGGACCACTCCGGCGGGAAGGTAAACGGTGTTTCCGTGCGCTGCTCTGGTTCACCAGAAGCAGCTTTGTCATGCTGGGCACATGACCCGGAAGCTGTCTGCGGACAAACACTGGCTCCCTCGGCCTATAGAGCGAGATGAGCACTGCAACCCCAGAGTCGGACACGACTGAACCTGATGGTCAGGGGCCCTTTTACCTTTAGCTTTATTAATATATATCACAAAACACTAGGAAATTAGCTGGTGCTCTGAATTACACTTCTATTATTGTTTCTTCAGCTTGTCCCTTTCTGTGATTATAATGTGTCCAGATTCCTTTTTTAGTGGACTATAAAAATAATTTAATCTGCAATTTGCAGTAATTGTTACTACCAAATAGCTCCCAAGAATCCTTTCCTAATAGTTAGAAAACACACCGGGGTATTACCCTTCTGCACATTTATCTAGAGGTATGTCTTAAGTAAAGGATGGTTTCTTTCTGACAGACTTTCATGGGGCATTTGAGGGTGGGTTTTTTTTTTTGGGAGGGGAGTGTTAAATAAAATCTATAAACAAGTAACAATAGGAAACAAAGGCAGGGGGGACGCTGTGACGCAAATGAATCTTGTTGAATCTTCATGCTCAAGTTCTTAGTATAGGCTTCCTCAACCTCAGCCCTCCAGATGTTTTGAGACTACAATTCCCATCATCCCTGACCATTGGTCCTGCTAGTTAGGGATCATGGGAGTTGTAGGCCAAAACATCTGGAGGGCCGAGGTTGAGGAAGCCTGTGCTAGTACATGAGCACATGCATGCTCTTGTTCCTGTGTTTCCCAATGTGGTGCTCAATGTGACACTAAAATTAAGAGTCTTATGCTCTACTGACTGTTGTTGCATGATGATGAAGGAATTATGCCTGGCTGATATCTGTTCTTTATGCCACGAAACTACAAAATCCACCATGCAGTGGAACTGGGGGGGGGGAGAGGAGGGCATTGTTTGTCCAGTCGCTTACAGTGACTTATATAATATAAGACAAAACAAAATAAAATATAACAGCAGAAAATAACCAGGCCAAAATCCAAAAAGGAAGATGTTTTTTTCTGAGAAAATGCATTGCTTTGGACTGGCCAAATGATGTCAGAGATCCTTCTGAAACTTTCCTACATCAGTTGTCACTAGTGTACAAAGTGTTTTAAAATGTTGATCTCATCAATCATTGTCATAGCCCTATTAGGTGAATTAGGGCTGTGCTTCTTTAAAGAGTTACCAATTGAATCTGATTAATAATGGTCTCATCCCAATGCTCTACCCATTGCATCAAAGTACCCTGCCATATATTATATTATATAAATTATATTATATAAATATCCCTAAATATTTCTGAAACTTCGAGGTTAACCATTGGATATGCTTTGCTATAATTATTGGGATATTTTTTAAAATATATACAGCCGTACCTTGGTTGATGAACGCCTTGCGACTCGAATGTTTTGGCTCCCAAATGCCACAAACCCGGAAGTGAGTGTTCTGGTTTGAGAACGTTCTTTGGAACACAAATGTCCGACGCGGCTTCCACGGCTTCCAATTGGCTGCAGGAGCTTCTTGCAGCCAATTGGAAGCCGTGCCTCGGTTTCCAAACATTTTGGATGTCAAAGGGACTTCCGGAATGGATTCCGTTCAACTTCCGAGGTACGACTGTATATACTAGAACAACATTTAATAGCATTATTATGTCTAGCTGAATCTCAACCACACTAGTTTACACACAGAGAAATGCATTTCAGGAAATGCTAAACTTCTGTGCCCTTCAGTCGGATTCCCAAGGGTCTCACCATTCAAAGTAGCAACCTGCCTGTACTGCTAACTCTTCAAAAAAACACTATTCCAGTGAACAAACCTTTAGGGATACTTTATCAAAAAGTTAGAAAACCTGTTCATTTCCTTCATGCTGTTTTAACATTTCATTTATATCTCTTAAAGGATCCCCTGCTCAACACAAGTCCCTAGTTAGCTATGAATTCCAGCTTTGGTGGATGCCCTTTCAAGATTGGCTGTTTCTTCCCATTTTTCTTCCCCCACCTCCTCGACCCCCTTTAGCTGACGGCCTCTCTAGAGGAGCTAGTTAGGTGACAAAACAAACATGCTTTCCTACTTAATGGTGTCTAAAGTAAAATAAACACAACTAATAGGCACTTTCCAGTTTAGAAATCAGACACTGGCTTTTTGCTTTTCTTCCCCCCCCCCCCAAATGTGGTGACTCTGCCAACTGAGTTGGAAGTGAGAAAAATCTATAGGTTGTTCTTTACAGTTAATTAAGCATCTACAAGTGTTCTTTTTCTCGAGAAAATCAATTGCTGTGCCCTATGAAAAGCCGACCAGTTACATATTGTTGTTGTCGTGTGTGCCTCTCCCCCCCCCCCGTGGTGGCGGCGGTGGAAAGGGAGGGAATATATTATTCATATATTCTAGCAGCCTATTAAAAATCTTCCAGGCTTTGGAATTGTTTTCTGCCGCGATAATGAAAGAGTCAGTTTAAATACAAATATCACAAGCTTCCCAGTCTCTGCAAGAATCATTGATTTAATTTCCTAATGACAGAAGAATTAAGTAATAAGCCAGGAGTAGGAATGCGGGCAACCATGTGAATCCATGTGCCAAATTGATATTTCAGTAGCTCTGATAACTTATTAGGGCAATGACCATGGGTTGTCATGGAGTGGAGTAATAAATCTTCACTTGATTGACTTCGTATTTCTCATTTCACATCACTTTTGTCTCACAAAAGTGTCATTTTTGTTGCCTTGTCATTCTCCTCACCCCCCCAACCCCTTTAATATGATAAACCGAAGATGATAATGATATTAAAGATGGCAGGCCAGATGAAAAACGGCATTTCGTGAAAACATGGGAACGTACATGTTCTCAAAAAGAGAAACATTGACTCGGATAAATGAAGCTGTTTCGGAGTATTTCCAACAACAGGAACACAGCATAAGCTGTGTGAAATGTAATTTATGTGGTGCCTCTGAATTGAACAGGTAGGGACTATGGAGCAACATGGGGCATTAATTTTTATATGAATTCCTACCCTACTCTATGCCAGGGGATATTGGGACATTACAATAAAAAAATCACTATAAGCCATAAAGGAAATGATATCCCCTTCTCCGCGTTATCTGATGCTACTGACAGGGGTGAGGAAGCTTACTATGCCAGGACTCCTATTCCTAAAATTAGCATTGCTTAAAAATTCATGGAGTCTAAGAAATTCAGTGGAACTGATGTTCCCTGAGGCAAATTTAATGTATAGCTTGGGCCTTCTCTAGTAGCCCTGAGGAGGCAATTGGAACAAGTGTACAATAAGGGGGGGGGACAATAGCATTAGTCAACATCATTTAACAGCATGACCCACACACGGCTACCTGAATTGGGTTCAATGGGCCATACATCCGGAAAAATTCAGCATAGGACTGCAGTGAAAAGATTCAGTGTGCGTCTTATTCGGGAATGAGGAAATGTTTAACATCGCCCTGTGAAATGTTTTCTGGAGCACTATGGGTTTTATAGGTCAAGACTTAGGTGATTCTGACTAGAAAAAATAATGGAGAAGAAAGGAAGATGAGAAATGCTACTGGGGACAACTGTCAGCTTGATGCTACCAAAGGTCAAACTCTGTCCTCAGGTATGTTCACTCAACTAGTACCTTTGTGAACAGATCTTAGGCCTTGATGTTGATTGTTCAACCTTAGAACTGGTTTCATTAAATATATGGTGTGTGTGTGTGTGTGTGTGTGTGTGTGTGTGTGTGTGTGTGTGTATAGGCATATATTTCAAGGTCAGGATTGAACATTACTGCCCTGCATGGTACTTAGTTGCTTTTGTGGAAGAAATTAGATTAAGTCCCTTTAGGAGGCATTAACTCTGCTGTGGAACTCTTCTATTGTCGGTTTCTATACTTCTGAGAAGATTTCTAGCCTGCCATATTCTTAGTTTGCTCAGGAAATGGCCAGCATTCTAATTCCCTGTCTTTTTATTTTACACATATGTATTATAGCAATGGGAGTTAAGGCAATATTTTCTGTGGTTCATTCCTCTCCAGTTTGAATGTTAACCATATTATTCTGACCACAACGAGGGACCTCACTAGGGTTGGCTAATACACACATTCATTAGGTCTGCAGGAAACCCCTCTATGCAGTGGCGTAGCATAGGTTACCAGTGCCCGGGGCCATGCAGAGGGAGGGAGGGAGGGAAGTGGATGGAGTACACATGCACATTCAACTGCCTAATGGTTCCCGCATCACCCAGGAGATTGTAGCCACAGAAATAAGAAAATAAGAGTTGTTCCATTGTCTGGGGAGGTCACTTCTTGGTTTGCATGGAGAAGCCGTTTTCCACGAAGCTCCACAATGGAAACACGCAGCTGTATTGAGGCATGTTGAAGTGCTGTGCTCCTAACAATTTTGTGCCTGGGGCAACTGCCCCTGTGCCCTCTCCCACACTACTCCACTGCCTGTATGTATAGCTGTGTGCATAACATAGGGCTCCCAGTAAAGGTGTAGTAAAGTGATGGTCCAAGACTAGGTAGACCAGAGTTCAAATCCCACTCGCACCTGCAATTCACTTGGGCCAGTCACTGTCTCTGAGACTAATCTATATCCCTATGTTGTTGTGATGATAAAATGGGGAGCTCCTTGAAGGAAGGGCAGGGCAAAATTATAACAAATAAACTGTACAGAGACATCTCTACAGTGTCTTCTACAGACAATCTAATGAACATGTGTAAGACGAGGCAGAAGCTTCCAACACAACGCCAGTCTTCCCTGTGCACATCCACATACACTTCGGAAAGGAGTCTAAAGGTGTTTTGAAAAGTAGAGTCATGATGTGGCAGAAAGGGAGAATCTCTTGACACAATAATAGCACATTGCACCATGCATTCTGCTTTATTAGCTGTTCTGCTGTCAGGGACTGGGCAGAGGATGAATGGCGGAGACCACCTCCCCATCTTGACTCTTCCAGGGAGGAGGAAGAGGAAGGCAGTATAGGTTTACAACAGTGGTTTGCTGGAGGTCACGGCCATAGCTGCCAAGTTATCCCTTATTTTAAGGGATTTTCCCTTATGCTGAATAGGCTTCCTCACGAGAAAAGGGAAAACTTGGCAGCTATGGTCACGGCCCAGAGGCAGATGAGGGGAAAATTGGGAAATAATGAGAGAGGAGGAGGTAGAACCAGAGCAGCAGCTGGCTGACACAGTGTCATTGGAAAGCATCCCAGAACCTCCATTTCCCAGAACCCGGCAAGCCTTAAAAGTAGGAGAGCAAAGAGCTCAAAGAGAGGGGGCATATAGCAGGGAAGGCAGTGAAGGACCTGTGTGAGTGCCTGGAGGTGGTTGGAGGTTGGATGGCGGTGACAGAAGTAAGTACTGTTCTTGGGGGACAGAGGGCGGGCTGGTGTGGAGGACTCCCTGGTCCTGAATGGGGTAACTTTACCCCTGAAGGACCAGGTGTGCACCCTGGGAGTCATTTTGGACTCACAGCTGTCCATGGAGGCGCAGGTCAACTCTGTATCCAGGGCAGCTGTCTACCAGCTCCATCTGGTACGCAGGCTGAAACCCTACCTGCCCATGGACTGCCTCGCCAGAGTGGTGCATGCTCTAGTTATCTCCCGCGTGGACTACTGCAATGCACTCTACGTGGGGCTACCTTTGAAGGTGACCCAGAAACTACAACTAATCCAAAATGCGGCAGCTAGACTGGTGACTGGGGCAGCCACTGAGACCATATAACACTGGTCCTGAAAGACCTACATTGGCTCCCAGTACGTTTCCGAGCACAATTCAAAGTGTTGGTGTTGACCTTTAAAGCCCTAAATGGCCTCGGTCCAGTATACCCACCCCTTGCCACTGCTTGCAAGCCCCTGATATCTTGTGAGACATCCTGCGAGATGCCAGCAAAATCTGGAGACACTGTGGTGGAGCCTTGCTCACTGAATGTATGAGCCCAGTATACCTGTTCAGCCTGGACACTGAGGTCCAGTGCCGAGGGCCTTCTGGCGGTTCCCTCAATGCGAGAAGCAAAGCTACAGGGAACCAGGCAGAGGGCCTTCTCGGTAGTGGCACCCACCCTGTGGAACGCTCTCCCATCAGATGTCAAAGAGATAAATAACTACCTGACATTTAGAAGACATCTGAAGGCAGCCTTTTTCAGGAAAGTTTTTAATGTGTGATATTTTAATGTATTTTAATTTTCTGTTGGAAGCTGCCCAGAGTGGCTGGGGAAACCCAGCCAGATGGGCGGGGTACAAATAAATTGTTGTTGTTGTTGTTGTTGTTGTTGTTGTTGTTGTTGTTGTTGTTGTTGTTGTTGTTGCAGCACCCGTAGAAGTGACGAATGAGGAAGTGGGAGAGACAGGGGGTGGAGATTCACTTGGGACAACACCATTATCCAAGAGGCTAGGTTCTATAGCCTCTCTCTATAAATATTGAAATTTTAAAAGGTAATAATTGTCTTTATACTTTCCTGGGGAACCAGCTGACAGCACGATGGCATTAGCGATGCTTCCCCAATACAGTGGTACCTCGGTTTAAGAACAGTCCTGTTTATGAACGATTCGGTTTACAAACTCCACAAAACCAGAAGTAGTGTCCCGGTTTGCAAACTTTACCTTGGTCTAAGAATGGAATCCGAATGGTGGAAGGGCACCGGTGGCGGGATGCCTCATTAGGGAAAGCGCACCTCGGTTTAAGAAAGGTTTTGGTTTAAGAATGGACTTCCAGAATGGATTAAGTTTGTAAACCAAGGTACCACTATATTTCTGAATTATTGCCATCTGGGTGTGCCACAGGAAACAGTGGCATCTGTCGCCCTTCCTTCCTTCCTTCCTTCCTTCCTTCCTTCCTTCCTTCCTTCCTTCCTTCCTTCCCTGCTTCCTCTGATGCCCTGTCACATCTCTGCCTCCCAAAGGCTTGCACAGCTGTTTATTGCAGCAGCCTGGGCTATAAACTCTGTGGGCGAATGATGCCTCTAGGAGACACCTTTCTTCGGGGTGGGGGTGGGAGACCAGGGATGGCAGAAGCAACTGCCCGGAGGACTCCCAAGGAGAGGGGAGAGGAGGCTGAGGGAACACTCCACAAGGAAGGGTGTTCAAAAAAGGGCGAGAGGCAAGGCACTGCAGGCAAGGGGTGGCATAACTGGGCTCCTGAGCCCCACAGGGGTGCCGCAGAAAGAATGACTTTGGTCAAGGGAGCTGTGGACTCAAAAAAGGTTGAAAACCTCTGGATTACATTTGGAAGGAACTGCATATCGTTTTCCTATCCCTTCCCTTCCCTTCCCTTTCTTTTGCTCCATAGGCTTTAGTGTAGATGGCACCACTGGGCTTTCGATCAGTCATCTTCACGGAGAAGGGAAGCCAGGATGAAGATGCTGCTGTGTAATATCACGGGATTCCTTTTTCATAGCTCCATCTTTCATCTCAGAATGACACACCAGTGTTTATTATGATCTGTGTGCAAGGCTGTACAAGCATCAGCGGCAGTGGGAGTCAAAGCAAGTCATCGCAGTACGTGCGATGGTGTTGAAGGTTGCAAGCTGACAGTGAATGGAGCTGTGCCCACCGCAAGTGGCTTATTATCTCGCAGTGGTTTGCATTAGCTGTGAATCATCTGCTTCTAGAGATGAAAAGTACATTTGGACATGGTAATGGCATTCGGCTCTCTTTGGGAACTTTCTTCTGTCAAATCAGTGTGTATTCCTGCACTATCTTTGTAATTTTAAGTGTAGGTTTGGGGAGTACATGAAGCACATTCAGTGTGGATGGTTCTCACATTACAATTTAATTTTTAAAAATATATTATTGTGGGGAAGGAAATAAAAATGGGGATCGAGGTATATAAATAATTTTCTGGAGCTCTTGGAATGTGTACATTATGCTCTGTGTTCGACACCATTTGTTATGTGCAGAAATAAAATCTGGTCTGAAATTGTTTTAAGGTGTTTCTACAGAACATCAAACTGGCCCCAAAAGGTCACAGGTTTTTGGACTCAGATGACATCAGGTCATCATAATCAAATGACTACATGCTAGCATCGTGCTAAAACCAGTCTTACAGTTTCTTTAAAATGATATTTCCGCATGGAATAAGATTCTGTTTTCCTTCATCCTTATTGGGTGCTGTAGAGATATAGACATATATCTCTACGGCACCATATATACCCTGTTTCCCCTATTTTAAGACGTAGTCATAAAATAATCCATAGCAGGATTTTTAAGCATTCAAGGAATATAAGCCATACCCCGGAAATAAGCCATAGCGATAGGCGCAGCAGCAATGCAGGCCGCGGCAGGAGGAGGAGGGAAAAAATAAGACATCCCCTGAAAATAAGCCATAGAGGAAAAATAAATATAAGACGGTGTCTTATTTTCGGAGAAACAAGATCGATATATCTGTCTGTCTGTCTGTCTGTCTGTCTGTCTATCTATGGAGTGAGTGAGGAAGCAACATTCAAGGATTAAAAGAAGACATTTCCCATCATTGTTCCCCCAGAGCCTTCGTAAGTCACCACTCTCTTAGTCAGGCTTCTTCAAACTCTGCCCTCCAGATGTTTTGAGACTACAATTCCCATCATCCCTGACCACTGGTCCTGCTAGCTAGGGATCATGGGAGTTGTAGGCTAAAAACATCTGGAGGGCCGAGTCTGATGAAGCCTGCTCTTAGTATTAGTAGTATTAGTAGTATTTATCAGTTTTCAGTTATTGTGAGGCCAAAACATCAGGATATAAATATTATGCATACATACAATTTTTTCAGAAACCCAAAGAATGAAGGTGCTTGCTTTGGAAAGAAAGCATATTCTGCATTTTTTTTAAAAAGCCCTGCATAGCTTTACCTCTTTAAAGCCCTTAGTTGACTTTAAAGAGGCAGTCTTTCTCCCTCTTTCTTTCAACTTGCAGGCGATCAGAATAAAGCTCTCCAGAAAGCAGGAATAAGGTCATGAAATCCCTATCCCCATTTCATCATCATTGTTACCTGGTTAGGAACAGCAGCAAAGCCAATTTGTGTTCCACCAGTAATGGTCTTTGACATCCTTCTCCTCCCAGAATTCCAGAACTGATATTCCAGAATTACAAAATCCCTCTTCAGTGAACTTGCAGAGGAAAGAAAGGATTCTGTGATGTAGATCTTGGACAATCTTGGAAAACAGGAAGTATATTATGCTGATTTCCTCTTAAGGGGCTCTGAAGCAGGAAAAGGGAATTGCTTTACGAGAGAGTCCTCAGGGTCATAAATAGGAATGTTGATGCAGTGACTATTGCTACCCTCTGGGAAGTGAAAGTGTCTAAAGCAAAGGCATTTGGAACATTTCCAGTATATATAAAAAGGCTTGTTGCAAAGAGGAGGGTCACTCAGTGACTGTTCAGCAGAAGGAGCAGATGTTGCTACTAAACAGATGCTTGTTGCTGTCAGTGGAAGCCTTATGGGGAAACATCTAGATGGATATTGATGTACTAAACTTTGGCAAAGTCATAGATCTTCGGCTATTTTTATTTTGCAGCATTTCTTCAGTTCCCGTTAACTAAATTGTTTGGATGGAATGGAAGAAAGCTAAGTGCCACCAATATGTATCTCTAGTAAAGGCATTGTTAAGGAAATATTGGGATACCCCAGTACTGATTCAGCCTGGATGACCAAAATAATCCAAGCCCTGATTTGTCAATCGAGCAGGACATCTTTATTAAAAGCATTGCAATGGACACCACTTAACCCCCGTTAGAAAGGTGCTGCACCTGGGGAAAACACAGCAATATTTATACTTTAAGCAGAGGGATGCAGGTGGCGCTGTGGTCTAAATCACTGAGCCTCTTGGGCTCGCTGATCAGAAGGTCGGCGGTTCAAATCCTTGTGATGGGGTGAGCTCCTGTTGCTCAGTCCCAGCTTCTGCCACCTAGCAGTTCGAAGGCACACCCTCAAGTGCAAGTAGATAAATAGGTCCCGCTCCAGCGGGAAGGTAAACGGCGTTTCCGTGCGCTGCTCTGGTTTCGGTGTTCTGTTATGCCAGAAGTGGCTTAGTCATGCTGGCCACATGACCTGGGAAAAGCTGTCTATGGACAAACGTCGGCTCCCTCGGCCTGTAAAGTGAGATGAGCGCTGCAACCCCAGAGTCATCTGCGACTGGACTTAACTGTCAGGGTTATTTACCTTTACCTTTGTTGTTGTTGTTGTTTAGTCGTTTAGTCGTGTCCGACTCTTCGTGACCCCATGGACCAGAGCACGTCAGGCACTCCTGTCTTCCACTGCCTCCCGCAGTTTGGTCAAACTCATGTTCGTAGCTTCGAGAACACTGTCCAACCATCTCATCCTCTGTCGTGCCCTTCTCCTTGTGCCCTCCATCTTTCCCAACATCAGGGTCTTTTCCAGGGAGTCTTCTCTTCTCATGAGGTGGCCAAAGTATTGGAGCCTCAGCTTCAGGATCTGTCCTTCCAGTGAGCACTCAGGGCTGATTTCCTTTACCTTTAAACAACAGCTATTTTGTCTGGCTAGGTTATGTGGCATAACAATGGCATTCTGACATGGCAACAGGCTTCATCCTTCATCCTTTAACCTTACCGCTTCCTCCAACAGTTTATCCTGTTTTCGTGCTACTTTGTCCTTTTCTCATGCTACTCTTGTAAATGCAATGTTCAGAGTGCAGCCCTCACTCACTCAATCCATATCACACAAACTTCGATTTCCATTCTATAATTTCTATAATTTCTCCAATAGCATCTTGTTACATTTTCAGCTAGTGTAGAATTTGCCTTTGTTTGTTACATCTATTATTTGCCCCTGAAGCAGGGTTCTGTGGGGGATTAACAAATAAAATGAACTCTCAGAGCTGAAAGTAAGAACTTTTTATGTGACCTTGGGACAGATTGTCTTGGACTTGGAACAGCAAATTAAAATGTATTAAATAAACACATTGTCCATTCTGCAATGCACTTGCAAAGGCCTAGATTCTAGGCTACAAATTTGTTATTATCATTATTATTTTAAGACATTTTTATTCTGCTTTTTATTGTTTTGCTATGGTTTTCAAAACTCAGTTGTTGTAAAAAAAAGTGGCTTGATCCCCCCCCCCCAAAAAAAAATTACATGCACTTTTAAATCCCTTAGTTTACTTTTATGGAAATACCACTTTGAGGAGATGAAGGAGGGTGGTAAGTCACCCCCCCCAAAAAAAAATACTAAAAATTCCACAGTCACCTCTTTCCAAACACCTCTCTTACCTCTGGGAAACTAAAGGCCATCTGGTAATTCTTCAGGGGCCAAATTTGGCCCTGGGAATTCTAGCTCCCTGATCCTATTACAATCTGCTTTGCTATTTGCGACTATTATTCTTTTTAATGGCTAGTTTCATTGACAATGTATTTAGCACAGTATGTCATCAGATGCTGCTGTGCCTATTATATGTCTGTCCCGCCTGCCTGCCCGCCCACCACTTTTGAATCCCACAGGAAACCAAAATTTGGGTAGCTCCGCTCAACTCCCATATTTGAAAGAGACTGGCATTTTCTTTTTGTGTCTGCTTAGAAACTCAGCCAGCACAATTTCTGATTTGCATTTCATCACAACCCTAATGGACGAACAGCAGTGGGCTTGTGAATTAGGACTTGCTAGATTAGAGAGTTTGTGCACCAGATTTCAAATCTCTGGTGAACAGCTTGCTGCAGCTCTACAAATCATTCTGTCAAAACAAATTGCGCTGCTAAAATATACCTTTAAAACTATGCTCCCCAAATAGGGTTATATGGAGGTAATTGAAAAACCCAAAGTGCATACCAATAATTGGGAGGGGTGGGGAAATTACGCTGTAGAGGATGAAGGGGCGAAACGAAAACACCAAGAAGGGGGAATCGAAGTAAAAAAATGACTGTAGAATAATAAATATAATTTCGTTTTATCATAAGTTGTGGTTGCAAAGTTCACCGAAAGCCGAAAGAGAGCTCATTTAATACACTTTCAGTAAATATCTCTACAGGAAAAAATATATATATGAAGAAAACCTACAGGAATTCCCAGTAATAGCGCACTAGCTGTTTATGGTTTACGGAATCCCATCAAACAGCTATCCTTGACTGGCTAGTGTTCAGTGGCGTTTTTGGTCTCCAGTGGTAACGTTGCAATTATAGAAAGGAGGAATCAAAGGCCCAGAGGCAGCCTTAATTTTATAAGAAAACTGTTTGATTAACGAACATATTATTCGGGGAGAGCGATGGTATAAGATTCTGTTTCAGGAGAACAACAAAACCTCACTCCATCTGAGGTGATAATAATAATAATTATAACCATTACTGAGGCCCATATGTTCCTCTTGGATGCATATCTTCAAAAAATACACCACAGCTTTGAATGGCCTAGATTAATCTGTATAAACATCCCTGGCTTAGACTCTGACAGTGAGTGAGGTCTTAAAATAGGCCCAGTCTAGACAAACAGGTCACCATGTAGTTAAACTGTTCCCAGACTTTCAGTTCCTGCAGTAAATGCAAACAATGCTTGCTTAGAATTTTTATTGTATTTTTGCAAATTGTGGGAATGCACTTTATTTCCAGTAAGATGCTTAAATTTACAATCCGAACTGGATTCATTTATATAGAAAAACAAGTTGGTCCCACCTATATGTTCCATGCCTTAGTTAAAAAAAAAATCAAATAAATTGCATTAATGTGATCTTCTTGTGACCTTTTATCCCCAGGATTCCTAATCAACTGTCTTGGCTGATTAATCTGTCTCTATATACTATAAATTACTCTTCAAATTACTCTTCAAACCTTCTTCCTAAATTTTCTATTTAATTCTCAATTAGTTCTAAAGCATCTGAGAATATCACTAATTTTTAAGTCCCCAAACTGAAGGGGACGCTTAACTGAATACAAATGACATCCTTGTTTTTTTCTCCAATTACTGGGAAGGTCATGCAATTTCCTGATGTATAAAACATTGTTATGTTCATATTTTAATGTTTTGTACACCATATTAATCCAATCAATATCAAATATTTGCTGTCTTTTCCAAGCAAAAATACTTGCTGCATCTGGAAATCTCCTGTACCACCAGTTCAACACGGGGTCATAACTCAACTATTCTCAAATAATAAGTTTCAGACACTGCCTATAAGTCACACCAATGACTGTAAATCAGCAAGATTTGGGAGTAATCGTACTTCCGCACAATTGAAAACAAAGTTACTGTTTCTCTCCTGAGAGATAGCTGCTCCGTCCCGGTCTAGATTAAGGCAAATGCATTTTTAGAAGAAGTTGAATTGCATACTTGCAGTGGGGTAGCAAGGAGGGTGATAGGGGCGGTCCGCCCCGGGTTCCACTCTTGGGGGGGGGTGACAGTCGGCTCCCCACCCCACGACTTCCAAGCCAAGCCCCTCCAGCCTCCCGGTAAAAATCCTGCTCAGCGCATGACTCGGGAGTCGGGGTCGCAGACTGTCACCCCCCTCCAGCTCCAGGGTTGCTCGCCACACTGAGCAAGGCTTTTTACCTGGAGGCTGAAGGCTCCATTTAGGCTCCGTTCTGAAGTCGTGGGGGTGTGATCCCCTCTACGTAGCACACATGTGCAGCAAGATGCTGCACCTGCGTACAACGTAGAGGGGGATCGCGCCCCCCGTGACTTCAAAATGAAGCCAAAATGGAGCATCCAGCCTCCATTTACAAAGACTATTAAGAGCATAACAAAGACTATTAAGAGCATGACATGCAAGAAATCATAAGTAAGGAAATAAAGGCTTTTTCAAATGTTCATCTCACGCGATGAAGGCAAGAACAGGCTCAATCCCATTGCCCTCCAGGTATGGGAAGGTGAACATTTATAACAGGAAGAGATTCTATAGTTGTGGAAGGTTCTCACATGATTTAGAACAGGCATCCCCAAACTGTGGCCCTCCAGATGTTTTGTCCTACAACTCCCATGATCCCTAGCTAACAGGACCAGTGGTTGGGGAAGATGGGAATTGTAGTCCAAATTATCTGGAGGGCCAAAGTTTGGGGATGCCTGATTTAGAACCCTGATTGCACATGGTACTAGAATCCTGTAGGAAGCCTCTAAGGTTACCAGATATTCTCAATGAATCTGGGGACACTTTAATCAATCAATCAATCAATCAATTAAATACTACACATTCGGGACGTTGATGCCGCAGCAATGGCAGTGGCAGAGGGGCGGCCGGTGCCTTGACCTCAACCACCACTTTCCCCCTTCCTCCAAGGCTTCTATCTCCTTTTCCCATGAGCCTGGGCAGCCCCTGAGTTGTTGGTTCTTCAGTGGTGATGGTGGTGGGGAAGCGGTGTGCATGTCAGGCATGGAAGGCAGAGAAGGAGGGCCAAGAGTGGCGGCAGCAGCGAGGAGCAGGCAGCTCAATGCCTCCCTTCCCATCGGAGCAGCCCCAATCCCATTCCTACTTGCGTGCAAGCAGGAGGGGGCGGGGATCCCTCAGCTGGGAAGGGAGGCTTCCCATTGCCTAACTGAGAGATCCCCACCCTGCTCCTACTTGCACACAAGTAGGAGTTGGGAGGCTGCTCCAATAGGCAGTGTGAAGCCTCCCTTCACAACTTAGTTGCTGGGGTCAGGGAAGGTGGAGGCAGCCCGGAAGCTGCATCTCAGAGCCCCTGCACCACCATCATATGGGGACTTCCGAGCAGCTCCTGAAGCCAGCCAGAACCAACTGCTCTGTACTGCTGAGACTGCCACTGCTGTGTTTCCCGGGGACATTTGATGAAATCCGGGGAGATTCTGGGGATGGAATTTGCCCGGGGACTTATCTGGTCTTTTAAATAAATCTGGTCTTTTAAATAAATTAAGAAATTGCTCCAGTCCTTTAAAAATACTTGATCTTCCTGGTTTCTGATCTTCCCCGTCAGTTTTGCCATCTCTGCATACTCCATCAGTTTCATCTGTCATTCTTCTTTTATTGGTACTTCTCCTTCCTTCCATTTCTGGGCTAATAGCATTCTCGCTGCTGTCGTTGCATACATAAAAAGTCTATTATCCTCTCTCGGTATTAGTTGTAACAAGGATAGGTAAATGGCCTAAAGTGCTTTGGGTGTATGGCAGTTTGGTGTCAGGGACTTGAGTGCATGGATGATTTATATGGCTTTTCAAAATCTTTACAATTACTAAAAATATAAGGTGTGAGCCAATTCAAATTAAGCACTAATTAATTTGAGTATGTGCTTAGTTCTTCCACTGAAATCTGTTGTTTTGAAATCTGCTTATTTTTTGCTGAACTGCACCCCAAACTCATATAAGGCTTATGTGAATACTTGTTTCTAAATACCGTTAAATATCCAACATGACCCTTTTAATACAGGGCAGGTCAGAACGTCACAGAGAGAGAATCACATAAACAATCATTGCCATGCCCTCATTCATATTCCAAAAGGCGTCTTTCACATGCATCCATTTTCATCACACTTTGTTTAACATTTGCCTTTCTTAATTTTGATTTGAAATAAAAGACACCAGAGAACTGCGCTCTCTAAATTGGTTTCCTGCTCCTAAGCGACATGACATTTCCTATCTTACTTTTGATCACAGTGTCAAAGGAAATGATCCTTAGAAACACCTAATGATTGACATTAGCAGATCTTTTTTGAACTCCCCAAGGCAAGCTTTGGTTTGCGATGATTGTATTAAAAATATTATGCTTCACTTGGTTCCTTTGATAGTCTTAGGCTAGGTGGCACATCATTCCCTCTGTTAAAATGATGTGTTCTGGTTAATGAAAAGAAATAGTCATCTCACACATTCCGTAATGTTTCAGATGAGCTGTTTGGGACTTATGCTAGAAACAGAGAGAGGAAAAAGAGAGCACATAACCTGAAACTTGTCAATTGTAAGTGTTCGTCTTTTGTTTTTTTGATAGCCCCAGTGGCCTGGGGATGTGTGAATACTATCCCTTTGGTTTTGTAGATATTTCTGCCTTCTTCCATGGTAGTATCATCTCATTAGGCCACTTACCCAACGTATTAAGTGTATCCATAGAATCATAGGGTTGGAAGAGACCACAAGGGCCATCCAGTCCAACCCCCTGCCGAGCAGGAAACACCATCAAACCATTCTTGACATATGCCTGTCGAGCCTCTGCTTAAAGACCTCCAAAGAAGGAGACTCCACCACACTCCTTGGTAGCAAATTCCACTGCTGAACAGCTCTTACTGTCAGGAAGTTCTTCCTAATGTTTAGGTGGAATCTTCTTTCTTGTAGTTTGAATCCATTGCTCCGTGTCCGCTTCTCTGGAGCAGCAGAAAACAACCTTTCTCCCTCCTCTATATGACATCCTTTTATATCCACTTATCCAGAATTAGTGGTATGCATTTTTTGTAATGCAAATCTGAATCATTGCTGCTTGAAAAAGAGGCACACATTCTGCAAAATTGCACACAAGAATTTGCATATTAATATTAGGAAACATGCACACTAAAATGCTGACAAACATTTTAAAGTACTGCCCTCCCCCCAAAAAACTCAAACTGATGTGGAAAGGCAGAAAACTGGTCTTAAGAGCGTAAAAGAACAATTAAAAACTGAGAGAGACCAAATTTGACAGATTTGTCCACCTCTATATTTTTTATTAAACAAACATTACAAACATAACATACAAAAAAGAAACAAAAACAAGGCAAAAAACAGACTCAACATACATTGGATATTTCTAGATAGTACAGCGGGTGGCGCTGTGGGTTAAACCACTGAGCCTAGGGCTTGGCGATCAGAAGGTCAGCGGTTCGAATCCCCGCAAAGGGGTGAGCTCCCATTGCTCGGTCACTGCAGTTCGAAAGCACGTCAAAGTGCAAGTAGATAAAAAAGGTCCTGCTGCGGCGGGAAGGTTAAATGCATTTCCATGTGCTACTCTGGTTTCGTTGTTCCATTGCGTCAGAAGCGTCTTAGTCATGCTGGCCACGTGACCCAGAAGCTGTACGCCGGCTCCCTCAGCCAGTAAAGCGAGATGAACGCCACAACCCCAGAGTCGTCCGTGACCGGACCTAATGGTCAGGGGTCCCTTTACCTTTACAGTATACCGGTACATACAGTCATACCTCGGTTTAAGTACACTTCGGTTTGAGTATTTTCAGTTTAAGTACTCCGTAGACCCGTCTGGAACGGATTAATCCACTTTCCATCACTTTCAATGGGAAAGTTTGCTTCAGGTTAAGTACACTTCAGGTTAAGTACAGACTTCCAGAACCAATTGTGTACTTATACAAAAGAAGTAAAAAGAGAGAGAGAGAAAAGGAAAAAATGCACGGCGACAAAACCGAAAAATTAACAAAACTAAAACTGCCCAAACAAACAAACAAACAAAAATATTTAGTGAATTCAAACTAGTACCCTGATTTGTCCACCTCTAAAAGGCATACCAGAAAGATATGGAGGTCTCGTACACCCCAGGTAGTGTGGTTGCTGACCTTGAGCCAGACATCTTGGAGAGTGAAGTCAAATGGGCCTTAGAAAGCACTGCTAATAACAAGGCCAGTGGAAGTGATGATATTCCAGCTGAACTGTTTAAAATTTTAAAATATGATTCTGTTAAGGTGCTACACCCAATATGCCAGCAAGTTTGGAAAACTCAGCAATGGCCAGAGGATTGGAGAAGATCAGTCTACATCCCAATTCCAAAGAAGGGCAGTGCCAAAGAATGCTGCAACTACCGCACAATTGCGCTCATTTCACACGCTAGCAAGGTTATGCTTAAAATTCTACAAGGCAGGCTTAGGCAGTATGTGGACCGAGAACTCCCAGAAGTGCAAGCTGGATTTCGAAAGGGCAGAGGAACCAGAGACCAAATAGCAAACATGCGCTGGATTATGGAGAAAGCTAGAGAGTTCCAGAAAAACGTCTACTTCTGCTTCATTGACTATGCAAAAGCCTTTGACTGTGTCGACCACAGCAAACTATGGCAAGTTCTTAAAGAAATGGGAGTGCCTGATCACCTCATCTGTCTCCTGAGAAATCTCTATGTGGGACAAGAAGCTACAGTTAGAACTGGATATGGAACAACTGATTGGTTCAAAATTGGGAAAGGAGTACAACAAGGTTGTATATTGTCTCCCTGCTTATTTAACTTATATGCAGAATTCATCATGCGAAAGGCTGGACTAGATGAATCCCAAGCCGGAATTAAGATTGCTGGAAGAAATATCAACAACCTCAGATATGCAGATGTCACAACCTTGATGGCAGAAAGCGAGGAGGAATTAAAGAACCTTTTAATGAGGGTGAAAGAGGAGAGCGCAAAATATGGTCTGAAGCTCATCATCAAAAAAACCAAGATCATGGCCACTGGTCCCATCACCTCCTGGCAAATAGAAGGGGAAGAAATGGAGGCAGTGAGAGATTTTACTTTCTTGGGCTCCTTGATCACTGCAGATGGTGACAGCAGTCACGAAATTAAAAGACGCCTGCTTCTTGGGAGAAAAGCAATGACAAACCTAGACAGCATCTTAAAAAGCAGAGACATCACCTTGCCGACAAAGGTCCGTATAGTTAAAGCTATGGTTTTCCCAGTAGTGATGTATGGAAGTGAGAGCTGGACCATAAAGAAGGCTGATCGCCGAAGAATTGATGCTTTTGAATTATGGTGCTGGAGGAGACTCTTGAGAGTCCCATGGACTGCAAGAAGATCAAACCTATCCATTCTTAAGGAAATCAGCCCTGAGTGCACCCTGGAAGGACAGATCGTGAAGCTGAGGCTCCAATACTTTGGCCATCTCATGAGAAGAGAAGAATCCTTGGAAAAGACCCTGATGTTGGGAAAAATGGAGGGCACAAGGAGAAGGGGACGACAGAGGACGAGATGGTTGGACAGTGTTCTCGAAGCTACGAACATGAGTTTGACCAAACTGCGGGAGGCAGTGGAAGACAGGAGTGCCTGGCGTGCTATGGTCCATGGGGTCACGAAGAGTCGGACATGACTAAACGACTAAACAACAACAACAACAAAAGGCATAAGAGGAGCCTGCTAGATCAGGCCAATGGCATTATGTTCCCACAGTGGTCCACCAGATCCTGGCAGGAAACCTGCAATCGACACAAGATAACATCACCAAGGCAACTATCTGTAAACAAACAATAAATGTCCATAAAAAATGGCAAAAGTAGTTTCTTTCCCAAATAGGTTTTGTCTTGAACAATAGCAAATGCAGTAATAAAGAGCCCACTTGTGGTTCAGTGCTTGGACGTTATTCCGGTAACCGGACATTTCGTCGCTAAAGAGCTTAGTCATCAAGCTTTGTAGTAAATAATATACAGGAGAAGACAGTATGTAAACGACTTAAAGCAGGGGTATATTTGTCCCCATCTGCATGCTTCCATCGGAAGGACCGTGGAAAGAGGACAATGTCCTTCAGCTTGTTAAACCTCCTAGGAAGCCTGCAAGCAGGACCTGCGGCCCTTGGGATGCTGTTGGACTCTGACGCCCATCAGCCCTAACCAGCATGACCAAAAATCAAGGAGGATTAAAGCATCATCTGGAAGTCTGCAAGTTGCCTACAACTCCTCCTTCCTTCATCTTGTCCACACTGCCACTCGTCCCTTCACCTTCCCCCAGGAAAACCTCCTCTTTACCTCTGAATCACACAAGCATCAATCGGTTTTTCTGCAGATTGACGATTGTTCCTACTCAGCAACAAACAATGGGTTTTCCCAGAGAGAACAGCGGGGTAAACAGAAAACTGCTCAGCCTTGTGCTTTCTAGGCATGGGACAAGTGAAAGTCTGGCCACAGACGTCCTCTTTTTCCAGGAAACGCCCTCTATTTCAGGGGTAAAATTTCTGCCTGGGAGGAATTTTTGAATTTGCCAAAATGTCCGGTGTTTTTTCTTTGGTGCCGAATTTTGCTGCGTCCTTCCATGACACCCTCCAATGGTGCTTCAGTGTGCCCATGGCATGCTCTGGTGTATGCCCGCTCCTGTACCCCCACACCCTCTGCCCCAGGCACCAAAAATTGTGTCCTCTTCAAATTCAGCCCTTAGTCTCAGACTTGCCCTTCTGGAAGTAAAATTAGTTAGCTCAGATTGTCATTGACAATGGAAGAAATACTATTCATTTTATTGTTATATATAGCATTTTTCTTTTTTCTTTCCTTTTTACCAGGTTATGTAATATGAATCCTTTGTTGCGTTGGCCTGTAGGCCACGCAAATAAATAAAGTTTTACTTACTATTCATTTAACTTAGTCAAAGGTATGTTTTAGGACCAAACCCAGTTTGAAGTCCATATCATATACATATATGTAGACCCCATATATGGGACCCAGGTGGCGCTGTGGTTAAACCACTGAGCCTAGGGCTTGCCGATCAGAAGGTCGGCGGTTCCAATCCCTGTGACGGGGTGAGCTCCCGTTGCTTGGTCCCAGCTCCTGCCAACCTAGCAGTTCGAAAGCACATCAAAATGCAAGTAGATAAATAGGAACCGCTACAGCGGGAAGGTAAACGGCGTTTCCATGTGCTGCTCTGGTTTGCCAGAAGCGGCTTTGTCATGCTGGCCACATGACCTGGAAGCTATACGCCGGCTCCCTCGGCCAATAATGCGAGATGAGCGCGCAACCCCAGAGTCGGTCACGACTGGACCTAATGGTCAGGGGTCCCTTTACCTTTACCTAGACCCCATATACAACCAATAACCAATGCCTAACCTCCAACCTTACAAGTTGTGACTATTTGCTATGCAGTAGGAAAAAACCAGATGGCACCAGCCAATCACCAAATGGAAAAATCCCTACCAGGCCCCTGAATACAGGCGACCCCATGAGAGGCACAGCAATGTCAACACAGAGGCCTAAAAACAGCGGAGGGAGGGTGGGGATCCGAAAATGCAGCCAAAGAGAAAGAGAAACCTCTCTCTTTGACTTTTTTACCAAGGGGGCTGACCCATCAACTTGCAGCATACAAATTTGCCCAACAGCAGCCAGGGACCTATCCCACAGTGACCACTCATGCCCCCACTTTTGGAACTCAGGAGTGGTTTGTTAAGCCCCCCCCCCAAAAAAATTGTGCTCACCATGATGGTGAACCCGCAATATCGCCCAGCCCTAGCCTATTTTACTGCCTTTCCCTGGTATCACTTTTTTTCTGCCTGTTATGTTAAGACACTGAACAAGGATCAAGGGATGCCAGCCTGAATTCTCTGCTTATATGTCTTGGTGGGAAGATAGGCTCAATGTGGTAAATGTTGCTGTAGAGGACTATCCCAAAATAAACAAAAATTGGGCTAAGGGGCCCTAAGGAGGCTTTCTGCCTCTTTTAAAGACTATCCAAACTCAGTGTTTGGAATCACAACTATTCGCTAACAGCTCCCCAACCCACAGGCATTTATTTCATTTCTTTATAATTCCTTTGCAAGCTAAACAAGCTATAAATAGCCATTCACTTCAGTCTGGTTGAAACGACTTTTATCCCTATATTTTAGTTTGTAAACATTTGCTAATGACACATTAAAGCTCCTGCACTCATTAAAAAAAAATCAAAAAAAAAAAAATCCCGCACACAAACACAGAGTGGGAATGCGTGCAATTTTAAATATTACATTATGCCATTACTATTTTAAAAGCCAAGGCCCAATTAGCTGTACAGTTAACAGCTGTCTTTGAATGAGGAAAATGACATTTGCCAAGTCTAGAGAATTCCCAAGTGCTTTTTGCTTCCAGTGTTCCTTAGAAGAGGGCATCAATAGTTAAATACTGAAAGTAGTGACAAGAGATTTGGGGGGGGGGTTGCTGTTTCCTGGTGAAGAAGAAGAAAAATCTCAGAGGAAGCTTTGTGTTGCGTGGGTAGCTTAAAAAGAACAAGCGGAAAAATCACCCACCTGAATTTTAAGGGGCTGAAGGCTATGCGTTAGTAAACGGAAAGACACACACAAATAGGTATAAAAGGTTTGCTGTGCATGTGACAGGATCTTAAGGGTTTTTAAAAGGAAATCCTTTAAAATAAAAATGTTTTGTTATCCTTTATCCTGGCAAAAGGACGAGGCTAAACAAAAGTGCATAAAGCATCCTTGTTTTGTTTCCAGTTTTTCTTTACTCCACCCCTTCTCCACATAATCTAAATGTTGCTGACTTCGCAAAAAACCGAGAAATGTTCTCTCCGGAGATTCCCTCAGCTGTATGTATCTTAGATTAGGATGATGGATTGTGATTTATTGTATACTAAACAGGCCTTCCCAAGCGCTGCTGTGTTTCTTCAAAGGTTAAACAGCATTCAATATGGGCTCCAGTGGAAATGTTTACAGTGGAAGGGAAAAAGGGAAACCTGTGCTGCCATCCATTTGCTGTCAAGCCTTAAAGCATCAAGACAGCAGTTGGGGGAATGTGTTCCCACAAGCTGGATAACAAAGCACAGATGTGAATTGGTATTCTGAACAGGTTTCATAAAGCTTCTCCCACTACCCTAAAACTGCTGTTGTTAAAGGAAAGAGGAATATATATATATGAATTGATAAGGCTAATATTGGCTATGTTTCACATCATAACCCTTGACATTCGCTTTGTATCTACCTTTCATTTTAAAAGGAAACAATGACCCATTAAAATAGATCACCACCCAGGAATGCCGAACTGCGTTTTACATGCTGGCCAGCAAGATAATTTATTAGCAGTGCTTCTGCGATTCCATCTTTTTGTTTATTTCAGGTAGAGGGATGAAGGAGAACAAGGGACCAGAGACAGATGGATGGAGAGATGACAGTGTCACTCAAATGATTTCTATCAAATGAAACACTGACAGTATCTAGAGGAAAAGAGATTTGCTAGTACAATTGTCATAACAATTTCAACCTGTCTAACTTTTACTTGACTGGTGCCATCCGCAGATTCCCTTATGTATTATTTTTTGGGGTAAAAATCTTTTTGACACAGTTGACATAGCATGTCCTTAGAGATTTGCCAAATGCTAAAAAAACAAAACAAAACAAAAAACCAAGAAGAATTGTCCCCTTCATGAATTTTAATGCCTAGAACAAAGGTCTGCGACCTTGCTGGGGTGACCTGGTTAGTGTTAAGGTTTAATTACCTTTTATTTTATTTTGGTGTGTGTGTGTGTGTGTGTGTGTGTGTGTGTGTTGGTGATTTGTTTAAATGCTCAGTTTATTAATAACAATGTGTTTCTCCCCAAGTAAAATGCTTAAACAACAGTGCTGCTATTTTGAGATCATTGGAACTGTAAATTCAGTGTGTGTGTGTGTGTGTGTGTGTGTGTGTGTGTGTGTGCAGACATTCAGACTATTGTATCCAAATGATACACCTAATTGTTTCCCAGTATCAAATTGCGTGTAAAGCATTCCCAAGTTAAAAAGCAGGCTCCTTGAAAAGAAAGTCTGGGGGGGGAGGCAGGGACACATACATGCTCAGATGACATATCCCCTTAGACAAACCTTTGTGTCCCATCTCAAAACTCGGTCCCACCCTCAAAGAGTTGCAGTGCGACCTGGCAACCAAACCCTGTGTTATGGGTGGGCACTATTGGATAGCCACAACACCCTATTGGTAGGTCCCTTGATCCTGGGTTGAATGAGGCCAATGAGATGCTAGCCAAACCGATCAAGGGACCTATATATGCCCATGCACGTGACTCAGAGCTTCCTCTTTTGGTCAGTGCATTGGAACACCTGCCCACCTCTCCCTACACTTAGGGCTTGCACGCTTGACCTTGCAATGCCGTCGTGTGTCATCTGTCGTTGGGACAGGGGCACGGCAGGAATTTCCCCCACTTGGCTGATTGGCTGGTGCCACTTGGGTCTCGCCTGCCGCGCAGCAAATCATTACAACTTATAAGGTTGTGGATAGGCTCTGGTTCAGGTGATAGGGATGGGGGAACACTCTTGCCATCCCTATGTGAAGGGTATTCTGTTAAAGGAATCCAGGGACTCAATGGTTTGGTCAACCCTGAGAGGGGTTGTGCCTGTGCCTGAGTCCAGGGGGACATCTGGGTGGGGGACATAGCATGTCCCCAGCTTTCCGCCATTCCGGGTGCTCACCCTAGGCTGACCTATGCTGTTGCTCTGGGTCAGTGCTACCTGCAAGGGTGCAAGGAGCTAGTTGAACCAGAGCCTATGCAACCACTCACTTGCTGTAATCAATAAAGTTGTGGCCTAAATTCTGCCAAAAACCAAACCAAAATGTGAGTCTTTTTTTGAATTTATTTAAGAGGGGAGGTTTAAAGGTCTAAACATGCAACTGCTGGTTCAAACCATGAAACCCTCTGATCTCTGACACTGGAAGAGGTTAAGATAAGGCAGAGATGACCTTCTGATGGCCCTCACCATTGCTGTATTTGACAGCGTAGGGAACACTGGCAATTCTTCCACCTGCAGAATGAGGTGTTGTGGGGTAGGGCAAATCTCTCGCTACATTAGATTCGCTAGTTCCAGAATGCTGTGGCTCCAACAAGGGGTCCAACGATAGGTTTTTTAAACTGCAGCAGCTTGCAGCTGGCATAGCAAAACACAGAAGTGCCTTCTGCCCTGACCAATGTGATGGGCAAGCCCTGGGATAAGGTGACTACCCCATCGCTCTGTCCTACCCTGCTGCTCCCTAGCCAGGGTTAGAACTGCTCTGTTAGAGCTGTTTGTGGAATCTTGGTAGGTGCTTTCCAAAACAACAACAACTGTAGAAGTAAATCTGGTGCGCATTCAGAATGTGTGAGTCTCTGCTCCTGGAATGCAGCCAGAGATTTATAACACACCCCATCCTGTAGTTTCAGGAAAGCTAACAGTGTGTAGACATAAAAACAAGGTGAATTCTTCTTCTGAAGAGCACAGGGTGATTACAGACTACCATTTATCAAGTGGTAACTTATCACAGCGTGAAAACTGGTTGTCTGCTCTTCTGGAGTGATAATGGTCTCCTTACTGCTCGGCAGGACAATAACCTGGATTTCTGGGTGTCCCTTTTCAAGTTGCATTTGAGCTATTTATCTCTGAGCAAGTTCTGTATGGCTGGGGGAGCATTCAAATGACCTGCACATGGGTCTTCATGTGGCTTTATATTATGTGGCCTGGAAAAAATGTCTAAAGGGAGTGCATTTCTTCTTCTTCTGGGAGTACTCAAGAGTACACAGTACCAGCACCATTTTTTCTAGAGAACAGCACTGGTAAAAAGTGTGGTACTTACTGTAACAACTTCATGGTGAGTACCAGGACCTTTTTTCTAGAAGAAAAGCACTGTCTAAAGCAGGCATCCCCAAACTGCAGCCCTCCAGACGTTTTGGCCTGCAACTCCCATGATCCTTAGCTAACAGGACCAGTGGTCGGGGAAGATGGGAATTGTAGCCCAAAACATCTGGAGGGCCGAAGTTTGGGGATGCCTGGTCTAAAGGGCATTCTGCATTGCATTTATATATTTATGTTGTATTTTTGTTTTGTTTTTTAAATCTACTCCACCTTACTCTCTGGAGAGATTCAAGTTGGCTTACAAACAGTAGTTAAAACACCCATTCAAAATAGAAAACAGAAACGCCAGCAATGTGCACAAATTCCAGCAACAGAAAAATAAGCATAAAGCTAAGGCTTCTGAACTAAATGGGTCATTGGCCTGATTCAATAGGGTCTTCTTTTACTTTTATAACCTTCAGAAACACTTCACTCCCTTCCCCCCCCATCCTAGTGGGGTAAAAGCAGAAGCTTTATTGGAAGGTTGGGGTTTCTTTGGCGGGGGGGCAGATAAACTGCCCCCCCCACTGATAACAGACACCCAAACAATTAATCTAGCTTCACTTGCTATGTTTCCGAGCACAATTCAAAGTGTTTTACTGACCTTTAAAGCCCTAAATGACCCAGGTGGCACTGTGGGTTAAACCACAGAGTCTAGAGCTTGCTGATCAGAAGGTCGGCGGTTCGAATCCCTGCAACGGGGTGAGCTCCTGTTGCTCGGTCCCAGCTCCTGCCAACCTAGCAGTTTGAAAGCACATCAAAGTGCACGTAGATAAATAGGGACCGCTCCGGCGGGAAGGTAAACGGCGGGAAGGTAAACGGCGTTTCCGTGCGCTGCTCTGGTTCGCCAGAAGCAGCTTTGTCGTGCTGGCCACATGAGCCGGAAGCTGTCTGCGTACAAACGCCAGCTCCCTCGGCCTATAGAGGGAGATGAGCACCGCAACCCCAGAGTCAGACACGACTGGACCTGATGGTCAGGGGCCCCTTTACCTTTAAAGCCCTAAATGGCCTCGATCCAGTATACCTGAAGGAGCGTCTCCACCCCCATTGTTCTGCCTGAACACTGAGGTCCAGTGCTGAGGGCCTTCTGGCGGTTCCCTCGCTACGAGAAGTCAAGTTACAGGGAACCAGGCAGAGGGCCTTCTCGGTAGTGGCACCCACCCTGTGGAACGCCCTCCCACCAGATATCAAAGAGGAAAACAACCACCAGACTTTTAGGAGACATCTGTTTAGGGAAACTTTAAATGTTTAACAGACTATTGTATTTTAAATCTTTGTTGGAAGCCACCCAGAGTGGCAGGGGAAACCCAGCCAGATGGGTGAGGTATAAATAAATAAATAAATAAATAAATAAATATATTATTATTATTATTATTATTATTATTATTATTACCATTTGAAAAGAGTCACTATGAAATCTTCATTTGCTGCCTCCAACTTGTCATGGAGAAAAATGCATTGGGTTTTTAATCTAAAAGTATGCAACGAATGTTAAACAGACTCGGTTTGGATTTTTTAAAAAATGTCATGGCTATTTATTTTTAAATCATGTAAGTAAAATCTTTTTCTTCTTCTTCCCCAAACTGGCATTTTAAAAAGTGATTTGTTAAAAGAGTAGGAAATGCTTGTTCGGATCATTGCTAACTCCAAAACACATTTACTAAAAACTGAAAGGAAATGGCTATTACCCCCAACTTTGTACCTGATGGATTACACAAACTCTTGAATCAAGGAAGCAAATACATCTGTCTCTATCACCTGTTCTTCAATGGTACCTCAATCTATCACAAAAATCTGCTGTGTGATGTATTTAAAGCAGCATGTTTTAATATTTATCACTTTTTGTCATTGGGGATCTCAACAATGTTGTTTTTTCCTTCGGTAGCTCCTTCAATTGACTTTTGAAGGAGAAAAAGGAATAGAAGCTTAAACAAATGGTCACTTAAGGATTTAGCAGAAACTAAAATATGGAAAATAATAGATTGCGTGATACTGAATGGCATGTTCTAAGTGGCTTGTGTGTGTCTATGCGCATGTGCCTCTGTGTAACTATGAATCGAAAGCTACTTGTACTCACTTCAATTAGCACATACTTCAGCAGTACTAAAAGCTTTCATATTTGCTCTGCAGGAGTATAAGGAGTATGTTTGCTGTTATAGAACATTTGCCTAATTGAGCAACTTTCAAGCACAATTCAAAATGAAAAAACAAAAAATAAAAATAAAAATCAAGCATTGTACAATGCTATTCATCAACATGGATTTGGTCATATCTAAACTATACATGGTGTTATAGGTATTTTGGGGGCGGAGGGTGTCCCCCTGAACCCCAGACATTAATGAATGGTGAGATTGTGATTATAGTGGTACCTTGGTTCTCAAACACCTTGGTACTCAAACAACTTGGAATCCAAACCCGGAACAGAGGTGTGCCCTAATAAGTATAAATCTCCAACGTTATTTTTAACTGGAAACATCCTTGCTAGGCTGCATTTTGGAATGGATAAGTAGCTGGAGGTAGTGACTAATTAATCTTTTCCATGCCAGACTGTTTCTGCCTAAAACCACAGACACACATTCCACTAGTCTTTTCCAGTCTTTCAGGAAAAAAATATTGATAGTTGTATCCTTTCTTCTATGAGTAAAAAAGGAGCTGCGGGGAGAACATCTCAAGAAGAAAAACAGACAAAGAAGAAAAGGATTCAGCAGCCATTATTTGCTCCTGTTGTTTTCCAACTCAAATTCATGTTTTAAATCACAAGGCTGTTTTCAGAGTCTCAAAAACAAAAAAACAAAAAGGGGGGGGGGAACACATGACTGTGTGTCTTTTTGTGCCTTAGTCACAGACAAAATACAGAGGAAAAGTAATTTATATTTCATCTGCTATAGCAAGCCGTTTGCAAACATGTCCAAGCATTCCTTCTCTCACTTTCTTGCTCTTTTAAAAATCAGAATACTCCAGAGTGAATTATTGGCAGGGTGGATGCTACAAAAAAATATGACAAGTCTTTCGGATGGGAAGCAAAGAAAAGCAAAGAAAACATGCCAAATGTGCCTTCGCAAAGGATGCTCGTCTGCATTTCGAAAGGAGCAGTGTCAGGACTAAGAGCCAGGAAAAATCAAAAGCAGGCAATGAATTTGTGAAAAGAGCAGAAACCTCATATAAAGAAGGTATCCACCAGGGGAGCATATAACAGGATGCTGGGAGCAATTTCAGTTACTGAATTCTAAATCAGCTTTCTTTTGTATTGACACTTCTACTTCCTGGAGCTTAAAGTTGCCCTGCTGGATGAGGAGAAAGACAAGGCCACGGAAACACTTGTTGAAGGACACAAAGTGCTTCTGATCCAACCCCTACTGCTACCCCACAAATATAGCAGGGTTAGCCTCTGTTAACTTTTGTACAACTGGGGGTGGAGGAACTATACAAGCGTTGCCATTGAATTGCAGGCAAAGAAAAATGCCTTGGTGAATTTAGAGATGAAAATCATGGGGCATTTGTAGGAAAACCAAAATACCGTACTTTTCCGTCTATAAGATGACCCTGTGTATAGGATGACTCCTATTTTGGGGGACTCAAATTTAAGAAAATGGGGGGAGATGGCACAGAGTTGTTGAGCTTTTTGGGGGGGTTGCCGAAAATTGCTCACCCACACGTGTCACTAAATCCGTCTCCCGTCTGTCCCATCGCCGGAAGAAGCTGCCAATTGCCCGCCCAACTGATGGAGCGTCAGCCAATCAACACCACCCATTGACGCAGCAACCAATAGCATGCACAATAGCAACCAATCAAACGTCCACCCTATGCACTAACCATGTATAAGATGACCCCCAACTTTTTAGCATGATTTTAACGGGGGAGAATTGTTTTATACATGGAAAAGTACTGTAGTTTATGGACCACTGTTAAGCATCTCAGCTAATACTGCTGTTGAAATGTTCATAATTATTTGGCTTGGTATGCAAGTTTCTTCAGGATTTAAGGTTCATTTGCATTATGAAGCAAGCTCCAGGTTTTCTAAAATTTCTTCTCCAGCCTTTTCATGCACCTCCCTTCTTTCTAGGTGTTATGAACCCTAAAGCAGCTGTATCTCACACACTTGGAGCTCTTAAGAAATGTAGCTTTGCCAGGGCACTTAATTCTTAATCAGATAGAATGGAAAGAGTGACAGAACCAGAAAACAATGGGACAAAGTATATTTCTAGGTAGGCAAGTTGTGTCTCACATGTTAAGATCTCTGAGAGAATTACCATGCATCTGCTTTAGTGGACAAGTGTTATGAACAAGCTTCATGAGGGAAGGTAGCTATAGTCATGACAATAATGTGACAGGTTTGAACAGCGGTAGAGTGCATGGTTTGCATGCAAAGATCCCAGGTTCCATCTACAGTATTAAGCAACTTCTGCAGGTGGCGCTGTGGGTTAAACCACAGAGCCTAGGGCTTGCCGATCAGAAGGTCAGCGGTTCAAATCCCTGTGACGGGGTGAGCTCCCGTTGCTCGGTCCCAGCTCCTACCAACCTAGCAGTTTGAAAGCACGTCAAAGTGCAAGTAGATAAATAGGTACCGGTCCAAGCGGGAAGGTAAACGGCATTTCCGTGTGCTGCTCTGGTTTGTCAGAAGCGGCTTTGTCATGCTGGCCACATGACCTGAAGCTGTCTGCGGACAAACGCCGGCTCCCTCGGCCTATAGAGCGAGATGAGCGCCGCAACCCCAGAGTCGGACACGACTGGACCTGATGGTCAGGGGCCCCTTTACCTTTACCTAGCAGTGGCGTAGCAGTGTCATGTGGTACCCGGTGCAGAAAATTTCTTGTGCGGAAAATTTCATTGAAATTTATTTATTTATGCCTGCAAAAATGGTTTGACTTTATTTCATTTTTGTTTTTGTTTTTGCAGAGCAAAAGTTGTTGAGCTTTCTTTGGGGAGACAAAGTTTTTGATATATTTTTGTGAAGATCACATGCCTTGTGACGAGGAGTGTGCCTGCCGCCCTGCAGCTGAGGGGGAGCCGGCGGGCGGACAATTTTGGCACCGGGAAGCCTGTGCCCACCAAAGCCACAGTATCTCTCACAGACGTTGAGTGCTGCACAGCATTTTGTCACCCCCCCCCCCCTCGGAGGTGATACCTGGGGCGGATCGCACCTACTGCACCCACCTTGCTGCGCCTCTGCTTCCTAGCATGAGCCGAGAAAGTTCAGATCTATCAAATCTCAGTCCAACCTACTTCATAACATTATTGTGAAGCTAAGAACCTCACTTTGAGCTTTTGGAGAAGGGGTAGGGCACAAATGCAGTGGATACTAACAATGCAACGCCTTGGTGTTATGTTTTTTTTCTCTGGGTGCTTGGAGCAATTGCATAGGTTGGGCTTAATGGGAGACATTATGGATTCTTAAACGATAGTTTAGCGTCAAAATGCAAACCGCAATTATAGCATCGAATGCATTAACATTCTGTTTATTTTAAGAAGACGCATTAAGCTGACTGGAAGTTGCAAACGAAAAGATCCATTTGGGAAGCGTCGCACAACTGCTTGCTTTAATTTTAAGAACGTGAAGGTTACTGTTCTGTGAAGAGAGCTGCTAGACCAGCAAAACACCAGAGTTGTGGTAACATATCTTTTTAACCTTCTGGGAAACTGATGACAGGATTGTAATGGATTGGGACACTTTACAGAATTTGCAATCATAAATAATGTGAGAAACATCCATTGCATCTTAAAAACAAGGTGGTGGTTTTCTTTTCTTTCCCCCAGCAATATAATTGGCTTGGAGGATTTTAGGAGCCACATTGCCCTCTCCATTTTAGAAACTGTCAAAACACCACTTGCATTTTATTTCATTCCATGTGATAAGCATAGGATCAATGGCAAGAACTGGCATTGCACTCAGCACATTTGAGTCCTTATTGTATTGTATTCATGCACAGGTAGGTAGCCGTGTTGGTCTGGGTCGAAGTAAAATAAAAAAATTCCTTCAGTAGCACCTTAAAGACCAACTAAGTTTTTATTTTGGTATGAGCTTTCGTGTGCATGCACACTTCTTCAGATACCAATGCACAGTGAATTAACAGCCATGCAATATCCCCATAAAAGCATCCCAACCTCCAGTCTCACCAGCACCACCTTCCCTTGGGCTAGGAGAAATCTTGTACAGACCAGTGCTATGAGTAGGGATGCAAGAATGCATCCCTTCCCATTCTTTCTATATTTCTCACATGCAGCAGTGTTTCCATTCCATAGCAGTTCTTCCACCCAAAACTATGTTGTTCATCTCACTGTGTGCTGTGATGAAATTACATAATTTACATAATCTTAGTCAATCACCAATTTATATGCAAAGGAAACACAATGGAAATGGGGGGGGGGCAGTTAATGCATTCAATTACATATCATTTGCAGACTGAAAGCATCAAAACAATGAACATTGATTGATTTCACTGGATAGACTTCTGTTCTGGACATGGGATGAATAAGCAGATATTGACAATTTCCATCCCACCCCCACCCCCCGAATTCTCCAGCATTCCTGCCCCAAAATGGTACATTTATCCATGTTAAGAAACTTGTTTAGCCACCACCATGAGGGCAGAATCTGAAGCAGTATCTATCTATCTATCTATCTATCTATCTATCTAATAATAATAATAATATCCCACCCATCTGGCTGGGTTTCCCCAGCCACTCTAAGCAGTGGCGGACCAACCCAATTGGGCACCTGGAACGGCGCACGTGCCCTGCACCCAGGGGTGGAGCCAGCTGCCTGTGGGGTGGGGCCAGCTGGGGCAGAACACTCTGTGGAGTGTCCGAGGAGTCTATCTGCCTCCCTCCTACTCAGCCGCCTTCCAGCAGAGTTGGAGGTGGCAGGCGGACCGTTTGGGCAGCATGGAGCCTGCGTGCACCCAAGACACCATGTGTCTCCCAGGAGATATGTGTGGCTCGGGCACGCTGCAGGCCCCGTGGTGAGTGCCATCCGGCATTTTGTCACCCCCCTCAGCTTACCCTCCAAGTCCCGTACTGCAGAATCTGGGACCGGCAGCCGTGTGACACTGGAAGTTGCGTTGACGTAACTTCCGGTGTCGCTTTGCCCTTCTATGGGCACCAAAAATGGCTGCCGCCGGCTTCAAAAGTAGCTTCTACGCAGGACCGGAAGTGCGTCGACGCAACTTCCGGTGTTGCCCTGCCCATCTATGGGCACCAAAAATGGCTGCCACCGACACCGGAAGTCGCGTCTACGCACTTCCGGTCATGCGTAGATGCGACTTTTGAAGCCAGCAGCGGCCATTTTTTGTTCCCATAGAAGGGGAAATCAGAAAGAAAAAAAAAAGGCCGCTGGCAGGAGAAAATAACGGAGAAAAACGGGAGATGAAGTGATACGGGGGACCACCGGGAAAAGGTAAGTAAAAACGGGGGTTTCCCGGGGAAAACAGGGTACTTGGCAGCTATGCCCCTCAGTGGTCACACCCGGGGTGGCCCGCCTCCTCCGCACCCCCTTCCTCCGCCGCTGACTCTCGGCAGCTTACAGCACATATAAAAACACAACAAAACTTAAAAAAACAGAATATCCTATACAAGCAACAAACAAACAAACTTATAAACCTACATCAACTAATAATAAAAAGTAATAATGATAGCAACAGTAATAAACAGTTTACCGTTATACCCAAATTAAAATAACTGCCACCCCCAACTAAACATTTAACCAACACCAACCTGACAAAAACAAAACAGAGGGACCAAAATTAGAGCCATTTAAAGCATTGTAAAATATTTTAGCCAGTTGTCCCAACCCAAGAGTTGTTACAGCAATGTCTCTCCAGCCTCCCAGGAGCCTCTTTTAGCTATTCCAGGTGAATCTGGGCCCCGCCCTCTAGGCCAGGTGGAAATGTACCTTGCATCAATGGAGCGGTCTTCCTTCCAACACTCAGGCTGCACAGCAATCCCACATTTACATTCTGCCTTTCTTCCCAAAGTTACCCATGGCAGCAAACATATCAACATTTTTTTAAATGCAATAGGAAATAAAAGACAAAAAAACATATTGAAAATGTTTTGAAGGTTGCCAAGGAGAGAAACTTTCAGCCATCAAATGCCTGGGTAAACAGGAATGCTTCATCCTGAAAGTTAATAAAGAGAGGGGCAGAAAGACACCTCACCAGGGAGGGCATCCCACAAACATAGTCACAAATCAGCGGACAACTTATTTTAAATTTAAAAATAGCTTCCTTGTGGCATGGGTAGTGACAGCTTCCAAAAGGGCCTCTGTATCTCATGATTCCAGGGGTTGCTGTGCAAGAACTCAGGTGCAGTAAATGTCTCGGAGCTGGCACAAAGTCATAACTGATTCCTTTCACATCTGCCTCGGGACTTGACCTGATTTCCAAAGTTCAATGGCCTCACTGTTGCAGCAAGGCTGCTGTCCCCTGTTTTTTCTTCCTCTCTTTCTTTCTGCAGGCATGCACTGCAGAAAGTGGGGTTTGCACACTTTTAGCAGGACAATGACAGCTCTTTACCTGCAATCTCCAAGGCCACCAGAACAGCCTTGCTCAGACTGGTGGATTAAAAAGAAGCAAAAAGAAAGTGCCTTTCTGTTTTAGGGGCAGTTAATGAAATTTTAATGGAACTGGGGATGGGACTGGCCCAGCCAGCATCAGCCTCTTCATTTATAATAAATAGTGCAAACTGAAACAAAACACCACATACGATCCGGAGCCTGCGGCATGGTTGATGCTAAAGGTACAGTTGAATTCCCTGGCTCACAACCTGGCAGCCCTGTTTCTGTGAAGGGAAGTGTGAGAAGAAAGGGAGCCCATCCTTTGGCTGCCAATGCTGTTTTGCAAAGAGTTCTTCCACCTTGTCATACAATTCTTTAGTATGCTTTTTTACCTTTTTTTTTAAATGCAAAAGCACAACACACATATGTATCTGCTGACTTGCAGGTTGTGTGTCGAGACTTACCAGAAATCACCCTTAAATAACTCACAACAGACACAATAATTTAGGTTTGGTTTTTGGCATTAATTTTGGCCACAACTTTATTTAAATACAATTTTATGGGTAATGGGCAAGTCAGCAAATATCAACTCAGAGCCTTTGTGTGTAGAGGAATGTGGTTGCCCCCTATAAGCAAGATGTCATGGGGTTTGAGTTTCTTCGCTTTTGACCCCATGACATTGATTCCTCCTCTGAACCACTTAAGTGAAGAAGTGCTGCTAATATTGATTGGACATCATTTTTGACGTGGGCATACTATTAAACTTTTGTCTTCATTTCTTGAGTTTCATTATCAGACTTCATTTTTGCCTTCAATAAACTGCACCCCCCCCCCGGCACCGCCGCCGCCTTTGTAGATTTATGAAGCAATGAAGAATTCTCTGAGGACATTATTTTAAACTGTTACTCATAAGTAATTAAGATGCAGGGCAGAAATCATTTTAATTGCATTTTAGCCCACCCTTTAGACCAAAGATTAATGTTTTCTACCTCCTGAGGTTTTCTCTGATGTTGTTTCTCAACAACACCTCAATTATCTTTATCCATGTCCCAATACTTACTTAAGCTTGACCCACTGGTTAAGTTTTAAATTTTAATAAAGATGTGTCTCTCTCTGTGTTAGCAGTTTTGTAGCATCCTCCTTTGAGGGTTTTAGTGTTTCAAACATATTATAGTTTTTTATTCTTCCGGCAGCGCTGTGAGGTGGGTCAGTATTATTATTTCAATACTGATGATTTTGTGGCTATTAGAACCAACAAAAAGTATAAAACTATTAAAAGAAACAAAGAATACCAGAGTTGCTGCAACAGAATGCCAGAGCTGGACTTTGTGGAGAGCAGAAATAAATTATCACCATCACAAGAAATGAATTTTAAACTTTATTGCAAACAGTCTTGAAATCGTTACAAATAAACCATACATGATACAAAGTAACACATTGCTCTTAAGGAAGGAAACAATGTGGTCCTGTCTTCCTTGTTCTTAACACAATCCAAGCACTTTCCTCTCTCTAGTCCCAAAGAGTGAGATCCTAGGCAGCTTGCTTGTATCATGTTCACAGAACTTAGTCACTACTACTGCTACTGTTGCTGTTGGGTCCATCAGTGACAAAGAAGCTTAGATCTCAAGTTTCACCTTCCTGCTGTGAGAGAACAGCACACATTTCCCAAAGACTGAAACAGAAGCATCTAACTCTTCTGCAGCATTTGCCAGAGTGAAATTTCTAATACCAAATACAAACTTTTCTACTTTGCAAATGCAAACCTGTACATTAGTTTTCTTTTCTTCTTTTCAAACTTCAATGCATATAATCATTACATTTTTTGCATATTAAATTTGTATCTTTAAAAAAGAAGACCAAAAGTGAGTAGTTTTTGTGTGTGTGTGTATGTGTGTGTGTGTGTTTAAAGAAAAAGGTTAAGGTTCTGCTTTTAAAAAAAACCTAAGTATCTTTACATATGGTTTATCTAGGCCTGTCTGATGAAATTGTAGTTGAGGCAGGTAGACATACTGTATATGTTAATATAAACACATGATCCTAAACAAAACAAGAAAATATACAGAGCATTCACTGCATTGCAGTTGGATTTTATTTTATTTTTTATCTGTCTTATGTGTAAATTTGCATTTTATCACAGTAAGTTATCTGCATAGAAATAATTTTTATTTTTGATATATGTGAAAAATAGTAAGCTATTTGCAACTTTCACATAAAGTTTGTGTTGAAGGTTGCTGTGTATAGAACAATCAAGTATTGTGTAAATGGGTCACCAAACAGAAAATGTTACATTCCTGAGACAGCTAGGTATAAAAGATGTTGGCACTCTGACTAATGCTATAACATGAACCGAAAAACAACAACAGGAAAAGGAATTTCCCCAAGCACATACTTCTTTCCACCAAACAGGAGAGAGAGGGGGGGGAGGGAGAGAGAGAGAGAGAGAGAGAGAAGTGGGATTCAGTGAGAGACCATTTTGGCCATTTATAGGTAAGCTATATTCTGTATCTTTTGCTTGCTCCAAATGGTGCGTTAAATAAAAATCATCATATTTGTGTCCCAAAGCCATTTCCAGTTAAGTCAATATGCAAGATGCAGAAGAAAATCCAAGGAGCCAAAAACAAAAATGTTAATTAAAAAAACTGGAAGTATACTCAGGAGCAAACCCCACTAAACACAGTGGGGCTTATCCCCAGGGAAGTATGTCTAGGACTGCAGCTTTAGTTCAATGGGTGGGGGGGAGAGCAAATTTTCTTTTTAATAACTAGGGCGATTGCAGGAGCATCAAATAACTGTTCAATCTAGTGCATGACTGTTCAGAAGCAAGCCCCATTGAGTTCAGCGGAGCTTGCTCCCATCCCAGGAAAGCAGCTAAAGGATTGCAGCCTGATGTCTCTTTATCACTTTGCAAAGCACGTTGTCAGAAAGAGCTCAGAGCTCAGGAGAGCTATTGCAGCGATGGGGCTGGGGAGAGGGAAATAACATCGTCGTCCTGGCTATATTAAGCCATGTGCATTACTTAGCCTTGTGGGTAAGAGGCAGAGCTTGAAATGGGATAAAGATAGAACTACAGAAGCCTGGGTCCTCATTTCCCTAAGGGTATTACTTAGAGAGTAAGAGAGAGAAAGAGTGAGCAGTGATGTGGAGCATTTGGGAGCTAATATTCCTGCTTCTAGCTAAAGAAGAACATATAACTGGGGGCGGGGAGCCCTGCATTGCCTAATTATAGAACAGTGTTGCATTGCCTCCAGACACCCCTGTTAAGCAAGGCGAAAGCCGGCAGGGTTATTTATATTTTCTCTGCTCATTCATGAAGCCATCATTTTTCAGGTGGTTTTACTGTAAGTGAACTGTAAAAAATCCAGCCTGTGTTGAAACTTGGCAAGCAAAACCATTCAGCCAGAAGCTATTTGTTTACTCTCATTCAAAAGATTTCTTCTTTCTCTTTGCTTTATTATTATTAGTATTATATCTCTCGGCCACATTATAAGCTCTAAAAAAGGAACACTTCCTTTTGGACATTTTACAGCACGTTTTCCTTGACAAGCAACTGGTCCATAAATTGATCTGAAATCCTTTTGGTTACAGAGTAGAATGACTCTGGAGGGAAGAAAAGAGAATAAAATCTGTTTATGAAATTCAAGTTGAGACTCTGCCAGTGCAGTGGTGTACCAGAAGTTCTCAGTTCCCAGGGGAGGGACATTTCAATTTTCCTTCTTAATTACTTCCCTCTTCTGCGTAAAACAACTCTAGGCTTCTGCTATCTATTCCTCACCACTACCTCATGTATTGACAGCACTGGAAAGGCTACTGAGAAATGAATCTCAGAAGTTCAATATTGCCCCATGCGCAACCTCCCAAATTGGGGGGTCCCTATTTAATCGGGACAGTTGAGTGGTAAGGCACTATATTTCCCACACTCCCTGGTTATTAGTTGAATGTTACCATGAATGCCTGTGGCAGAGTCCATTGATATCAGAAAAAATGAGAACAAAAAAGGGGGGCATATATTTGAATCCCTAAACTTCAAATAGTCAAGTGAAACAGTGTCTGATGACCCTTTAAGTCCCCTAGTGATGGAGAGGGCTGGTGAAATGAGATGGTGGAAAGAAGGCAAGATGGACCAATTTTGACTGGGCGTGAGCTTAAACCAGGCCCACACCTTGTACCATACAACTGTTGGATATTCTCTCTGTGTGTTTGAGAATCATTTGTTCCAGAAACAGAGAAGAGGTTTCAAGAAGCAGCAGAAGGCTGAGATTGTTTTGTCTATGCAAGGGCGTTTTCTGTGGGAACTGTTCTTTGGACATGCGCAACAACGGTTCTGTGTAACTTGTTGCGAGTCTCTTGCTTGTGCCTTGCGGTGAGAGAAGCAGAGAGAGAGTCTTGGACTCTTGTTGGACTTCAAGCATGCCTTGACCAAGGCAGTGACGGATGTCTGTATATATTTGCTACCAATATGCCTTTATGCCTGTCAAGTAAACCTCTACACTTGACTGAATCTTTTTGGCATCCATGGGTGTTTATTGCCTACTGTGTGTACCTTCAACCCTGAAGATGCTTCCAAGGAAGGAGCCGTGTTGGGATGTATGTCTGCTGATTATGGATACTAGCACATATGCACAGCGAAAGTGATGCTGAACCCAGTCCTTCTGAATCATCTATCAGATATTGATGGATTGATCCAACAATGGCACCCAAGTGATAATGAGAAGAGGCATGGATGAAGTTTTTAGTTGGAGGCCAGGTGGACTTCCACAAGAATGTGTTCTCCATTGCAACCCTGATACTTTGATAGCCCTGATACCTTGGCATCCCCCACTCCAATGGACGTTGAATTGGCTCCATCTTGTCTGACTTCCTTCCTTCTTCTTTTTTACATCTTTGATAGTTTGTTGTTGCTTTGGATCTGTCAGATTTGTGTTGCTGCATTGTCAGGGTTTATTTGAGTGGTTTTTTTAATGTACACTCTTTATATTTCTTAATTGAAAGTGCAGTCCGTTTTTAAAATAAAAAAATGAAACAAAATAATGCATCAATTAATTAATTTGGATCCCATTCAAATGGACCCCAAATTAATTCATTTGAGTAAGCTCCATTCCGAATCAGGCCGAGGGAAATTCACCTTTGCTTTTCTCTATTATTCTACTGATTTCAGTAAGCATCTAAGCTAAGCAGTGGTACCATAGTCTCAAATAGACTGTTGCCACTTCTGGTAATGCCGAATGGAGATTGTGTCCAATAAATCAAGTGCAGCTGATTTATTAGGGCAAATTGCATTTGCATAATTCATCCAATTTTCATATATATTCCATGTAAATTGAACACGCACAGTTTCTAGGTTATAGAAATAAAGGTGTCTGCAAAAACTCCTTGAAAAAGCTAAACAAAGGCCCGCTAATGTGCCTACAAGATGGATCTCCTTCTGTTTATTGATCTAAGAATTCAGAACCAATTCATTCTCAACTCGCCAACATTTGTCATATCTTTCTTTTTTAAGAACAAAAGATGGAATAGCCCTTAATCAACGACAGGGGTGTTTCATCTATTACTACTGGAAATAGATTAACAAGGATCTGACATATTTTACTGGGTCATAGAAATGCTGAATGCTATACTATTTATTTTAGATGGCTCACTTATGCCCTTAAAAGCAAGCTAGAGGCCTCCCATCAATAATGCGCTGTACCAATAACACGATACACTGTCCCCCGGATCCCATCACCTCTGATAATTGACCACGCTGACTGGGGTTGATGGGTTCCAGGGTTCAGTCACATCTGGAGGTCACCATTTTGGCTAGGACAGCATTAAGGTGTTTCAAACTTGAGTATTTGTGTGGGGCAGAGGGTGGTGCATTTATGGATTGTGAATGGCTTGAGCATTTTGTCCATGTTACGTTTTAGAGTGAACTTACCTGTTTCTTAGCCCAGTACTTGCATCAAAACAGTTCTCTGAACCTCTCTGATGCACATTTCAACGACTCTTATTTTGCAAGGGGGCATTGTCACAGTCCAAAGACACAGGCAAAGCATTTGAGGCAGGCAGTGAGAAGTGTGGCTTAGAAAGCAACATAGTCCCAAGGGCCAGAGGGAGAGGTGTATGAAGGGCTGCATTTGCTCCCAGGCCTTCAGTTTCCTACCCCAGGGTATTAGTCTGGTAAGTGCAAATCAGGTTGTGTCACTTAAAAATGATGATCGAACCCAGGGCCGTCTTAAGCTCATTGGGGGCCCTGGTGCAGGGATCTCTCGGGTGCCCCCCTACCCCACCCCCTCTTTTTTAAAAAGGAAAGCTCTTACCTTCCCTGGAGGCGCTCGCGCCGGAAGGCCTTGGGGCTTCCTGGAGCCCTCCCGCCGGCAGCGGAGGAGGGATGGGCATGCCATGGAGCCAGCGGGGAGAGCCTCCCGGGCACAGCATTAGGACCTGGCATGCCGGGTGGTGGTGGGAGCCTCACAGCGGCCCCCACACCTCACAGCAGGGCCGCGCTGTGCCAGAGGTCACCCGGCGGCTTCTCATGGCCCTGTCTGTCTCCCGTGGGGCCAGAGATGCCAGATTGAGTGGGGGAGGGGTGCCACTGCTCTGCGCCCCTTCCTCCCTTCTCCCAGCGGGCCAGGGTGCCTGGGCGGGCCCGGGCCGCGCCGGGGCCTTCCCGGCCGTCTCCCGTGACTCCAGAGCTTGCTGGGTCCACGCGGCCTTCCGTGAGTGGGCCACAGGGCCCGGAGGCCTCCCGGCCGTTTCCTTGTGCCAAAAGGGCCCTGTGTTCATTCCCGCCAACAGGGTGCTGCATTTCATTGGTAGAGCTGCTGCCATATGGCATCACCTCTACCAATGAAACACAGCGCCGGGGTGAGGGATGACCCTGGCGCTACAGAGCGGAACAAGGTCCTAGTGCCCCTGTTCCCTGCTCTCCCCTGAGTGGCACAGCTGACGGGCATGCAAGACTCAGAGGAGGGAAAAGGGAGGCTGCCGCGCAGCTCCTCCACTTGCTGGGGCGCCCCTGAGCACCCCGGCGCCCTGCGCCACTAGAGCCAATGGGCGAGCTGGCCCTGATCGAACCAGCTCTCTGAGCATCCCTCCACACCCATGGTTATGGTCGCTATTGAGTTGTTCCCTGGTTCCCATGAAAGATGGCTATTGGCTTCACTTGGTTTCAGCAGACAGACTTGAAGCAACGTTTGGCTCTGGCAACTTCGTGAGAAATGATTGATGGTCGGTATTACTCACCTACCTGTGTGTATCTTCAGGATTCAATTATAAGAACCTGAAATATTTTTTTTTGTCTGCGCTTGTGAGATCCTTATGTCAAAACACCTGAAATGTCACCCGTCAACTTGTTTTGTTTCTGACTTTTTCTTTCCAGTTTCAGAAAAGTGCACTGAAAAGGAACCAGTTTGCTCTTCTTTTCCAATGCCGCCACTGTGAATTAGGATACAGGGAACATCCCCTCCCTGGGAAATCAGAACAAGAGGAGAGTCGCCCCTCAAATATGTGAAATATTTCATGCAAGGAACCAAACTTAAGCCAGCCTCTATTCTATCGAACCCAGTGTTTGAGAAGCGCTGGCTGCAAAATGAGACTAATTGCCTAATATTTATTCAGACATCATATGGAGGCAAAGAGGCAGTGAGTCTGAAATCCTAGATCACTGTGTAAATGAATAATCATACCAGTATAAGCCACTGAGTAAACCAGGATGTCAATTCAGCTTCAAAGCATACTGATCTCAACAGAATGGGGATACTGGACATGTGAAGCCTAAATATAGAAAATCTCAGTCTGGATCAGACCCCTGCACTATGTAAAAAAGCAAACAAACATGTAGTTTGGCCTGTTGTTCTGCTTTTTTCTTTCTACAAATGCCTACTGCTAAAAAGGCTGGCATTCTAAAAAAGAACTAAAAAAAAAATACTAGGTTTCTTCAGTCCCATTTACCACTGTGCGTAAACACTCATAGGATTGGGTGGTGGTGGCATTTGTTGTATAGGCTCTGGGGTGTGCATGGCATTTGTCACATGCCACAGCTGCGATTGGTCCTGGGAGACCGCCATCTTCCTGAGCAGCCAGGGGAGGAGATGGCTACCTGGGACCACCCACCTCTGACCGCGGCAGACCTTCCAGGTGGGGTGGGCCTTGCCCACGAGGCCAATCAAGGATAGAGGGCATAGGAGCTGTGCCCAGTCTGCCCCTGGGGTATTTAAGGGGGTGACTAGCTGTAGGCCACCCTCTTTGCTGACCATCCCCCACCCAGTCTGTGAGGGGTCTGTCCAGCGGAGGAGCAAGCAAAGTTGCTTATGGCCCTTGCTATGGTTTACCCCAGGAATAGGCAAACTTGGCCCTCCAGGTGTTTTGGGACTACAATTCCCATCATCGCTGACCACTGGTCCTGTTAGCTAGGGATGATGGGAGTTGTAGTCCCAAAACATCTGGAGGGCCGAGTTTGCCTATGCTTGGTTTACTCAGCTGTCATATTCGGGGCCGGGGAGGGTTTTTCCCCTTACAAGCCTGGCTTACAGGGTTTTGCCTACCTCATAGCAACTGTCACAATTTTGGTGGATAAGGCTTGATCCTTAGTTGTGGAGGTACCCCATTAGTTGGGTCCAGCAGTGATGGCTCTGTCTGGGACTGATGGGTCAATTCACCTCTCCCAATGGTGGCCCATGCTTTGTTGACCATGTTAGGGGAGACTCCCCAGGACAGGGTCAACACCAGGTAGCTGTCAGGTAGCATGAAGGCTGCCTGGTGCTGGATACATGCCCAAAATCTTAGCCAAACCTACTCTTACCTGTAATGCAACCTATCAGTTTCCTGTGTTCATTCTTTTGGTCCTCCCTGCACCAGCCGCAGACATCATTCACCCGTGGCAGTCATGTACCATTCATCATCTGTTTTTTACAAAAAAAGAGGCAGCCATAATTTATATACTGTACATTTGAGGTTCCAATTCAATATCACTTAACATGGCTTCATTACTCCTCGTGCCCTTAACCACCCCTGTGCTTATTAATGGACCTTTGCTTCTGCCTACAGTTTTCTAAGTCGGGATGACCTATTTCCTTTGCTCCAACATAAGCAAGTAATTCTACCACACAGACAGCTTTAATGCTTAATCTTCTCTTTACATATATACTGCAATTTGTATCTGAAACCATTTGGCTGCATTGTTTATTTTGAACTCGAGAGCAATTGCCCACAGCCCGTAGAAAATGCACAATGCCTTGTTCACAAGTTTGCATTTTGAATACGCAATGTAACCATGTGATTAATAAAACAATTGATTTTATTTCACCATGCCAATGCATGCTTATGCCTGATGTCAGAATTCAGCTTTCATTAGTAGTTGTGTGAATGGAACCAGAAAGTGGCATTTATTCCAGATTAACTAAATATGTGTACAAGGGTTCTTAGTCTCATGTATGCAGTTTCATTGAGGACTAATTTATGTCCTCACTGAAAGCTTAACTTAATTGTGTCTAGTTTTAGTCATCCGGTTCATTTGCTGGTCAAAATACCAATTTCTTCTCCTGAAATCCATTATAAGTCGTTAAGAGAGAACTTCCCTGTAATAGTGAAGCTTTATACTTACAAGTGTTTGTGAATGTCAAGCAATGATGAAGCCCTTTCTCCTGCTGCAGAAAATTTGCATGTTGAACATAGAATCATAGAGTTGGAAGGGACCAGGTCACTCCATATTTACACCAGCTTTACAATCCCTACCTGTGCAGAGCACTTTCCCTCGCAAGATTTAACATCTTACTGTCTGTGATTTTACAGGGTAGATTCTCGAAAATCCCACACTCTGAAAGATACTGCCCTTGTGGCACAAAACAGGTTGAATCCATCACACACGTTTTATTTTATTGCCCATTTTATACAAAAAATATATGATAATTATTTGCCCCCCCCCCCTTATTGAAGGAGGGGATTTATTGCACTGACTCTTTCAGGGTGTCTTATCTGCTGAACAATTGTAATAATTGTTATACCTTCGGGTATAGGGCGGTATAGAAATTAAATTGATGATGATGATGAGAATATGGTGATATTTTTGAGTGATGATACAAAATTATGTCACAATAGGTCCCAAGAGCCATTTTCGTACCTCACAATGTTTGGACAGTTTTATCCTAAAGTATCTCCTACTATGTTTCAGGGATTGGACTGAGGAGGAGGAGTGGAGACCGCCTCCCCCTCCTCCTCCTGAACCTTCCAGAGAAGGGGAAGACAGTATAGACAGTGGTTTGCAAAAGGTCATAGTTCAGAGATTGAAGAGGGGCAAAACTGGGAGATAATGGGAGAGGGGGGGAAGCAGAGTCGGAGCACCTTGCTGACTTGTTGTCACTAGAAAGCATTGCAGACCGTCCTTCTCCCAGAACCCGGCAAGCAGTAAAAGTAGGAAAGCAAAGAGCAAAGAGGCAATTGGCCTTAAGCAGCCACCATAAGGGGCGGGGGTGCTGTCGACGATTGAGAAGGGAAAGGGGGTGCAGATTACTCAGAGCAACGGCATTACTCCAAGAAGCTACATTTCTAAGCCTCTCTCTGTGAATATTGAATAAAAGACTTTGGTAAGAGTGTTTCCTGTCTTTCTGTCCCTGATGCCTGACACTATGTTTCATTAACCGTGTTGTGTTCTATCACTGTATGCGACAAACTTTTCCTATGCCGATAAAGGAGATGTATTGAACTCTCGTTTATGCCTATGGAAGAAGGAGCTACACACACACACACACACACACACACACACACAGAGAGAGAGAGAGAGAGAGAGAGAGAGAGAGAGAGAGAGAGGACACTTTTCATAGTTGAACAAAAAGGGGGAGCTGTATTCTAATAAGAACTCCATTGCTTAACCACCCCTTCCAACAGCAAATAGGTGACTAACAATTTTGAGCATTTCTTTTCCCTGTTGTTGAAGAGATGTTTCCATAGATTTGGATTCGCATGCATAGTTTGCAAAAATTTGCGTCTTTGTATCATTTCCCCAAAGGGTTTTTAATAGCAATTCATTTAAAAAACAAAAACAAAAAACTATAAACTTCAGCAATCAGTGAAATGTAAAAAGAAAAATCATGCTAATATAGGAGGGAAATCCTGTGATATTTCATCATTGCTTTTGAATACATTTTTTTAATTAAACAAATTACTGAAATAAACAGTGGGCCTTTCAAGATAAAGTTTGGATTTTGTTGGAATCAGTGGCCAAACTCCCATTGCATTCAGTAGTGTTAGCATTTGATTCAGAGTTTAAGCTGTATTTTTTTTCTTAAAAAAACAACCTGGTTATGAAATAGGCTTAAATTGACAATAATATGCTACTTCATGCTTCAGAAGCTTTGGAACTGGGAATATAAAAGGCTGGATATTGTCTCAGTGGTATAATCATGTGGACATCGAAGCTTTCTGTGACCTTGGAAGCAATTTACCAGATCAGAAAAGAAAAGCATTTTTTCTCTATATATAATAAAAGTGTAAGAATGTCATTGGAAGATTTGTAACGCCATATCACAAAACTATATTTGAATGAAGTCAGGAAAGGAGTGGGAGGCAAAAGTGAAGGCAGGTTGTACAACAGAAGTAACCATGGAATAGGAGCAGTAAAGGAGAGACACTGAGAGGGGGAATGTAGTGACTTCAAGCAATGGCAGGTGTTTTGAGTAAAGCAGGAGGAGGATCGCTGAGAAGAAAACAGTGGTTTTAAACAATAGCAGAGGTTTGAGTCAAGCAGGGATGGCAGAATATTGAGAGAGAGAGAAAGTGGTCATTTCATACAGAGGTTTGAATCAAGCAAAGATGGAGTGACATAGATAGGTAAAGGTAAAGGGGCCCCTGACCATCAGGTCCAGTCATGTCCGACTCTGGGGTTGTGGTGTGCTCATCTCGCTCTATAGGCCGAGGGAGCTGGCGTTTGTCCGCAGACAGCTTCCGGGTCATGTGGCCAGCATGACAAAGCTGCTTCTGGCGAAACCAGAGCAGCGCACGGAAACGCTGTTTACCTTTCCGCCGGAGCGGTACCTATTTATCTACTTGCACTTTGATGTGCTTTTGAACTGCTAGATGGGCAGGAGCTGGGACCGAGCAACGGGAGCTCAGCCCGTTGCAGGGATTCGAACCACCGACCTTCTGATCAGCAAGCCCTAGACTCTGTGGATAGATAAACTTTATTTCGGCCATAGACCCATAATACACCGCAAACAAGGATAAAACAGTATAAAACCGTCATACATAAAAACAATCAGACAAAATAAAAACAAGAACAATCAGACAAAATCAGCCCCTCATACAAGGAACTTATGTACAACATATTTAACGTTTCAAGTGATTTTGTGGGGCTTTTAGCTATGGTTAAAATGTTAGTACATTGCAGGCCTTCATTGTTCATTAATCAGATCTGAAGGTTACTCGAATGATGTAACTTGATATCAGTAATCATAAGGTAAATTATGCTGCTTTTTGTAAGAAAGAACTGAAATCAAATATCTTGCTACACGTAGTGTTCTGGTCGAATCATCATCTTGCAGCAGGTATGTTAATTGGCACTCCAGCGGCTTGTCCAATTGATTTCCAGCATTAGAAGATACAAGATTCTAGCCCGAGCGGGCATATGCAGGGGGCAACAGAACAGTATGTGGTAGAGGGATTCTATTGCTCTGTTGTCACACGTGCATAAAACTGAAATTTGACCTTTGGGAAACCTGTGCCCCAGGGCATTGGATGGGAAGGATGGAGTGACATGGTGTGCCATCGGCCATCTGGTCACACAATGGGGAGTCTACTTCCTTTGGTCCCTCCTGCATCCTCTCACCCCCTCAAGGAAAAAAAATGCACTGGAGGGTTGGGGAATCCCCGCAGCAAATTTCAGGAGGCACATTCACCGCTAGAAGTATAGACAAGGGAAGCCAGAAATCCTTTTGCACAAGTGGATTTCCAGAAAGTAGGTGGACATTATTGGATGCCTCCCAAGGAGTCCGTTTGAATGGAAAGTGTAAAAATAAAAATAAAAATAAACTATCACCACTGCCCATACCATGATGCAGCATGTGCTTATACAAAGAGCAAATGAGAACACTATTTCAGTGTCATCCAATGAAACGGCAGCCATTACAGTCCCACGCTGAAGAATATGCTGGCAGAATGCCCCAAGAGAAGAATTTTGTTCTTGATATAGATACCGTGGCTGTGGTTGTCCGATTAATTTTATGCACACAGCTCCTTGACATAAATACGCTCTCAGGCATATGGAAGCTTTTAGCAAAAGACTGGAATGGAGATGGCAGACTTTGAAATTACAGATACATTACCTGAGTTGGGATGAAGCTTTGATACACTCTGTTGGAAAAGGTAATGGATTTTTAAAAAAGATTTTGGAACGTTAGTAGAGGACAGTAAAGTCAATTTATCAGAATCCCCAGCTTTTTAGAAATCACCAAGTGCTGTTGTTATTCAAATGTGATCTTCATTTTCCTATTTACAGCAGACAGACTGAGGAAAGGAACATAGATTATTTCAGCACTATCTCTTTATGACGTATGTTTTTTCCCCCACATCTGCCCACTTAATTTTAAAAATCGTGTTCTTTGTCTTTTCATTTGTGTCCGTACCACTTATTTCACCTCTTACCTGCATACTTTCTAAGAACATATTGTGAATATATCTGCTATGGAAAAAATGTGCGGTAATTTTGTAGTTACTATGTTTTTTCAACTTCCCACGTCTGGGCAAAATTTGGGAGAGAATCGCTGTTTCTCAATTGCAGCACTGGCTAGCAGGAAATAACCTCATTGACAAATAACCACCTTGACTGCTGTTGTTTTTAAGGAATCCATTCACATAACAGAACAGAACCTGCTATGGCTGCAGCTTATAATGATTTATTAATGCAGTCTGACTTGGCCTGTTCAAGCATTTTAATTCTGCTTGATATGAGTGCCACTTTTGACACTGTTGATTATAACATTCTGCTTGATCGTTTGTGAAATTATGTAGGCTGAGCTCAAGCTGCTTTGAGTTAATGTCAATCTTATTTCCAAACAGATGTCGATCTGTGCCATCAAAAATTTTATTTCTGGCTTCTCCATCCCCCAAGTCTTTAACAGGAATTTGTGGCATTTTTGTATGTCATCAGGGACTTAACACTCTTTTTGCGCATGATCAAAAACATCCAGCATGCAACCTTAACCTTTACCAATTACTGATAATGTGACTCCAACAGCGATGTTCCTCTTCCATAGGGTTGATGTTCCTCTGTTTGAACCATATGGTTTCTATATGCCCTATAGTTGCAACTAGTGCTTTTTTTCTAGAAAAAAGGTGCCAGAACTCACCACAAACACCTCCCTCATTCTTGTATAATGGCGATAGCATCCAACCAAAGAGGTGCCAGAACTGAGTTCCAGCGAGTTCTGCTGAAAAAAGTCCTGGTTGCAACATCTTAAAGTGGTAGTAATTATTCTCAGCAAGGTAACTCCCAGAGCAGTGAATGGGTCAGTATATGTCAGTTTTGTTTCTCTGAGTTCCTTATCTTTCCAATATTAGGTAAAGTTTTCCACGTCACCCAATCAGAGTGCAATTTTGTTATTTAGAAAATTCACCAGCATTTTAGTGTTAATTTCCCCTAATGTACACCAGGTTGTTGTTGTTGTTTTATTTTTTATTTGCAAAGTAATTTACATAATATATGCTATCTTTTCATTTTATGTTATTTTTGCAGATATTGACATTTTAATGCACACTTTACTCTAGTGTATGCATTTCTTGTCCACATTGCTTGGCTGAACTGCACTGCAGAATTCGGAAAAGCACAAAATTCAAAGGATGACTGTGTTCCAGTTTTCACATTGTTTTGGAAAGGGCGAAAAAGGTGTAGCAGTGCTAAGCCAGGACTAAGCAAGGTGCTGTTTATATTTTCTTGTGAGTAAACAGGAATCAAGATAGCATGTGAGGAGTTAAACTTTGTTATTATTCATTAAACAGGTATGTAGAGTAGCCCAGCACATTTTCCTTGAGGTCAACAGACAAGGATGTGTGGTGGTGATTCATAGTGCTTAATTCTCTCCCCTTCCAAAATGGGTGTCAAGAAGGCAGGATGGTTGTTCTCTCCACACCCTCAAATCATCATATTGGATGTTCCATCAGAATTGCAGAAAGTGGAGGCTCAAATCACCTGTAGCTCAATTCTATGTATGCCTGCTAAAGTAACTTCTGCTGCTTACTCTCAGGTAAGTTTATAAGAATGCAGCCTTGAACATTTGCCTTTTCCACTTCCCATAATACCCGATGGCATCTTGAGAACAACAAAAAAGGAGCAAAAGAATACATCCAAGCAACTTTGCACTTAGATATCCTGTACCCCATCCCGACAAACAGTTTGTTTAAACTGTAGAGTCTGCAGACTTGAGCACATCCTGTTTTTGAGTTCTTTCCCCACAAATACAAAGGTTATTATAATATAAATTAGAAACAGTTATATTAAAAAATGAAAATAATTTAGGCAGGTTTCCCGTGACATCTCTTTCACTATCACATATGCTTGTAAATCTACTGTTTGCTCATATTATTGCAGTGTACCGTTTCATTATGAGGAAGTACCTACATAGTGAGATTCTTCCCAGTGTGACAGACGCTACATTTTCTCACCGAACTTCCTTCTGCCTCCAACAGATAAGGTAGCACACAACACACAACACATTAATCTCCCTCACAGTACATTGCAAAACTTAATTACAAGCTCTGCGGTACCATCAGAAAGTGTGAATAGGGGCATGTGCTCATAGGCTAAGTGCTATATGTTTATGGGGCATATCCAAACCCATAATTAAGGTGTCATCCAAGTTGTCACTCCAGTTTCCTTTTCTATGCTATCACATCGTAAAGTTGCCCCTTTGGTATTGCCTTGGAGCAACCCAGTCTTCCAGATATATTTGATAAATGCTTGGACCCTAACCTATTTAAAACAGATGCTGATAGATGGCAACTGGAGTGGGGTGGATGGGATTGGCTTTCTTTCTTTCTTTCTTTCTTTCTTTCTTTCTTTCTTTCTTTCTTTCTCCCTCTCTCTCTCCCTCTCTCTCTCTTTCTTTCACGTTTAAAGAAAATTCTGTCTGAAACTGATTTATCTGCAATAATTTTTCATTCAGAAGATGACAAGGTGGGAGAGATCTGAGATTTATCATGCATCGTAGAGATGGGAGGAAATCAAACAGAGCAGAGGAGAATTAGACATGCTAAATCAAGTGTGACTCAATACATAATCATGAGCCATGACTCCATCTTAGATTACTTCAGTGGGGAATTAAACCCTCATGGCTAACCATGATGGCTAAATGCAACCTTCAGGTTGAGAGGCTGTACCAGGGAACAAACAATGGGGCAGGTCTGTTGTTTAGGCATCCTGCTTGAGGCTTCTAAAAAAATAATCTGGCTAGCCACCACGGAAAAGAAGATGCTTTGTGGACTTCATGGACCTTTGCTCTGATCCAGCAATGGTCCTCTTACAGTCAAAGAACTTTGTTAAAGAACCTAAGAAGTTGACTTATAGTGTGTCAGAAGATTGGTCCATCTTGCCTATTATTGCCTATACTGACACATTCCAAGCACTACATGGAAATGCCAAGGATTGAATCTGAGACCTTCTGTATGCAATGCAGATGGTCTGCCACTGAGCCACAGCTCTTCCCTTTGTTTGTGCTGGATGCAGACATGCAGAAACGAAAGCCTTCTCCGATGCTATTTTAGATACCACTTTGAAGCATACTCAGCTTTTCTTGGCATGAGAATTCTTAGCTTCCCTTCTGTTCTTCACTCCTGAATGACACTTTATAAGAAATGAAGGGCATGAGAAGAACCATGCTAGAGCACACACAAATGTCTACCATTCTGCCCAGCATTCTGTTTCCATAGTGGCCAACCAGAAGGCTTTGGGTAGCCCACAAGCAGAGCAACACCACAAGTGGAGCTGTGGGTGAAGAGATCTGACTTAGCTATATGTCCCATTGATTTCAGAGATGAGCACACACAAAACTGTGCCAGGATTTTATCAAAAACAAAAACAAAAAAACCACCAATCCATACAGGATTTGCAAACAGTTTCTATTACTTGGATCAGAAAGAAGAATAACATACTGGACATTTTTCCAGAACACAACATTTCTCTATGGTAGATTATGAAGAATTAATTTCTCAGCTATGTGGTTTTTAATTAAGGAGAAAAAGGGAGGCAGAAGGGAGGGGAGAACAGAGAACCTTTTCAGATAGCAGCTACCCTCTCCTTAAGCAGATATTCCTGAACCAGACTGATATCAGTAGTACCCAGCTCTGCTAAAAAGGAGGAGATTGTTTCTGTTTTAATCCCATTTGCCATAGAATTTCTTTATTGCTTGTTCAAACAAGCTAAGCTAAAGCTGTGATTGGACTTCATCTATATTGGACTGTCTGTCTGCTCCAAGTTCCAAACCATTGAGTTTGTCACCTAGTGAATTGCATTGGGACTTTGAACCACCCAGAGGCCTGCAATGTCAATGCTCTTTAATCTTTTGCATGTGTAACAAGGACTTTAAAAGGAGCTGAATAAAGATTGTTCTGAGGCTAAGATGTGTGTGCTTGTGTGGGGTGTACTCACACAAACACTCCTACGCAAACGATCTCTCTCCTTTATTGATGAAATTATTGCTCTTTCCATATTCTACCAAATAAAATGGTTTATTTTAGTCAACCATGCAGATTATAAACTCTTAGTTTCTGTTCACACAAATCCACAACTTATTCATTTAGCAGCTCCTATTAGTACCAACGAAACTGTTGCAAACACCCCAGTACAGTGTAGGGAAATATAAAGTTAGCAAGGTTGACCCGTGTTCATTGCAACTATTCTGCCAGAGTTCCACTTCCACTGAAAACTACATTATCTCGCAGCCTAATGTTATTAGTGTGTGTTTCCACACCATTTTAATGCAAAGGAAATGGTAAGGGGGAAATGGGGGAGGAGAAATATCACCAACTACGTATCATTTGAGGGCTGAAATCAACATCAGTGAACATCAGGGATTGCGTTTGCTTGCCTGATTTCCATTCCTGACCACAAATGAACATGCAAACTGATGAAATTTCTGCTTCTGTGTCTGCTCGGTGTGGAGATTTCCATCATCCACAGCAAAGAGATAAATATGACCTCTGCCTGCTCCTCAGAGCCAGCTCATCACATGGGGCTGGGCCTCAGCAGTGTCTGGCATGGAGAGACCATGGAGAGACCATGGAGAGACAGCAACCACAAACGCCACTCAGGACAAGCACCAGTTTGTCCTCTTCCCTGAGCTCGACAACAGCAACAGCACTGGTGAGTCCTATTATGGCACTCATCTTCTGCTTTAAGACTTCTCATAGGTATCTGGTTGTGCCACTGTAAGAGCAGGCTGCTGGACTGGGTGGGACATTGGCTCAATCCAGCAGGCTCTTCTTATTCCCTTAGGTTCTTAATTCTTATTCTAATGAAATTGGTAGCAAAAATCCACATGGGGTTGCTGAATCACTCCCAACTACAGGGAAGCAAAACAGTGCATTCTTTTCCTAGTATACACATATAAAGTGAGACCACAAGGTAGGGAAATCAATCCCTAGGCCCAGTCATGAGTAAATCCACACTGGTGCCTGCCTCTGGATCACAGTTACTTTTGATCCATGCCTATTATTTCGTGCCTGATGTAAAGCAGTGTTTCCCAATCTTGCTTTTGGACTACAACTCCCATAATCCCTAGCTAGCAAGACCAGTGGTCAGGGATGATGGGAACTATAGTTCAAAAGCAGCTAGAGACCCAAGTTTGGGAAACACTGATGTAAAGTGTGCCATGGGGGCACTATCGGGCTCCAACCCCATCACCAATGGTTAGCACCAACATATAATACCCAAGATATCTCTGTTCCCAACATCTCAAGTCAGACCATTGATCCTTCTAGTCCAGTATTGTTTACATTGACTGGCAGTGGTTATTTAGAGTTTCAGGATTTTCACAGACTCATCTGAATTTATTGAGGGTTGAACCTGGACCTTCTGAATATGAAGCAGATGCTCCAACCATTGAGCTATGCCCCTTTCCTAAAGTGGTGGATACAAATTGGCCTACTGTGCTACCTCAGTTTTCGAACAGCTTAGTTCACAAACAACTTGGAACCCGAACGCTGCAAAACCAGAAGTAGGGGTTCCGGTTAGTAGGGGTTCCGGTTTTCAAACTTTTTTCGGAAGCCAAAAGTGCTCCGTTTTGAGTCCCCCTCTGTTTCTTATTGCACTGCTAATTTGTGCCCCCCCCAATTGTAATTCAAGTCTTTCATTTCCAATTGCAGTGTTCTAAGGTGGTATTTGGAGCTTATATTTGGTGCTTTTGTTTTTGCTATTTATTTTGCATTTTTTGTTTTGAGGTATTTTTCAGTTAATTTGTTTTTGTGACTCTGTGGATCCCAGTTCAGCTATGGATGGATGGATGGATGGTGTGACTGCAGAAATGGATATATATATATATATATATATATATATATATATATATACACACACACACACACACACACACACACACACATCCAAACAATGACTATCATCAGCGCAGGTAAGGAAAAAAATATTTTAATACTGTTTTATTTATTTATTTATTTATTTTATAGTACAGTGCATTGATTATTGCTTTCATTTTATGGATCAATGGTCTCGTTGGATAGTGAAATTCATGTTAAATTGCTGTTTTAGGGGCTGTTTTTAAAAGTCTGGAATGGATTAATCTGTTTTGCATTACTTTCTATGGGAAAGCACACCTTGGTTTTGGAATGCTTTGGTTTTGGAACGGACTTACGGAATGGATTATCTTTAATTTATTATTTATACCCTGCCCATCATGGGAAACCCATGCCATACCATCATCTCTCCCCCCCCCCCAAAGTCATAGAATTATAGAACTGTAGAGTTGGAAGGGACCCTGAGGATCATCTTGTCCAACCCCCTGCAATGCAGAAATATGCAGTTGTCTCATACGGGGATTGAACCTCCAAACTTGGCCTTACCAGCACCATACTCTAATCAACTGAGCTATCCAGGTACTTGATAAGTTTGAAGGGCGCAATGTTGGAATGCATTTTCTCTCTGTCCTCCTAAAACCATGCCAGATAACAGTGAGAAGAAGCAATGTGCGTTGGACACATTGCCCCCTACCCCCAAGTCATTCCTCCACCATCTATCACTTTGACAGGTTGTGAATGTGACAGCTCATTCATTTCATAATCTTTCGAGATTTCAGCAAAAAAAAAAAAAAATCTGTACTGGAAACTATTTCACTTCCAGACAATCGTTTTTAAATGACTACGTAAAAAATATGCCAATGCAATTCCCAATAAAAGTTTGCTTGACCTTTAGTAAGAGACCATTGCTGCATGGTAAGCAATTTCCTCTGCTCCCCCGGGTAGCAGCTAAAGACATGTTCCACTGAGGTTCAAGAGTCCATGACTGAAAAGATAAAAGGGATGGCTGGAAGATGAGCAATGAGCACAGCTTGGTGATGAAGTTGAAGGAAGAGCTAGTAATGCTATCAATGACATTACTAATTACTTTGCAGACAGAATTTCAAATGAGGGTCCATTTGTCATCATGACATCATCAATCAGGTCTCTATTAGCCTTAGGCAGTCGTATTTTTCTTCCTCATTTTTGCTCACTCGATGGTTTTTAGACTGTGGTGTTTTGTTTTGATGCACTTCATTCAGTAGTTGTGAATAATATTTTCCCTTTAAAGAAGAAGATGAAGTAGTATGAAGGACATGAAGCCATACTGTAACTATGGGAAACCTTCATGACATCCCACTAACTCATCTGACCAGGTAAATAGAAAGCTGCCTGCTTCTTTATTGGTAGGCTAACAGGTAAATACATCCAATTGGATTGTTCTTGGTCTTGTGGTCCTCATGGCAGGTGAGCAGCTCTTTCTTGTTATCACATGGGACAAAAATCATATCCTCCCGAACATCTCCTGGAACTGGTTGAGAGGCCTTGTCTCTCCAGGACTTTCAAGCAGAGTTAATTAATGATGCAGAGTTCTTCATTGAAGCAAAGAAATCTTTACTAAGTTTAAAATAAACATATTCATAACATAGTTCCAAAAATGTTTCAGAGATCACATATTGAGTACAGACTCTGTTCCATACTAGCACGGCACTGACTGAAACCTTAGCTACTGAGCACACAGAGAGAAAATGGCTGCTACTTATAAGGAGAATGAGTGACATGTCAGAGTGACCCAGCAGTTAGCAGTTCGGCCTGAATAACTTTAGTAGGCCCAAATGATTGTGCAGTCCCAGCACTTCCCAGCCTGCTTTGCTGCTTCTGCTCTCATGTGTCTTTGTCACATGGCAAGGACTTACTCAACCAGCCTCCACTATTGACTAGGACTCTTCCTACCCAATGCAACAAGCTGTCTTGAGGTTTATTTTTAGGTAGATCCTAAGCTGTTGTGTTGCTTCTGGCCTATTCCCATCACACACATTCTTCCAATGTCCAAGTCAGCTAGCTACTGTCCTTTGGTTGTGACATGTCCAATCCACTCCAGTCTGCAGCCAATCTGGGTGAGCTCCTCCACAGCACAGGTTCAGGGTGCACGAAGGTAATCTGCTGGCTCCCAGCCAGAGATCCTTATGTAGCAGAGAGGAGCAACCAGCCAGGAGGCATGGTACTAGTGGCTTCCTGGAAGCAGTGTTCATATGCCCCCAAAGGCATAGCTGCCAAGTACCCTGTTTCCCCCGGGAAACCCCTGTTTTTACTTACCTTTTCCCAGTGATCCCCCGTATCACTCTGTCTCCCGTTTTTCTCTGTTATTTTCTCCTGCCGGAGGCCATTTTTTCCTTTCTGATTTGCCCTTCTATGGGCACCAAAAATGGCCACCACCGGCTTCAAAAGTCACATCTACGCATGTCCGGAAGTGCGTAGACGGGACTTCCGGTGTCGGCGGCGGACATTTTTGGTGCCCATAGATGGGCAGAGCGACACCAGAAGTTACGTCGATGCAACTTCCGGTGTCACACGGCTGCCGGAAGGTAAGCCCAAAGGATTAAGCCACCCCCATCATTCAGCCCTGACACTGAGGTCCAACTTTGAGGGCCTTCTGGCAGTTCCCTCACTGCGAGAAGTGAAGCTACAGGGAACCAGGCAGAGGGCCTTCTTGGTAGTGGCGCCTGCCCTGTGGAATGCCCTCCCATCAGATGTCAAGGAAATAAACAACTACCTGACTTTTAGAAGACATCTGGAGGCTGTCCTGTTTAGGGAATTTTTTAATGTTTGATGTTTTATCGCTTTAGTATTAGTATAAGTATTCTGTTGGGAGCTACCCAGAGTGGCTCTTGAAACCCAGCCAGATGGGTGGGGTATTAATAATAATAATAATAATAATAAATATTATAAATTATGTTGTTGTTGTTGTTGTTACTTAAAACAAGTGCCCTTTTCATACATTATTGAAAGAATAACTTCAGTTGGAGTAAACAAAATGCAGTTTGCAACAATTCCCTTAACAACACAGTGCTATGTCCCTTTAAAAAGGAATTTGCTCGGGTTGCAAAACATCCTCTGCTAAAAATCTTTACGAGAATGCAGGTGTTCCACCCTATTGGGCTGATAATTGTATCCTGAATTACAGGAAGGTCATTAATTTCACAGGAGCTTTTGAAATATGTGCGCAGCTTGTCAGAAGATCTCCATGGGACCAGATTTCACACGCGTTGCCTGTTTTGCTACGTACGAGGTGATATCTTTCGTTTTCCTCTCTGTTTCCAGATGTCGACTGGATCAAAAGGGGGAAAGCTTAAATAAATAAGTCTAAAATGAAAACACACCATTACTAGAAAAGCAAGTCCCATGATGCGTGTACTTGTATTATGTGGCTTTTCAAGATGCATTCCATAACGTTTTCTGGGCTTATGAGGTCTGCTGAGACAAGCAAGTTCTGATTGATTCCCCCCCCCCTTTCCTATTGCAATTTGAATATCACTCATCCCTATTTCTATTGCTGTCTTCGTTCAGTGTTAGCAAGTGTGTGCTTTGTTAATAGATTGTACTTTGCAAAACAGAAGGAAGTTGGCAACCCCAGGATTCCTAAAATCTTGTCATCCTTAGACATTTTCATAAAAGCTCAAAAGGAATTGAGGTAAAAAGGTAAAGGTAAAGGGACCCCTGACCATTAGGTCCAGTCGTGACTGACTCTGGGATTGCGGTGCTCATCTCGCTGTATTGGCTGAGGGAGCCGGCGTACAGCTTCCAGGTCATGTGGCCAGCATGACTAAGCCGCTTCTGGCGAACCAGAGCAGCGCACGGAAACACCGTTTACCTTCCCTATTTATCTACTTACACTTTGACATGCTTTCGAACTGCTAGGTTGGCAGGAGCAGGGACCGAGCAATGGGAGCTCACCCCGTCACGGGGATTCGAACCGCCAACCTTCTGATTGGCAAGCCCTAGGCTCTGTGGTTTAACCCACAGCGCCACCCGCATCCCTAGGAATTGAGGTAGGAATCTCTTAATGAACACGCGTTTGAAAATCTAGATTCAATTCTTTTTCCTATGCATCTCTTTTCCCGTTTATCAATGGCTTAGAAAGGGAGAAATCATGCCAATGTAGAAATCTGGATGAGAAAACTCTTCCAACACTATGGTTCTGTGAACCAGTTCAGTCATATATACTGCTATTAACTGAAGGTGTGCATTATATGCTCTGAAAAGTACAGTGTTTGAGTTGGTCACAGCTGATACAAAAGCTATGCACGTGTGATATCCTGAGATTTTATTTCCACTGAGTACCAGTCTTATGACATCATGTCATTAATGTTGGGTAGACAGGGCCAATGAAAAGGTGCAGCAATGGCCTGGGGAATTTTGAGAAGAAGCTAACTTGGTTTACACAATAAGATTAGGGGAAAAGTAAATGAACTTTATCTAAAGAACATTTGAAAAGCAAAATAATTTGACCGCCATTAATTTTGCAAATACACATCATAAACCAAGCTAATAGACAAAATGACACTTCAGTTCAATAAATTGACTAATTATTACTGCAATAATACCTTTGAGGTTGACTCAAAAACTACAATTAATCCAGAATGAGGCAGCTAGACTGGTGACTGGGAGTGGCCACTGCAACCATATAACACTGGCCCTAAAGGATCTACATTGGCTCCCAGTACGTTTCCGAGCATCTCCACCCTTATTGTTCAGCCCGGACATTGAGATTCAGCACCAAGGGCCTTCTGACAGTTCCCTCACTGCGAGAAGTAAAGTTACAGGAAACCAGGCGGAGGGCCTTCTTGGTAGTGGTGCCCACCTTGTGGAACACCCTCCAATCAGATGTCAAGGAGATAAAGGACTGCACAACTTTTAGAAGAGGGCAGCGCTGTATCAGGACTTTTTAAATATTTGATGTTTTATTATGTTTTTATGTGTGTTGGAAGCTAGCCAGAGTCACTGGGTTATTAGGCTTCCTCTTGCTTGATGCCTTCAAGCAGCAATAGACAATACAGTTGGTTGACACTCCTCGCCTAACCTCCCAACAGCTATCAGGAGCACAATGGTAAAGTGTGAAGTTGGTGCAGTGCAAATGCACTGGCAGAAATGCTGTACTGGCTTCACTGGTAAGTTTGCACCCTGCCTGCTGCACATCAACTTTTGAAATGCTCTGAATGCTGAAATCATGAGTGAAGCTAACCTATGACCCAGTCCCTTTTGTGCTCTTTCAGTGCATGAGGTGATTATCTGAAACCCCCTATAAATAGAGTCACAGAGTCCACCATTTAGCTGGAATTGGCTAAAGCAGGCTACTGCAATTGTTTGGTGTAGGGATTGGAGATGCAGTGCCTTCTTCAGGAATCTTTTTCTAATTAACTTTTCTAATACCCATGCCATTTCACATATTAAAATGTTGCACGTTCAGTCTAAGAAATTGTGAATTATTCTTTCCCAAGTCATATATGATATGCAATACAATAAACAGGAGGGGGGGGATGGAAATCCTTAAATTGAAGATCTTTAACCTTATTAAGATATTAGCCTCAACGCTAGTGGGAAATTTCTGCTGGGATTTGTACTGAGATCACATTTTAGGCCCCAGAGACCTATAATATTGTCAGATCTTCAAAAACAGCTTTGAGAGCTTTCAATCTAGGCTTAATTAAAATATAGCATGATGTCATTTGACTGCCATTAATTCAGCATCAGTAGGCCCTACTATGCTGTCATTAACTTAGGTAAATGGGTTTGTTTTACATAATGGGTTGTAGTGATAGCATGGGTCATAAAGAGTGTATTCCACTCTGTGTGCAAAGTCTAAATGGTTTTAGTTGCATATGCAAGTCACACAACAGACACTCACATTACTTTGGGATGCTCTTTTGGGTAGATCCAGCAGCATATCTTATAACACCATCCTTCTTCTGAGGAATAGCACATTAAACAAAGACATTAAAAATGTGTTACCAAATTGCTTTCTGTTGCCTTCCTGCTAGATTTATTATTATTAAAGTTATTCTAGCAAAGCCAATATCCTTGTTTATTTTTCCCATATGATCATTTCCCCGTCATCTGATATTTATTTAAGGCATTTGGATACCGCCCTTTATGCAAACATATCCCATGGCAACACCACCCCTAACTTAGATTTTCAGTATGAAAAGTAGTGCTTCTTAGAAGGCACATTAATTATTTCAATTAAGGATGTTTTAAAGCGGCTAATGGATTGAAGTTGAATCCTGACAAGACAGAAGTACTGTTTGTGGGGGACAGGAGGCGGGCAGGTGTGGAGGATTCCCTGGTCTTGAATGGGGTAAATGTGCCACTGAAGGACCATTTTGGACTCACAACTGTCCATGGAGGCACAGGTTAATTCTGTGTCCAGGGCGGCTGTCTACCAGCTCCATCTGGTACGCAGGCTGAGACGCTACCTGCCCGCAGATTGTCTCACCAGAGTGGTGCATGCTCTGGTTATCTCCCGCTTGGACTACTGCAATGCGCTCTACATGGGGCTACCTTTGAAGATGACCCGGAAACTGCAATTAATCCAGAATGCGGCAGCTAGACTAGTGACTGGGAGTGGCCGCCGGGACTACATAACACCGGTCCTGAGAGATCTACACTGGCTCCCAGTACGATTCCGAGCACAATTCAAAGTGTTGGTACTGACCTTTAAAGCCCTAAACGGCCTTGGTCCTGTATACCTGAAGGAGCGTCTCCACCCCCACCATTCAGCCGGGACCCTGAGATCCAGCACTGAGGGCCTTCTGGCGGTTCCCTCATTGCGAGAAGTAAGGTTACAGGGAACCAGACAGAGGGCCTTCTTGGTAGTGGCACCCGCCCTGTGGACCGCCCTCCCAGCAGATGTCAATAAGTAACTATTCTACTTTCAGAAGACAGCTGAAGGCGGCCCTGTTTAGGGAAGTTTTTAATGTTTGATGCTGTACTGTTTTTAATATTCGGTTGGAAGCCACCCAGATTGGCTGAGGAAACCCAGCCAGATGGGTGGGGTATAAAGAATAAATTATTATTATTATTACTCCAATCAAATTCTTCCTGTGCATTTTAATTAGAGGTAGATTTTATAGTGGGTTTTAGAGCTGTGGGCGACTTAGAAGCCATTTTGGCATATAAGTAGTATATAAATTAAAATAATGATGATGATTTCGGCATAAGATTGTACATGCAGCGTCTCGCTTCCCCCCTTATGCTAAACAAACCAGTGTTAACTGTGGGCTCTTTGTATGTCCAAATGTATTTCCAACCAACTCACTTTGTTTGTGGTAAACAAACGAGAATGTGAAAATATAATTTTAAGTTGCCTTGCAAATCTTGGCTGTTTTAGCCATTGTTTCTGGGACTTATTAATGTGACATGTTAACTGTAAAATGGCACCAGTCTCTGCTCTACTCTGTGACCAGAAAGCATGTCAGTATTTCCTTTTAAGTTTGAGGGCCACATTCCATTCTGGCAGCCTCCCAGGGGCCACATGCCAGTGAAATGAGGAGCATTGTACAAACTTTGTACCTTTCACCTTTGCCTGGTTTCCACACAGGGCTGGATTATGACTTTTAGAGGCCCTAAGTACTTTTGGTTCCCCCCATATATATCTAATCCAAAATGTAAACAATAATAATCTATAAAATAAATTTTCATTTTTTCGAAATGAAAAACAACAACAACAACAACAACAACAACAACAACAACAACCCTACAGGAAGATGGAAAACAATGTTTATTTTTGTATACTTCCACTTTATTCGTGTTTAAATAATTTTTCTCCTACTTTTTTTCTAATCACAAAGTCTCTGATCAGATCCTCAAAACTAATCTTACACAACACATCTGCTTCTATACTTTGTAGAGGTAAGGAATCCAGCCTGCCTTGTTGCATAGTTGTTCTGTTGGGTTTTTAAAAATAGACTTCAACTGAGAATATGAGCACTCAGCTGAGGAATTTGTGACGATTAATGTTAAAATTCTGGCAATGGTAAATTTCTGTGGTGCCCCCTTCCCTTGATGCCCTAATTACATGCTTATTTTGCTTAATGATTAATCCATCCCTGTTTCCATACATGCTCGCCGTCTTCCCATAATGCCTCGTGTTTGCCTGGATGGAATTCAAGGGCAAAAGCCACTACAGCTAATCTGTGGCGCAGTCTGCCTTTTCTGAGATTCCTAGTTATATTTTTTTAATTTAGTTTGATTGAATACTTGCTCTGTACGTCTTGATGGGCTACAAGCTGCCTAAGATTGGGTCTTCAATTAGATAACTTTAATTTAAAATACAGAATGTACTGGCAATGTTAGATATTTTCAGCTCACCAACGATCTTAGCCAAGAATAATCCAATAAATGATGTTGCCTCAATACAACCAAGTGGCTACCCAGCTTTGGAAAACTGTTCTACTTATGTATTTCCATACTAAAGTACTGTACCGTAAAGTTGATGAGGGGGAATCTGGTTTTTCTCAACATTAGTCCTTCGCTCACAACAAAGGGAATTACATTTCACTTTGATCTCCTCTCTCTCTCCCCAGTTATCCTTAGTAACCTCTTATTCTCTTACCGTTTTATTTTCATTTTATTCCATTTCTCACTTGATATTAAAGTCTCCCAGCCTTTAATGGTTTTCTTTCCCATTTTCCCATATGTATACTGGAGCAGGGAGGGTAATAAAAAGGTGTGAAGTGGCAGCTTCCTTGTCCCCCCTTTATTTCAAAGGGAATACAAATCACTTTTTCATACACAGATCTGAAGAAGCATCGATTATTTCAGGAGACTCAGTCTGTCATCAGAAAGTGTGTAGATCCTGCAAACCTGCCAACACCACAGGATTATTCTAGTTCATTTTCTAAAGTGATGAAATACCACTTAGGTCCCTCTCCCCTCACAAAAAAGAGAGAGTGATAAACACTGGGCTGCTTGAAATCCCATGTTTTATTCAATCGGAGCTAACTAATCAGAATCGGAGATGTTGCTGTTATTCTCAAAGAGCAAGTTTTCTGTAGACTGATCATTTATTACTATTCAAAGCGGTAAAAAAGATTTCTGGCAGTGCAAACTAGGGAGGATGAATTTGGCCATTCCCGTTTCTCATTTCTTCCAATGTTAAGCTCAGTTTGCCCCATTTGCAAATAACAATAAAAATAAAATTCTGCATGAAAATTGTACACATTTGCTTGCATATTTCTCCTAACATACAAATTCTGTATGCAATTTTGCTTACATTTCTGGGATATACTGCAGGATTTTCAATCATGTACTCATCCCCACCAATATATGCATTTTTGTACACATTTTTGCTTAGAGATCTGCACCACAAAATTCAGAGAAGTGTGAAATTTGATGCATTATATTATTACTATTACATACCCTCCAAGTGTCCCGATTTTCCAGGGACAGTCCTGGAATTACAAGACATCCCAGCTTCTGGTTGGTAGCTGTTTCATTCAGCAAACTAAGTTATACCAACCTGCTCTTCAGGTAGACACCCTAGTATTTTGTTAATTTAACCCAGGCATAGGCAAACTTGGCCCTCCAGATGTCTTGAGACTACAATTCCCATCATCCCTGACGACTGGTCCTGTTAGCTAGGGGTGATGGGAGTTGTAGTCCCAAAACATCTCAAGACAGACAGTTGACAACATTTATTTATTTGAGATATTTCTATCCCAGCTTTCAGCGGTGCAGTCTACAGGGCAGCTAACAAAGCTATCTAAAATACGATTCAGATAAAAATAAGCACACTGAAGCATATTTGTTCATGCCACCACAAGCATTTATGATAATGGCTGTTAGTAGCATACTGTCATGTGGAAACAAATCTTTATTCAGAGTAGAAACAAATCATTACTAGCTATAAAAAACCCTGAATATCACAGTCTTCTGAAAAATAGCTGTACCAGCTCATTCACAATAGTATGAAACTGCACTGCTGGTGGGTTCTATTACTTCATTTGGACTGCCTGAGCAATTTCTAACTGCTTTGGTTTGTGCTCATAAAGCACAGTGGGAATTTGTTCTGTGGCATGTAAAGCTATTAGAGTGGTTTTTAATTAAGGCCTCACCAAATTTCTGTCTTCAGATCCTATTTTCAGATTGAAAACAGACAAAATAGAGTTGTTGTTGTTGTTGTTGTTGTTGTTGTTGTTGTTGTTGTCATCTTGCCCTTCCTCCAAAAGGAGCCCTTTTGCCATGGTTTCCCCCTAGAGTCTACTTTTATGCACCAATTATTCACCTGGCTTCTTCTCCAATCAGAATTAGCTAGGAGAACAATCCCATCCACTCAAGGATCCCGATATTGAGTGGGATGGTATTACGATCACGCATTGCCAATCAGGTATCACTGTATGATGATGCCACTGAGGATGCGTGAGGTGAAATATGTGAGAGTGGGCAAGAGAAGCAAACATTTTTGTCAGGAAGCTGAAATTTTTTTAAAAAAATGTTCAGCGAAAAACACTGAGTAGCTTCAGCTCACCCTGACTTTTAACCATAAGCAAAGAGACCTGCTATGCTGTTGCTTAAAATAAGGAAACTTAATTTATGTAGCTGCTAAGTCTCACTATAGAATCCCAGTGTAGGGAAAACAAGAAGGAAACAACTGCCTTTTTCAAAGACTGGAAGTGTTTTTGCTCTTAAGAATAAAAACTGGTTCATCATTATCATTAAGGGAATAGACACCAACTCATTTTCAAGATAAGGTTGTGCTGAAATATTTTAGTAGAAATGTTAACATTGTGCACCATTTTCTGATTTCAATATTTGCTATATGCAGACCTTGCTATACAAGATATGTTATCCTCAGTTCTAGTAAAGGATTAAAATTCCTGTTTATTTAAGCAGTTCTACTAGTACAACAATAGACTCTCTGGCAGAGCAGGATATTTCTGATTGATGATCTCTGTAAACTAGCTGTTTTAGCCACTGTCCTTATATTTATATCCCATTATCTAGGAGGATTTTCTAGTCAACTCAGCAATTCTTTTGTAAAAAGTACCCTCTAAAAATAATTAAGGTGGCTTGTCTTGTGCCTAGGGGCTTGTGCGTAACTTGGTTTTCCACCAAATGGTGGGAAAGGGATGCGAATGAGTCCTGACTCAGAAAATTTGAGGTAAAAGACGGCTTCTTTCTTCTGCTGTTTATGAAATGGAAGCTTAAGTTTTCACTCACATGTGTGCTTTGAGTTCCTATTTATTGAAGTCCCTCCCACTCTGTGTTTGATAGAAGGGTAATAGCAATACATTTTGGTGCATTCAGAAATGGACAGACAGAAAAGTTCTCCAGAATTTCCCAATGGCCTAATCTAACCTGATTTTTGTTGCCAGGTCAAAAACGTGTCATAAATGCCACATGGAGAGCAGGAGGAATCCAAATTTGCCCTTTAAGCAAATTTAAGTTAATACACTAAACATTATAAAAATAAAATGATCTAAAGATTTTGGAGAAAACAGTTTGCTATGCTAAATCCTTTGAACTGTTGCTCATTCTTTCTGGTTTACTATTGCCGTTTCTGAGTTAGGTTTCAAGTAAAGAGAACACAACATTAAAATGGGAATACCATTTCTTTAGGGACGCAGGTAGTGCTGTGGTCTAAACCACAGAGCCTAGGGTTTGCTGATCAGAAGGTCGGCGGTTCAAATCCCCACAATGGAATGAGCTCCCGTTGTTTGGTCCCAGCTCCTGCAAACCTAGCAGTTTGAAAGCACGTCAAAGTGCAAGTAGATAAATAGTACCACTCCGGCGGGAAGGTAAACAGCATTTCCGTGTGCTGCTCTGGTTCGCCTGAAGCGGCTTAGTCATGCTCGCCACATGACCCGGAAGCTGTCTGCAGATAAACGCTGGCTCCCTCCGCCAGTAAAACGAGATGAGCGCCACAACCCCAGAGACGTCCACGATTGGACTTAACGGTCAGGGATCCCTTTACCTTTAACCATTTCTTTATATCTGTAATTCCCAAAATTGATTGTCTGGAGTCTGGTTCCTGCTCATACAGTAGGAGGCTGATAACCAGTAAAACAACCTTCCTGGCAAAGACAAGGATTAGTGCTCAGATAATTTTTTGGAATGATTGGTTTTGAGATATTAGCTGTTTTTTTCCAGGTCATGTTGAGGAAAATTGATGCCTGCTGTTCTAATGCCATGAACCACAGATATAAATCATGTAAAAGGTCAGACTAGCACCATCATTGCAAGGGCTACATCCAGCCACTAGACTTTTGATTCTCTACGCCTGATCTACATCATGAGATTAGCTCACCCTCTGGAACAATTATATCTATTGTACTGCTAGTTCATATTTCATTGCAGTGTTCCATGCATTATTTCAAATCCAAACTACACATTAGGTATTCCTAAATTGCATGTCAGTATCTATGTGAAAATATCAACCTAGCTGGAAACTGAGCATCTAGAGAATCCAAGACAAAGACAGCCAGTGAAGGTCACTAACATAACAAGAGTTTTGAAGAGAAAGTTAGTGAGGTGGAAAAGAAAGAAGGGTATAAAGAAGACACAGATGGAAGGAAATCCTGAGGACAAACGAAAGAAAAAGTGAAAGGCACCCAGATGCCTTAGGGCATCAGCAACTTTATAAATATTTATTCTTTATAAAAGAGGTATAAACACACAATCTTTTGTGTGTGTATCTGGGTGATGTTATTGACCTTAAGAGATCTGGGCAAGCAATCAGGGATGGAGCCCCCATGAGATAAAAGTACTGGGTGTTTTCAGGTTAAATTCTCATGATGCGTACTTTGAAATTTTGCGGATTGTTGAACTCCATTCTTTTCCTTGTCCATATTAGTTGTCTTTGCCTATGAGGAATGTAAAATATCATCGAATTACAGAGCTGTAGAGTTGGAAGTGATCTTGCAATGCAGGAATCACAGCTAAAGCGTTCATGACAGATGGGCATCCAATCCTTGCTTTAAAACAGGGGTCAGCAAACTTTTACAGCAGGGGGTCGGTCCACTGTACCTCAGACCTTGTGGGGGGCCAGACTGTGTTTTTTTGGGGGGGATGAACGAATTCCTATGCCCCACAAATAAGCCAGAGATGCATTTTAAATAAAGATCACATTCTACTCAAGTAAGAACACGCTGAATCCTGGACCATCCATGGGCCAGATTGAGAAGGTGATTGGGCTGGATCTGGCCCCCGGGCCATAGTTTGCCTACCCATGCTTTAAAACATCCACTGAAGATGAGCTCACCATCTTCCCTGGTAGGCAGTTCCACTGTTGAACAGCTCTTGCTGTCAGAAACTTCTTTCTCAGGTTTAGTCAGAATCTCCTTTCTTCTAACTTGAAGCCATTGGCTTGGGTCCTACCCTCCAGAGCAGGAGAAAACACAGCCCTTTAGATACTTGAACATGACTATCATATCTCCTCTCAGTCTCCTCTTATCTAGACTAAACATACCCAGCTCCCTCAACCATTCCTCATAAGGATTGGTTTCCAGACCCTTGAGCATCTTGGTTGCCCTCCTCTACACATGTTCCAGCTTGTCAATATCCTCTCAAATGATGGTGCCCAGAACTAGGCAGAGTATTCCAGGTGTGGTCTAACAAAGGCAAAATAGAGTGGTACCATTACTTCCCTTGATTTGGATGCTATATTTCTGGTGATGTAGCCTGGAATAGTATTATCATTTTGCTGCTGCTTCACACTGCTGCCTCCTTCCCATCTCTGCAACTTGTCACTGAGAAAGGCAACCAGGTTCTTGCTTCTCAAGCCCAGAATTGGTGTGCGAGATGAGGGCATAGAATAGATTTTGCAGCTCCTGTGACACAGCATGTCCTGCTTTTGTGTGTCATGTTCCTCCAGGGGTTTGTAATCTGTCCTGGGCGAACTTCTTCCTCCACTCTGCTCTGTCAAGAAAATCCTCATCTTGCCTGATAACTCTAAGTGTGACTAGGACGGCCTCAAGCCTGTGCCTTATCGTCCAGCAGAGCAACCAGCTTTCATCTGCTGCAGGTATAGTTTTGCACTTTCTCAGGCAGGGAGAATGAAATGGACACTGAAGATCATGAAAGATGCTGGGATGAAAGTCATTAGCAAACAGCTATTTTATTATTGAGGACCCAGGTGGCGCTCTGGGCTAAACCACTGAGCCTCGGGCTTGCTGATCAGAAGGTCGGCGGTTCGAATCCCTGTGACGGGGTGAGCTCCTGTTGCTTGGTCCCAGCTCCTGCCAACCTAGCAGTTCGAAAGCACGTCAAAATGCAAGTAGATAAATAGGAACTGCTACAGCGGGAAGGTAAACGGCGTTTCCATGTGCTGCTCTGGTTTGCCAGAAGCGGCTTTGTCATGCTGACCACATGACCTGGAAGCTATACGCTGGCTCCCTCGGCCAATAATGCGAGATGAGCGCGCAACCCCAGAGTCGGTCACGACTGGACCTAATGGTCAGGGGTCCCTTTACCTTTTTATTTTATTATTAACATAGGTGAATGACCTTCCTGTTGTTGTTATTATTATTTTTAAATGGGAATCTGCAAGGACTATAGTACATATCTGGGTGTGAATTCAGTTCTTAATGAATAATGCTCCAAAACCAATCCTTATTTTTTATTGAATTTATCTACCACCCTATCCCCAGGGGCCTCAGGATGGTTCACATAAAAAAAATCACTCTGCATTGGAGCCATTTTGGAGGAAATAAAGTGGGATCGTTCCAAAGTGCTCTGAAGTGAAGACATCAGATGGCTGGCTGCTTCATTTAGAAACCCCTTTATATATATTTTTTGTCTGTGTGTCTGAAACTGCCTAGAGTCATTTCTTCTTTTATCAAAGGTGGCCTCCAAGCAGTTAGAAGAATGAGGCAAGGGGCAATTTGATTGATAAAGAGGAAAGGTACGCAAGCAATGTCATATTGGAACAAAAATATTGCCCACGACAGGGTCAATTGGGTTCTCTTAATATACAGCCTTGGCCTCTTCTGCAATGAATAAGTCATGTCCTGATACTTTCCCTGCACATGCAAAATTATACCTTAATAAATATGCTCGAGTTCTATATTTACAGTAATGGGATGCACTTACAGGAAGTGAACAGGTTCCCTCTTCTATGGAAAGACACTTGATTTTGTGTCGTCTCCAAGTTGGCTTTTCTCCTGCTGTTGCTGCTAAATTACTGCAAGGGCCTCTGGGGTGGAGTGTGATATTGCCGCTAGCAATCACTGCCAAAGCCTACATGGTAACATCTCTGGCCTTGCCTGCTCACTTGAATTTGCAAGTGTTTTTCACCTTGACCAAACATGTCAGCTCATAAAGTCTGTATGCATATGAGGGATTGCGTGCAAGGTTTCGAAACCAGCTTGGGGAGCTCTCGTCATCTCTTGTCTCCTCATTTGATCTGCCTTCGTGTTTGCCACTGTTCCTCCCTACGATATGCAGACTGCATAGATTAAGGGGTGGGGGGAGGACAAAAGAGATAGTTTCAATTGCTTTAAATTAGAGCAGGACAAAAATTAAATTTGGTCAACTTTCCCATTGTCCACCAGCTCTGACGCATTCCCTAGGGTTCCCACATGTAAGACAAAGCTCCACTATGGCATTTGGATAGCCCTTTTGCACCGGCAAACCTATTATGTGACCAAGAAGAGCTGCAAAGGGCACCAGGTGTTGGGATAAAATTTGGCCAAATCTTTATTAACTGCAGCAGGCAGGATAAGGGTTGGAGTGGCAGTAGGGCCAATATCATTTCATCATTCCACTCGCCCAATGCCGGTGGAATGGGATCCTCTGGAGATTGGACAGCGCCAAACCTGTTCCATGTGAGTTGGCCAGTGTGAACCCTGTTGCATGGCGATACCCAGATCCCTCCAGGAGTAAATAAAGACACAGGACACGTCAAATAAGGTTAATGGGCATAAAAGGTCACAACCTTATTGATTAAGGATGTAGAGAGGTATTGGCTTAGGCATTGGATCTAACCGACTATATCCGACTCCAGCCCGTTGTGCTGGCAGTCCGTGCAGGGTTAACCACCGTTGGGTGAGCCCTGCGATGCAGATCAACTAGGAACTCACCCTGAGGCCCCCGATAGGGGGCGTGCCTTAGGCCCTCACCTACCATGGCTTCGGACATGGCCACGCCCCCGGACCCTTCAGCATTTTGGGGGAGGTGATGGCAGCAATCTCCCCCCCCCATCTGTAACCTTTCAGAGATAATCCAATGCCTAACCACCAAAACCAAAGTTGTGACAAGTTGCTACGAGGTAGGCGAAAACCACCAGGCCAGAACCAATTTGCCAAGTGGGGAAATTCCTACCAGGCCCCTCAACAGCGACCACCAGAGGTCCATAGCAATGTCAAAAGGAGAGACCTGCCTAAAGAGAGGGTGGGCGGGGAAAATCAAAGCGGCTGGGGGCAGGAACCAAGAGACTGAGCCCCAGCTGCGCGCTCACTTAAGTTAGTGAGCCACGCCCCCCTGGGACGTCCGGATTGGACGCACCGGGGAGCACCGCACCCAGGGCACAGCCAATGGCTGGGGGGATGGCAACCATCCCCTGCACCACGTGAAGGGCTCGTGGGTGCCCACCACCTACCCCCCTGCTATACCGGAAGGGACTTTGTGGTGCAAGCCAAGCTGGCAGGCTCTGACTGGGTGACTGGGGTGAGGATTCCAGCCAGGTGAGGACCCCAACACGAGCTTGGAAGGATGCCATGACCAAGCTTCCTCTCAGGCCCCTTAGGAACCACTCCTTTACTATGTAGATCTTGTCCGATGCCATTTCCACCCTTAGAGAGCCATTCCTCTTCCTAACGAAAGGAAGCCATAATGTTCACTGAGGGCCAGGATGAGAAAACCCCAACCAACTGCCAATCAGGTTGAGAGAACAACACTCTCCACTTCGACACTGTCAACCAGTAACCCATCATTGCTCAGTGATGGCCCAGTGCCCGATGCCGGGTGGGCGAGAAGCTAAAAGGGCAAAATGGCCTCAAACTCCAAAGGGGAAAACCTTATAAAAGTTCATTACCCTTCCTGCGGTGAACCACAAGAGAGTTTTTTCATGACATGGGCAGAACTCTGCTCCCATTTGCAGCTCAATGGGCCATGTCCCACAGGGCAAAAAGGTCCTAGCATTCCTCTCTCCCCTCATAGTCCACCTTACTTGACCTTCACTGGGATATCATGAACTCAGAGGTCCTGATATGATTTTACCTTCTTGCTTCTATTCTCTTCAATCTCTGTCCTTTTCATCATATTTCACTCTACATATCCTCTTACTCAGGCATGTCAAACCTGTGGCCCTCCAGATGTTTTGGACTACAATTCCCATCTTCCCCAACCATTGGTCCTGCTAGCTAGGGATCATGGGAGTTGTAGGCCAAAACATCTGGAGGGCCGCAGGTTGGGGATGCCTGCTCTTACTGTATCTTCATTCTCAGCCTTTTTGCCTACTCTATGCCCCCCCCCCACTCGTCATATTTCCGCTTGGATCCCTGCTCATTAGTTGTAACAGAGATGAAGCTATCCTTGCTGTAGAACCCAGAAACTAAGTTGTAGAGAATATCCTGTTATAAAAGTCAGCGATACCTGCGCCTTTATGGTAACTGTCAAGAGATAAGAACTACCTTTTTGCTAATTTGAACAAATTAGATGCAGTAGGGGAAAGGGACTTTGCCTTATTACACAGAGCCAGGAGTTGGGGTCAGGCAGAAATATAGGAAATAATAATAATTTTTCATTCTAATGGAGCCACAGGAAGTCATTTTTCTACAGTAGTTTGTTTTTGTTTCTATTTCATGTTTTGGCACTTTGACAGCAGCCAGGAATTTCAGCTCCTTAAATTGCATTGCAGTTTCTTCCAATATTATTCACTTTTCCTTGCATGGGCATACCCAGCGAGGGGCAGGGGGGCAGCTGCCCCCCAAAGCAAAAATAAATAAATTAAATGGTTATAAAGTGATGAAACATAACAAAATTAGGTAGGGTGATGGCGAATAATCAGTTGTTTACCACACTGAAATGGTGTAAAAACCGAGAAGTATCTAGAGCCACCTAGCGACTGGTAGAGGAATCTATGTCAGCGCTGGATAGGGAGTGAAAGAAGCGGGACGGAGTGAATGGTCGAGGCGGCGCGCTGCTTCCCCGCTGCGCGAGACGCCTGCTTCGCCTCTATCCGGAGGAGACGATGGCGTGAAGAGCCACCACGGAGCAGATGCTGCCGACCACGTGAGTAGCAGGGCAGCTGGACCATGGTGGGGACCTCGCTCCTTCTGGGCTGCCCGTGTGCATGCACGCACACAGACTTGTACGCGTCCAATTCTCCCCAGTTGCTTTATTTCCAATTGCTGGTTTATTTTATCTCTGAACCTCTTTTCCAAAAGGGAAAGTAAGCCAGAGTTGCCTCTCTTATAAATATATATAATTTTCTTAAAATTTTGGTTTCATTCGCCTTTTCCGTGCTGAAATGTCACAACCTGAATGACCATGGCATGCCCCCCCCCAGTTTTGATCCTGGGTACGCCCCTGTTTCCTTGTAAAACATTTCCTGTTTTTAGGACACTTTGAAGTGCATTTATAAAAGAATGTCCTGAAGGAAACCAAGGGTCAATATGCCTATTGTGAAATCCATGCAAAAGAATTTCAGTGGTAGTCAGATCCCTTGCCATTTTGATGACTCCTTACAGTCAGAGAAGCTAGAAGGCAATCAAACCTAGGGAGGGAAATTAAATGAAAAAATATATATTTGTGTATGTGTGTTTATGTCTGTGTGTAGTATGACAGTACAGAACAACAGTGGAAAGGATGCAACCATATTTTCATTTGCATGTCTTAATTCATTATTTTGCAGTGAAGTAATTGCAGGAACGGTGCTTCTAAACTACTGACCTGATCATTATGATTTTTACATTAAATTTATGTTTGCCCTGCCCCTGTCCAACAAAGAGGCTGATTCCCCTCTAAAGGATTTAGGCAACCAGTATTAATGTTCATCCTGCTATGCTCAAAGTCTGTGGCAGTGGATGGATTTGCTGAACTAAACGAGACAGCCTTTGGCTAATGCATTTGAGTAATTTTGCCTGTGAGTAATATACTGCAAGCACATTGTGTCTACTGTTATGAAGCTCCCTTTCAGACCGTATTGCAATGCTACAGCATGCTCTCTCCCTGTGATTTTGTTTTAAACAGAATTATTTAGGCCATTCATGTGAAATTAAATCATTCTGAGAGCCTCCAGAGTGATGGCTAACTCTCCTGCCAGCAGCTGTAGCTTGGCCTTCCAAAGCTGACGCCGTGGTGGCAGCAATTACTGGCCATCTCTGCCCACATGCATTGCATTTGCTAGTGTTTTCCCTTTGATCAAACATGTCAAGCTTTTAATTCATGTATAATCACTGGATGCACTAAGTGCCAGACCATCTTGTTTTATCATCTTTTACATCTGCTGCTGTTCTCATAGCACACCAGTGAAATCTTCTCAACCTTCATCCAACGGTGGGGCATCATCCATCCTATTACAGCTTGGACCATAACTCTGACTAAGATTGCCCAGTGGGGCTCTGACCTCATTGTTTTTTTTCATTTTCCTAGTCTGCAGGACTCTGATTGTTAAAACTCAGAAACGTTTCCAAAACAGCTTTCAATGTGGGGACAGAATATATCGGGGGGGGGGGAGCCAGAAGGGGGATATAAGTAGAGATGGGTGGATGGATATAAGAACTTAAGAAATGCTGTCCTGTATCAGGCCAAAAACTCTGTTGCAGATATTAATATTGTGCAGTTTGAAGCAACTGGAAGCACAAGAATGTACTCCTTTTGGAAGAAATCATGGTTCGGGCCCATAAAAATATTATTCAAACTTTTACTGGTAGAACTTTCTTCGTAACAGAATTAAAACATCAAATGTGCATCAAAAATATCCATACAATATCTTGTGATGTCCAGCACAGGTTCAGCATCATAGAAAATATAAGATAATAAACAGGCCTGGAAGCAGAGAACTATCTCTTCCCACAGCCTGCTTTCCAGCCTCTATTGGCCTCAGGCTGTTTACTTTCCTTTCAGGAGAGCTTCATTTAAATCCTCACTCCATGGAGTTTGGGAGACAAAAGACTCAAAGGCTTCAAAATGGAGATTTGCAACCCAATACCTTCATCATGTGATCTAAGGTTACAACACTCATATGTTAGCTACCAGAGAACAACAATCAGTCAGTTAATTATCAGCTCAGCAAGAGCTCATGGAAAATCCCCATGTTACACCTTTTCACCAATATACATTTAGGCATTCTCATTTCAGTGTCAATTAAACTATTATAGTTAACAGGCTCATCTAGCCCAGCATCCTGTTCTACAGTGGCCAACCAGATGCCTATGGGAAGCCAGAAAGCAGGACCTTGTAGACAAATAGCCAAATAGATAGCCCCTCTGCCCAATTTAGAATTGTGCCTTTCTGTATTGTATGCTTTTCTCTGTATTCCTGTACAGCGGTACCTCGGTTTAAGTACACAATTGGTTCCGGAAGTCTGTACTTAACCTGAAGCGTACTTAACCTGAAGCAAACTTTCCCAGTGAAAGTAATGGAAAGTGGATTAATCCATTCCAGATGGGTCCGCAGAGTACTTCAGGTTAAGTACGCTTCAGGTTAAGGACTCCACGGACCGTCTGGAATGGATTAATCCACTTTCCATTACAGTGGTACCTCAACTTACGAACGACTCGACAACCGAATTTTTCGACTTACAAATGGGAGTAATGGTCGCACGCTTACGAATGTCTCAACATCCGGAAAAAAACTGTGGCGGTTTTAGATAGGGATTTTTCGACTTAACGATTTTTTCCGTTTCCAATGCATTCCTATGGGAAATCGCGTTTCCAATGGCGTTTTTCGACTTACATTTTTTTAACTTACGAAGGTGCCTTTGGAATGGATTAAATTCGTAAGTCAAGACACCACTGTACTTTCATTGGGAAAGTTCGCTTCAGGTTAAGTACACTTCAGGTTAAGTACAGACTTCAGGAACCAACTGTGTTTGTAAACCGAGGTACCACTGCACTGTGACCACATCTCTGTACCTCAATGTCTGCAGCATCCTGCTTTTGTGTGGGCATTTCACCCATTCTGATTAGGTCATGGAAATGTGATGGGGTGTAGAATTCTCACCGTACCTTGTACCTTCCCGCCCTACCCAAGACAGAACTCCCGTTCCACACTGCTTACCAGATATCTCAGAGGACAATGAACAAGGCCCTATCCACCCATGATCAGGAGGGAATGAATGAAAGGCCTTTCAGAATCATGTGCCCTTTTTGACAGTGGAGAGGATCTTTCCCAGTGCTACTGCATTATCTTTGCTGCAGCCTGGGGGCTGCAGGAACAGTGCCAGATTTACATATAAGCTAAACAAGGTATAGCTTAGGGCAGGGTCCCCAAACTAAGGCCCAGGGGCCGGATGTGGCCCAATAATTGCCTTCTAAATCCGGCCCCCGGATGGTCCGGGAATCAGCATGTTTTTACATGAGTAGAATGTGTCCTTTTATTTAAAATACATCTCTGGGTAATTTGTGGGGCATATGAATTTGTTCATATTTTTTTTCAAAATATAATCTGCCCCCCCCACAAGGTCTGAGGGACAGTGGATCGGACCCCTGCTGAAAAAGTTTGCTGACCCCTGGCTTAGGGCCCCACTCTCTTGGGGCCCCCTGAAAAAAACTTAAAGGGAAAAAAAAACTGGATGTACATTTCCAAAATATAAGATAAAGAACAAATAAAATAAAACCTAAAAGGTAAAGGTAAAGGGACCCCTGACCATTAGGTCCAGTCATGACCGACTGCGGTTGTGCGCTCATCTCGCATTATTGGCCGAGGGAGCCGGCGTACAGCTTCCAGGTCATGTGGCCAGCATGACAAAGCCGCTTCTGGCAAACCAGAGCAGCACATGGAAACGCCGTTTACCTTCCCGCTGTAGCGGTTCCTATTTATCTACTTGCATTTTGACGTGCTTTCGAACTGCTAGGTTGGCAGGAGCTGGGACCAAGCAACAGGAGCTCACCCCGTCACAGGGATTCGAACCGCCGACCTTCTGATCAGCAAGCCCTAGGCTCAGTGGTTTAACCACAGCGCCACCTGGGTCAAAATAAAACCTACATACAGCAAAATTGCTTTGTGTTGTGTAGGCTCCTATTTGTTATGTGCAAATGGCTTTAGATACCTATTAGGTCCATGAATTACCATATACAGTGGTACCTCGACTTACGAAGGCGATCCGTTCCGCAGCGCTCTTCGTAAGTCGAAACCTTCGGATGTCGAAGCGTCCGTTTTGTGCATGCGCGGCGAAAAGACTTCCGGGTTTGCCGACTTCGTAAGTCGAAACCTTCAGAAGTCGAGGCATTCGGATGTCGAGGTACCACTGTATAGCATATATTCAACACAAAAAAACAGTGACAATTTGCTGTTGACAAAGGAGAGCTGGGCATAGAAAGGGCCCCATTATCTTCAGTAGCTTAGGGCCTCATCAAACCTAAATCCAGCCCTGAGGGTAGAGGGTATAATTTGTGGCCAGAGGGGTGCAAGACCCATGGGAAAAAAGAGGAGGAGGGGTTCCTGGGCATGCAGGCTTCATTGGACACATCCGGGGATCATAGGAACTGAAGTTGTTCAAAATCAAGCTAATCTCTTAACAGCATCTTGGCAGGGACTTGAGTCATTTTGACGTGGCTGCTAAAAGGACTCAGAAAAGCAAACACTGCAATTTCTCCCTCCAACTGGTCCCCTCTCCCCCAAGACAAAGAAACAGCTCCTAACATGTGAATGGCAAAATTTACTAATAAAGGGCCTCTACTTGAATTTCATCATGAATGGAAAATGATGTTTTGGCTTGCATATGGTGTGTTTCAACTTTTTTTTCTTATTTTGAAGAAGAAAAAGAGCCTTGATTTGTTCAGCTCTCAGCACAGACTGAAGTGTGGAATGAAGAAGTAAAGAACAGTTCTCCAGAGAGATCAAGGTTGCCAGGTCTGTTCTGTACTGGAGGAAAGAGAAAAAAAGGGGGAGGGAGTACAAATTGGAATAGACTGTTCTGACCTTTGCAGCTCCCTCTGTAAGTGGCTCCTTAGACATTTGAGATAATGTTTGTGAAAGTCTGTCGCTATTGAAAATCCCATTAGGCCTTTTCCTCTTTACTAACCTATGGATTAAAGAACAAGGTGGTCTTGCTACATTAATTACACAGAACCAAACACAGTTACAGAAAGAAAGCCAACTTTAGAACCCAATGGATATTTAAAAGGCACACCTTCTGCCTGTTCCACAGTAGCAGGAATCATGAGGAAGGCAAACAGGAGAAAATATACATTAGAGTGGTACCTCGGTTTAAGTACACAATTGGTTCCGGAAGTCTGGACTTAACCTGAAGCGTACTTATCCTGAAGCGAACTTTCCCATTGAAAGTAATGGAAAGTGGATTAATCCGTTCCAGACGGGTCCACAGAGTACTCAACCTGAAGCGTACTTAACCCAAGGTGTGACTGTAATTGGTTCCGGAGGTCCGTACTTAACCTGAAGCGTACTTAACCTGAAGCAAACTTTCCCATTGAAAGAAATGGAAAGTGGATTAATCCGTTCCAGATGGGTCCATGGAGAACTTAAACTGAAAGTACTCAAACCGAAGCGTACTTAAACCGAGGTATGTCTGTACATCTTATTTTGCATGTGTAGACCCTTTAACCTTCCCCGAATAAATCCAGACAAGACTCAAAATTTTGGTTTGGTTTTTGGCAGAATTTAGGCCACAACTTTGTTGATTACAATCAAGTGAGTGGTTGCATAGGCTCTGGTTCAGCTAGCTTCCTGCAGCATTGCAGGCAGCGCTGACTCTGGCCACAACCATGAGTCAGCCTTGGGTGAACACCTGGGACAGAAGCAGAACTCTGGCTCAGGGCACAACCTCGCTCGGGGAAGACCAACCATGAGTCCTTGCATTCCTTTTAAAGGAACACCCATCGCAAAGAGATGGCAAGGGATCCTGCCACCCCTATCAACAAGAACCAGAGCCTATCCACCAACCTTACAAGTTGTAACAATTTGCTACAGTGCAGGCGAAACCCAAATGGCACCAGCCAATCAGCCAAGTGGGGGAAATTCCTGCCATGCCCCTGTCCCAACGACAGACAACACACGACAGCATAGCAAGGTCAAGCGTGCAAGCTCTAAAAGTAGGGAGAGGTGGGCGGGTGTTCCGATGTACTGGCCCCAAAAAGGAAGCACGGGGACACGTGCATGGGCTTAAAAAGAGGTCCCTCGATACAAATTTGCTGGCATCCCATTGGTTTAATTGCACCCAGCATCGAGGGACCTCCAATAGGGTGTTGTGGCCATCCAAACGTCCCCACCCACAACACAGGGTCTGGTTGCCAGGTCACACCACAACACTTGTTAGGGAGGAGCTGATTTGTCAGACAGTTCCATGAAGCATTCATTCATCTATTACATGTCCTCCAACATTTCTCTGATGAAAATAGGGAAGCCCCATTCCATAATGACAATTTTAGTATTTATACCCTACACAGTTGGGTTGCTCCAACTACTCTGGGCAGCTTCCAATATCTATACCTATAAATATCTATAAAAATATAATAAAACGTTTTTTTAAAAAAACTTCCCTATACAAGATTGTCCTCAGACGACTCATGGGTCTGATAACTCCACACCCAACATTTCTCCAATGTAAATAGAGACATCTTTTTTTAAATATATTTTTATTAATTTTTCCAATTAAAACCAATTATATCACATTCATTATTTCAAATTATACACATATATATCAATCAAACCGAATGTTATGCCAAATCATCTAGAAAATTTTTTTGGGGTTCCCATGCTTCAAGAAATTGGGGATTCCTCGCAACCGTCCACTGCCGTCTTTTTTCTAAAGTTCAAATCGTCTCTCCGAGTTCATAATAATCCAGATCTTATAAATATAAATAAATAGAGACATCTTATAAATAGAGACATCTTAAGGAAAAGTGGGACATTCTGGAATCAAATCAAAAACCAGGATGGCTTCTCTAAATCAGGGACGTCCTTGGGAAATAGGGAAACCTGGAGGGTCTGCTATTGCACCCATTTAACCCTCACAGTTTCTATAACTTGCAGCACATTATTGCGTTAAGCATACATTGAACTACCAATGAGATTTTTTTCACTTTCAGGTTTCCTAAATTGTCCTTTTCCTATCTATATAATAATCAGTAAGGAATTATCAATAATAATTAACCAGGAATAAGTGCTTGTACTGTAGAAATATTCCAGTCTGGGGTACCTAGAGGTGAAGGCAGATTTATGTTGCCCTTGAAGACATTCAACTTTCCCTTCCCTTCCCCACCATTGCTGTGTTCTTCCTCATTCTGGCCCCTGCCAGAATTCAGGTTTCCTCTGTTATCTAGTCTGAAGAATCTGTGATTCAAAAATAGGGGTTAGGAGGAAAGAGGAAGGGTGGGAAGGTGGGCACAGAAAGAAAGGGAAAAAGAGGTGTAAATCAGTTAACTGGGGAAAAAATAATAAAATTAGTCCTGCTGAGCCAATCAGAGACCAAAAAAAAACCACTAGAATGACCGCTTCCCCAACATAAAGGGGAGGCGCATTTTGCGCAGTCGCGTGCAGCCCCCTTGGGAACCCTAGGGCAGACCTATGAGTTTGGAGGCTGGCACTGCCTACCTGAGGCTGGAGGCTGGAGGCACCGCCCACTCCATCAGCCGACCAATCCGGCCGAAGGGGGAGTGCCAGGGGGATTGGCCAGGTAGGATCAGGTAGGCTTACCTGCACACAAAGAAGAGGAGCCATTCTTGGGAAGCAGCTGACGGATTCAGAGCTTTAGAGCTTTGAGCTGTTCAGAGCTTTGAGCCTTTGGGAGCTTCGCTGGATTCCACAGGTTGAGATAGGCCCGAGGCCTTTGCTTAGGCCCATTTAAAATAATATTTTATTCCCTCCCCCCCCCACTTGTATGTATGGCCCATCGGCCCTGAGGGAGGAGGCTGGAGAGTTTTTAGGGCCCCCTCGCTGTCTCCTGGGCACCCACCCCGCATGCTATCTTGGGCCTATCGGCCCCGGGGGGTGGAAGGCGCCCCAGGAAGCTCCTGCCACTTCCCAGGCCTTTATGGCCTTCTCTGAGGCCTTGTACGGCCTTCCTCCGCCTCCGCGCGGCCTCCCCCCTCCCGTGATACCTGGGACCGTCAGGGGCACCCCGGTCGCGCTGGCGGCCCCCGGCGGTGTGGGGGGAGGGGCGCCGCCGTGCTGGAGGGCCTTGCCACCCCCCCACGAGTTCCCTGCGACTCCGGCTCCTGCTGGGTCACGTGGGGGGGCGCAGCCATCGCGTCCGCCCTGCCACCCCCCCAGGAGTTGTTCACGGCGGCGGAGGGCCTCGGAAGCCTCCCGCCGCTTCCTGGCGACCCCGGCTACTGCCGAGTTGCGTGGGGGGGGGCGCCGCCATTGCGGGCGGCCCCGTCACCCCCCCTAAGAATTACTTACGGCGACGGGGGCCTCGGTAGCCTCCCGCCGCTTCCGGGCGACCCCGGCTGCTGCCGGGGCGCGTGGGGGGGGTGCCGCCGCTTCGGGCGGCTTTACCGCCCCCCCGAGCCTTTTGTCGTTTCGCCAATGAGGCCCAGAGGCCTCCCGCCAGCCTCATGGTGGCCCCGGCCCTGCTGGGCCGCATGGGGGGGCGCCGCCATTGCGGGCGGCCTTGCCACACCCCCTTGAAGCTTTCCGCAGCGGCAGGGGCCTGGGTAGCCTCCCGCCGCCTCCTAGCGACTCCTGGGTCGCGTGGGGGGGGGCGCTGCCGCTCCAGGCGGCTTTACCGTCCTCCCCCCAGAGCCTTTTGTTTCGGCGGTGAGGCCCTGAAGCCTCCCGCCAGTCCATGGCGGCCCCGGCCTTGCCGGGCCGCATGGGGGGGGGCGCCGCCATTGCAGGCGGCCTTGCCACCCCCCCTGGAGCTGTTTCTCAGCAGTGAGGGCCTTTGGGAGCCTCCTGCCGCCTCCAGGCGACTCCGGCCGCTGCTGGGTCGCGTGGGGGGGCCGCCGCCGCACTGGGCGGTTTTTACCACCCCCAATAGCCTTTCAGTTTCGGCTGCAAGGCCTCAGAGGTCTCCTGCCAGTTCATGGCGGCCCCTGCCTTAGCCGGGCCGCTTGGGGGGGAAGGGAGAGCCGGGATCAAGCATGGCACTAACCGTGACAAGGTTGCAGGTCTGCTTCCCATACGGGGCAGCTGCAGATTCCTCCCTGCATTGCGGGGGGGTTGGACTAGATGATCCTGGGCCCCTTCCAACTCTACCATTTTCACTAGGCACCTTGGCGGTGGCCATCTTGGGGGTGGCCGCATGGCGGTGGCCATCTTGGTGGTGGCCACATGGCGGCGGCCATCTTGGGGGTGGCCGCATGGCGGCGGCCATCTTGGTGGTGGCCGCATGGCGGCAGCCATCTTGGGGGCGCCCGCACGGCAGCAGCTGGTCGAATGGCGTCATCCCGGTGTTGGACACTAGTTCACGCATGCCCACATGCGCACAGTGGCTTACACGTATGATTAACCCTTGCATTATTTGTCTTTTGCAGCTTTGGTAGCGTTGCTTGTTGCGACTCAGTTCTTGCTTTCTTACCCTGTCTAATCTAGTTTGCTTTGATCAATTTCACTACCCTACTCCAACTGCTAGCTGATTGTGATACCACTCGGTGCTTATAGCCTACATCATGCCCCCCAAGCGGCAAGTCTCCCCACCCGTCACCAGAAGGGGCACCGTGAGGCATGACCCCCGCAAGCCGGTAAAGGCTCAGGCTGCCGCCAAAAGCAAAGGGTGCAAGGCGGGAAAAGTACGTAACAAGCCTCCCAGTGCCCCTAAGGGCAAGAAAGCTGCTGGGGGCAAAAAGGCGGCCGCCAAAACAACCCACAGGGAGAGCCCCTCCCCCTCACGTTCCTCACGTGGGGGCAGTAATTCCAGATCAGAGCGTGAGGACAGCCAGGAGCGGACCATCGCCCGGCTCAGAAGGCGCCTCCGTAGATACGAGTCGCGGGGGAGTTCGGTGTCACCCTACCGTAGCAAGGGAAGCTACAGCAGTGGTTCACCTGACCGCCGAGCCCGTAAGGACCGATCGGTTTCGCTGGCCTCATCCTCCAGACGTAGAGGTAGGTCCCCCTGTCGTAGTTCTTTCGATAGGTGGGGGAGTGACAAGAGCCCCGAGTCGCACAGTTCATGCCACCACGAATCGCACAGAACATGTCGCCTAGGATCACACGGGACATGCCACCACGAGAGTCGCCGGCATGGATGCAGGAGAAGGGGACGCAAGTGCAAGAGGGATTCCTCTGGATCTTCCACATCCTCAGGTAGGTCCAGTTCTTGTGACAGTGGGCATGGGCGGCGCATCAAAGGTTATTGGGTCACAGGCCCACATTCCCCGGGGCTACCACAATGGGTTTGGCGCCGCCGCAATCGGAGGCACAGGCGTGAACATGGTGCCATTGCCCCATGCGGGGAGGAGGGCATTGACTCCGCTGGTAATATCAGAGAGTCCAACTTTGAGCGTACGGATGACCCCCCGGGCATACGCCTCAATTCGAAGCTCAGGGAGAAGATTCTCAATGGGGAGTTTGTAGACCTCTTCTCCCTGCTGTCCCCGGCCTCTAGTACCAGCCAGAAGTTTAAATCATCCGAGCAGCGGAAAAGGGATAAAAAGGTGTCCATTGAGCGTACCTTCCGCAACTGGCTCACAGGATTTGCCACATATGCGGGGATAGTTTCAGCTGCTTACCCAGATAGGGCCTGGCACCTCTACAATTACCTGCTCATCATCCTAACTGCGGAAGCCAAAGCAGGTGAGAAGGCGGCGCTCGCCTATGATCATTCTTTCAGGGAGCGCGCAGCCCAGGACCCCACCTTCAGATGGGACGTCCAGGAAAGCAAGGCGTGGTCGGAGCTTGTCGCCCCATATTTTGAGAGACAGCCGGGGTTCGATAGGCAGCAGAAGCAGGCCCCTAAGACATCAAAAAGAACCTGCTGGGAATATAATAATGGGGCCTGCTTCAGGGAGAAATGCCGTTACGCTCATGAATGCGAGCGCTGTGCGGGTTCCCACCCCATCAGCAAATGCTACAGAGGGAAGCGGCCTTTTCGTGGCCCACGGGGCTCGGGTTCTGGCGCGTCCCAGGCGGGACATGGGGCCGGAGCACCCTCTGGTGCCTCTGGATCACAGCCAGCAAAGGGCTCTTCCCGAAAATAACCACCTCCTTTCCCTAGCCCCCTCCCCCATTTCTCTCCCAGCCATGTTGCCATTCCTGCGTGTTTATCCCAACAGAGAGGCAGCAGTATACATCGAGGAGGGCTTTAGAGATGGCTTCAGGATACCTGTGCAGGGCACACCCTCCTGCTCAGTTGCACCCAACCAGAAATCAGTACGCGAGATGCCACATATCGCAGAAAGAAAAATCAGCAAGGAACGCCTGCTGGGCCGTGTGGCGGGACCATTCACCGAGCCTCCATTGCCTGACCTCATAGTATCACCTCTGGGCATCGTCCCCAAGAAGGTGCCGGGCGAGTTCCGCTTGATACATAACCTATCCTACCCAAAAGGAGGCTCGGTGAATGATGCCATTCCACGTGAGCAATGTTCAGTGCATTACGCATCCCTCGACCATGCTATCAAGCTGGTGAGGGAATGCGGCCCAGGCGCCCTCATGGCAAAATGCGACATTGAGTCGGCTTTCCGACTGCTCCCAGTGCACCCACACGATTTCAGGTTCTTGGGTTTCAAATTCCAGGACAATTGGTACTTTGACAAAGCCATGCCCATGGGCTGCTCCATAGCATGTGCAGCTTTTGAAACATTTAGCACCTTCGTGGAATGGACCATGAAACAGAGGTCAGGTTCCCATTACATCTCGCATTATTTGGATGATTACTTCCTCGTCCGCCCTGCAGGGTCGGACGCATGCGCCAGAGCGCTGGCCTGCTTCGAACAGCTGGCAGCCGAGTTCGGCATCCCTCTAGCAGCCGACAAGACGGAGGGCCCAACCACGGTCATATCATATCTGGGCATCGAATTAGACTCCATCAGCCAAACTTCCCGATTGCCGCAGGCCAAGCTGCAGATATTAAGGGAAATGATTAGTGGTATGCTTCTCAAAGAAAAGACAACAGTCAGGGAGGTACAGGTACTCCTAGGGCACCTCAATTTCGCATGCAGGGTCATCGCACCTGGCCGTGCCTTCTGTGCGCGACTAAATCGTCTTCTGGCAGGTGGCAGGGCCCGCCACCACCACATCAGGCTCACCAAAGTTATAAAGGAGAATCTAAACACATGGTTGGCCTTCCTCAAATCTTATAACGGGGTGTCCTTCTGGCAATCCTGGCTGCAGCCAAAGGAGGAGTTCCAGATACATTCGGACGCTTCAGGTCGCTGTGGTTTTGGTGTCTACTTCAGAGGCCACTGGTGTGCGCAACCATGGCCAGCATCGTGGCATGCAGCGGGGGTCACGCGTGACCTAACATTTCTTGAGTTCTTTCCAATTCTAGTAGCTCTGCGCATATGGGGGTCCCACCTCAAGGACACCAGGGTCTGCTTCTGGTCAGACAACCAGGCTGTGGTTCGGATCATCGCAAAGCAGTCCGCGAAATCAGACAGGGTGATTCGTATACTGCATCTCTTCGTGCTGGAATGCCTCAGAGGTAACATCTCATTTTCAGCCAGGTTTATTCCAGGCCTTAATAATGAAATTGCGGATGCCTTGTCTCGTTTTCAGATGGAGCGCTTCCGAGAACTAGCGCCCGAGGCCGATCAGCTCCCAGAGACATTTCCGGAGGAGCTGTGGAAGGTTGGAGAGCCGAAGTGATGTCAGGGATACTGAGTGCCCTTGCTCCATCAACGCTGCGGTCCTATACCAGAGCCTGGTCACAGTTTGAGCAGTTCAGAGCTAAGTGTGATCCGCGGCACAGTCATGCGCCCAGGGAGTCTGAGGTTTTGAAATATTTAGTGCACCTCAAGAGGGGAGGCATGGCCATCAAAACAATTCGTATCCACAAGGCTGCAATCTCCTATTTCTGTAACTGCTCGCAGCACCCAGATCCATGCGACACTTTCCGAGTTAGAAAACTGATTGCAGGATGGCACCGTGCACACCCTCCCAGTCCTGATAAGAGAAGGCCAATCACTTTAGAGACCCTCAGTCAGATCTGGGATGTGCTCCCTCGTATATGCTGGTCCAAGCACGAGGTTAGGCTTTTCAGGGCAGCCTTCTCCCTGGCATATTTTGGTGCCCTCAGGCTGGGGGAATGCATCTGCGACACAAAATCAACCCAACTCAGGGGGCTGACCATGAAGGACGTCAGCTTAGATGACCACAGGGTGCTCGTTAGAATAAGGGCCTCTAAGACCGACCAGCTGGGAAAAGGTGCCACCCTTACCCTGACACGCTCCACAGAAGGTGGGCCCTGTCCGGTAGCGGACATAAAGAGATTTATCAAAGTGCGCCCGCACGGGCCAGGCCCCCTGTTAATGCACTCCACAGGCCGCCCCCTGACACGCACGCAGTTCACAGCAGTCCTGCGGAAGGCCATCCAGGCCTGCGGGGGCGACCCTGCCCACTACTCCGGTCATTCCTTCCGCATAGGTGCAGCCACTACAGCGGCGGCAAGTGGGCTTCCCCCAGAGCGCATAAAGGCATTGGGCCGCTGGCGCTCAGCAGCATTTAAGGGGTATATCCGGTAAAAGCAATGGGTTCTGACAGCTTCTGTGTGATGATTTATTTCAGGTACACACCCCAAGCGCATCTGGATCTTTGGGCATAGCATTGTATACTGGGCAGCGGTCCATGCCTCCTCGGTTCTAGCCGATGAACACCTGGGCCTTCAACCGAAGATCAGCCTCACTTGGTTTGGTCACCGCGGAATGTGCTGGGATGCGCTCATGCCCTGGCTGCGTCACGAACTCTCACTCCGCCAACCACCAGACGCGCTGGTCATCCACCTTGGCGAGAATGACCTGGTTGCGCGCAAGAGCATCGTCTTGATAAAAGCGGCAATTTCAGACCTGGAATGCCTGCAGGCAGCGTACCCTAGCGTTACCATATTCTGGTCAGAACTCCTCCCACGCCTACAATGGCGCAACAACACCACCCATGTCAGACTTAACTACACTGTTGAAAAAATCAATAGGGCACTGCGTGCAGCACTCACGCGCATTGGAGGCCAAGTGGTGAAGCATCCCAGCATCAAAATTTACAGGAAGGAACTGTTCAGGCATGACGGCGTTCACCTCACAGCCACAGGTTGCGACCTCTGGCTGAGCGACATCAGACACAGCCTCCTGGAATGGCTGGCGGTTTCTGGGGCGGTTCAGGTGTAGGTAGTCTTGGCGGCGAGACCCCAATTTGTGGTCTCGGGTGGCGGATGCAGGCCTTGGGCGGAATCCTTTAGTCATTTACATAAAGGGGAGGGGCGTGGGGGCGGTGACCCCCCGCCCTATGGCGGCGATAACAGGGTTCCCGTAATCGGGCATCAAGGGGGGGGGCATTTGGCGATGCCACTTGGCTGGTTATTGCCCCCCCCTTCCAGCGGCGGCGATCGGGGGGGCGGGCTATCTGCTTGAACATATGTTCTCCAGAGTTAGCCCAACCCCCACTCATGCTGGACAACCCTGAAGATCACCCCACCCCCTGCTGGGGGCTGGGAGGGATATACGCCCAATGCCTGCGCCAAGGTCTTCCTACATCTGAATTTTAATAAAGTTGTGGCCAATTTTTAATCCCATAAATACGTGGTCCTGTGTCATTATTCCACTCGGGGCTGCCCTGGGGGGCTGGGGGGACTCCGCCTGACTGCGCAATGACCGCTTCCCCAACATAAAGGGGAGGCGCATTTTGCGCAGTCGCGTGCAGCCCCCTTGGGAACCCTAGGGCAGACCTATGAGTTTGGAGGCTGGCACTGCCTACCTGAGGCTGGAGGCTGGAGGCACCGCCCACTCCATCAGCCGACCAATCCGGCCGAAGGGGGAGTGCCAGGGGGATTGGCCAGGTAGGATCAGGTAGGCTTACCTGCACACAAAGAAGAGGAGCCATTCTTGGGAAGCAGCTGACGGATTCAGAGCTTTCCCACCCTCCACTCCCTAACCTTTTGCTTGCTTTTCAGGTCCATAGAAAATAAAATAAATAAAAAAACATAAAAATAAATAAAAATAAATAAAAATAAAGTAAAAAATAAAAATAAAAAATTAAATAAATAAATAAATAAAAATATTTCCTTCCACAGGCTTCTTGCTTTTCAGGTTTTCTTCCACAGGCCTCTTGCGTTTCAGGTTTTTCTTCCACAGGCGTACACGCACGCAGGCGCTGCTACGACCGGTCGCTGTTAAAGGGCTGGAAAGGACTTTCCCTGCATTGGCAGGTTTCGCCTTTCCCGTAGCAATTCGTCACAACTTTGGCGGATGCAGGCCTTGGGCGGAATCCTTTAGTCATTTACATAAAGGGGAGGGGCGTGGGGGCGGTGACCCCCCGCCCTATGGCGGCGGCGATAACAGGGTTCCCGTAATCGGGCATCAAGGGGGGGCATTTGGCGATGCCACTTGGCTGGTTATTGCCCCCCCTTCCAGCGGCGGCGATCGGGGGGGCGGGCTATCTGCTTGAACATATGTTCTCCAGAGTTAGCCCAACCCCCACTCATGCTGGACAACCCTGAAGATCACCCCACCCCCTGCTGGGGGCTGGGAGGGATATACGCCCAATGCCTGCGCCAAGGTCTTCCTACATCTGAATTTTAATAAAGTTGTGGCCAATTTTTAATCCCATAAATACGTGGTCCTGTGGCATTATTCCACTCGGGGCTGCCCTGGGGGGCTGGGGGGACTCCGCCTGACTGCGCAAATTCTGACCGACTTGAGAAGCAGGTTATTAGGGTTGCCAGACTCAATAGTGAACAGGACTTCTGTGCCTTTAATTTCCCTGCTCTCTTTTGAGTCTGCTTGGAAATTAAACAAAGGGTCTGCTGGTTTCTCTTTAAGGTTTCCAGACTCAAAAGAGAGCAGGGCAATTAAAGGCACAGAAGTCCTGTCCACTATTGAGTCTGGCAACCCTACCTCTTAAACAAAAAGAAAGATCTCCTATTCCCTGCTAGAAAGTATAGGTGAGGGGTGGGCAAGCTGTGTCCTTCCAGATGCTGCAGGGCTACATCATGTCTGTATAGCTCAGTTGGTTAGTGTGTGCTGCTGATTAAGCCAAGGTTGCAGGTTCAATCCCTGTATTGGACAATTCTATAATCTTGCATTGCAGGGGTTGGACTAGATACTCAGAGTCCTTCTCATATAATCCCTTATCATTGGTCATGCTGGCTGGGGCTGATGGGAGAGCCTCAGGTTTTCCATCCCTGTGTAGATCACACTGAACACACACACACACAAAATAAGGGGTAGTGTGGGCGTATGTTATAGTTTGCTGTTATCCCAAAGACAACAGTCTAGTACAGCTTGTTATCACTGTCATCCTGAAACATAATTTGGCAAGTGCTTTTCCTTCAAAGGGGAGCTAGCTTGCGATTCTGCCTTTCATGGCTGAAAGAAGTCTGAGAGCAATCAGCTGGGGAAAGCCATGCCCAGAAGATGGGTCACGGACTCCGACCACTAGGCACAGTCAGTTTTCCAGTTTTAAGTCTCATCGCAGCTGGATCATACAATAAGGTGGTTTTGTTCCTATACAATTAGAGTGTGAAAAATAGCACAGTGTAGTCAATGTCGTGGAGGAAGGTTGTATCTTCTGTGACCTGAAATCCTTTAATAAATGGTCACAATGGTAATCTACTATCTTGCCTCTGGCAATGGTCAGCCTGTTATTGATTGGTAGAATGTGGCTGAAACGCAGAATATAGAAAAATACAGATAGTGTACAGCACAGTCCTTTGATGTCTACCCAGAAGTAAGTCAAGCTGCAATCCTAAACAGATTTTGTAGGGAGGAAGATCCAGTTAAAACCCCCGGGGCTGAGTTCTAAGTATTGTCCTATTAGTTTATATCCCACCATTCTATGATGAAATAAGAAGTCATGGTGGCTTACAAATAAAAACAGACAAATCACAAGAAAAAAGAGAAACAAATAAACCTGACAATAAAATAGCAGGAAATTGGCTTCTTAAAACAGAACCATGAAAACCATATCAACAATGGAATCTGGGCCAGCATAATAATAGAATGGTACCAAAATGTTTTACATTTGCAATTTACACTTCCTGGCAGAAACCATTAGGGCTACCAAGACTGTACGGATTGTGAAGTCATTTCCTTTAGACAAATTAACATTATAGAGAATGCAATTTAAAAGCCATTTAAATGTGTAGATTATTTTGCATTGCAATGTATGATCACCAGCATGTAGAATATTTTCCCCCAAATAATTAAGACTACTTCACAGAGCATTCTGTAGAGAATGGTGACATCCTAATGTTACACAGCAAAAACAGATTATTTGAAAATTGAATCTAATTGGACTGTAATTCACATTCATTAAAAGACCCAACATTTTTCAAATGAATGAAACTATGCAATAAAAATCAATTCACTGTACAACAGTTACATATTACTAACCCACAGTTAAAATGCAATCATTTAAAAGTGAGACACACTAATCCACTACTAATAATTCCATTAACCCAGGCAACACTCTTTCTCATTGAGAGGGAAATCACAGGGGAAGAAAAACCTAAACCCGTTTTGCTCTTTTGCACTGCACAAGGTATGTTGGAAGTCAGTAATTGCTGCCTAGATCTGTAAAAAACAATAGTCAACTGACAATATTTGTTAAGAAGGTGCAACAGGAGCAGAAGCAAACATTTATTTTGCCACGGTGGTACTTGACCCCAGCCATGGACAACATGACCTAAAATTACAAGATTTCTTTCCATTTATTAGCAGCCTGCAAACTACAGACATAGGGAGAATAATGCTTATGTGCCTGAGCTGTATTTATGAATGTAATACCTTTTCTAAAAAGAACAATCTCTCATACACACTGCTGAGACTTGGGCCACATTCCTACCATACATTTAAAGAACTGTGAAACCACTTTAAACACCTATGTTGTTGTTGTTTAATCATTGAGTCGTGTCTGACTCTTCATGACCCCATGGACCAGAGCACGCCGGGCACTCCTGTATTCCATTGCTTCCCACAGTTTGGTTGAACTCATGTTAGTAGTTACAGGTAGGTAGCCGTGTTGGTCTGAGTGGAAGCAAAATAAAAAAAATCCTTCAGTAGCACCTTAAAGACCAACTAAATTTTTATTTTGGTATGAGCTTTCGTGTGCATGCACACGAAAGCTCATACCAAAATAAAAACTTAGTTGGTCTTTAAGGTGCTACTGAAGGAATTTTTGTTATCATGTTAGTAGCTTTGAGAGCACTGTCCAAATACCCATGGCTTCCCCCAAAGAGTTCTGGGAGCTGTAGTTTGTTAAAGGTACTGATAGTTGCTAGGATACCCCATTCACTTTACAGAACTACAATCCCCAGAGTTCCTTGTGAAGAGAGATTGATTGTTAAACCACTCTGAGAAATGCAACTCTGTGAGGGGAATGGGACCCCCTAACACTCTCTCAGCACCCTTAATCTTTTGCTCCCAGAATTCTTTGGGGGAAGCCAATACTGTTTTAAATGGTCCCAGGTTGCTTTAAATGTATGGCATGAATGGGACCTTCATCTACCCTCACTAAGGGTGAAATCCTGCTGTATGTATGCAGTACTTATGCAGGTCATAAGTCACAGTAAACCCTTTGGAACGTCCCTCTGAGTAGGGCTGGCCAGGGACTGAATGAACTGGGGGATAATGTACAATTGATGATAATACAAAATTGTGTGTGTATGTGTGTACACAGTGCTTTTTTTCTTTAAAAATGTTTAGGGGTACTCCTACCCCTAATTTCCCTACCCATGTTATAATAATAATAATTCATTACTTATACCCCACCCATCTGGCTCAGCTTCCCCATCCACTCTGGGCGGCTCCCAACTGAATATTAAAAACACAATACAGCATTAAACATTAAAAAACTTCCCTAAACAGGGCTGCCATCAGATGTCTTCTAAACATCAGGTAGTTGTTTATTTCTTTGGCATCTGATGGGAGGGCGTTCCACAGGACGGGCGCCACTACCGAGAAGGCCCTCTGCCCATAGCTGCCAAGTTTTCCCTTTTCTCGCGAGGAAGCCTATTCAGCATAAGGGGAAATCCCTTAAAAAAGGGGATAACTTGGCAGCTATGAACTGGACCTCAGTGTCTGGGCTGAACGTTGGGGATGAAGGTTCGGGATGAACAATATTGAAATACTGCCCCTCAATGAGGCCAAACTTAGATTCACAAAAAAGGTTGGGGGCAAGCATACCTCTGTATCCTCCCAGAAAAAGCTCTCTCTCTCTCTCTCTCTCTCTCTCTCTCTCTCTCTCTCTCTCTCTCTCTCTGTGTGTGTGTGTGTGTATACCTCCCCTAGCCTAGCTGTGGTTTACCTTTCTGTTCTAAGTAACAAGCTGCATTTTGTTGCACTTCACCTGGGAAAGGAACACGCTAGACCCGTTCAAAACAACATAAACTTTTTATGAGCAACATCTGTACAGTAGGTGCAGCACACCTGAGACTAGCAAATGTCAACAGTTTTTGGAAACCTCTCTGTTCCCCAGTGCCAAAAGAGCACAGTAATTGTACTGCCAGAAAGGAATTCATTTGAACATTCAGCAAGAGAGCAAAACAATTATAAAGAAAAGTTCTCTTGTCATATCATCAAATGCCCACACTACCTTTTCTACCAATGGAATTTAAAGAGGCCTTGCCTTAGGACAGATTCCTGGATGCTTCTGCTATTCTGTATCTCCTACAGCTTTCCCACCCCAGACACATTAACAAATTGGAAACTGCACTAATCACAACCTTTAGTTCAGGTCATTACATAGCTGCCAAGTCTCCTGTATTCCCTGGGAAACCCCCGTTTTTCCAGGGAAAATGCAGGTGACCATGTTGGCAGTGTCTTTCTTGCCAATTTTGCAAACCCTATTTAAGACACATTGCCATTCTGACCCCAGATAGCTGTCCTGGATCTCTATAGGATTTCACCGAGGGGAAAATTGCATCTTACAGTTGTTGCATGCTTAGACCTTTAAACCTCCCCCTTAAATGAATTGGTTTGGTTTTTGGCAGAATTTAGGCCATAACTTTATTGATTACAGCAAGTGAGTGGTTGCATAGGCTCTGGTTCGACTAGCTCCCTGCACCCTTGCAAGGAGCGCTGACCCAGAGCTTTGTCATAGGTCAGCCAAGGGTGAACACCTGGATAGGTGGAAAGCCAGGAACATGCTATGTCCACCACCCAGATGTCCCCCTGGACTCAAGTACGGGCACAACCCCCTCTCGGAGGTTGACCAAACCGTAGAGTCCCTGGATTCCTTTAACAGAATACCCTTCACATAGGTATGGAGAGCAGAGCCATCTTAAGCTTATGTGGCGTTGTGGTGCAGGGATCCCTCGGGCGCCCCCACCCTTTGCACCTCTGCGGCCGGATGATGCCTTCACGGCCCGCCCAGCAGCCCTGACCTGCTCCCCGCCCGCGGCGTGGCTCGCTGGTGGGAGTGCACAGCCTGGGTGGGTCCTCTTAAAAGGAGTAACTTGGTGGCGCTTGGTGTTCCACGCGGGCGGGCGAGGCGCTGCCGCTGCCATGCCGGGGTATGTGGCTGGAGCTGGAGGCGCTGCTGGCATGGAGCGGTGGGCGGGCGGGTGGCCTGGAGGAGTGCTGGGTGCCCAAGTCTCCAGCGCAGCCACTGCACGTCTCCTGCTCGCCCTGCTGGCCGGCACCGTCCCAGCTACATCCCCGGTGCCCTTCCTCGCCTTCAAGGTGGCTTTGTCGCAGGCGCAGTGATCTGTGCACTGAGGAGCCCATGATGTCAGGTGACTGGGCTGGGCTGGGCTGAGCGGGTGGGGGGTGCCGCCCCTCGACGGAGGCAGCTCCGCCGCCGCCGCCTCGCTTCAGGCACCGCCGCCGGGAAAGGAACAAAGTGGGCGAGGCTCCCCTGCAGGGTGGGCGCCGTGGTGCATTGCGCCACCCAGCCCAACGGGAAAGATGCCCCTGATGACGAGAGCACTTCCCCATCCCTATCACTTGAACTATCCACCTATCCGCAACCTTACAAGTTGTGACGATTTGCTATGCAGCAGGCAAAACCCAAATGGCACCAGCCAATCAGCCAAGTGGGAAAAATTCCTGGCGTGCCCCTTTCCCAATGACAGACAACACACGACGGCATAGCAAGGTCAAGCGCGCAAGCCCAAAAAATACGGAGAGGTGGGCAGGTGTTCCTATGTACTGACCGAAAGAGGAAGCTCTGAATCAGGTGCATGGACATATATAGGTTCCTTCATCAGTTTGGCTAGCGTCCCATTGGCCTGATTCAACCCAGCAACAAGGGACCTACCAATAGGGTGTTGTGACTATCCAATTGTACCCACCCACAACACAGGGTTCGGTTGCCAGGTCGCACCGCAACACGTGCCCACTCATGTGTGGATTTGCCAGCACGTTTTCCCCTTGCGTCCAGGGTTCAAGTGTCTTCAAAGCCCATGATACCTTTGGTAGAGGCTGTTCTCCAATTGGAGCGTTCACAGGCCAGTGTTTCCCAGTTGTCTGTGTTTATACTACATTTTTAAAGAAAGATTTGACTTAGTGTCTTTGAACCTCTTTTGTTGACCACTAGCATTACGCTTTCCATTTTTTAGTTTGGAATAGAGTAGTTGCCTTGGAAGATGATCATCAGGCATCCGCACAACATGACCAGTCCAACGAAGTTGATGTTGTAGAATCATTGCTTCAACACTGGTGATCTTTGCTTCTTCCAGTACACTGATATAAGTTCGCCTGTGTTCCCAAGTGATGTGTAAAAATTTTCGGAGACACCGTTGATGGAATCTTTCGAGGAGTTGGAGATGGCGTTTATAAGTGGTCCATGTTTCACAAGCATATAGTGAGGTTGGTAGTACAATAGCTTTGTAAACAAGCATTTTGGTTTCCCTGTGAATGTCCCGGTATAGCTTTCCTGTTGCTCAGTTAAATAACTAGGCATACCTAGGCAGCAGCAACAAATAGCATAAATGAATGGCAACAAACACGTATGAATCAACATGCAAGGTGACTGGAAATATTTTAGACATTTCATTCTAGAACACAGCATCAATGAGATTTATGCCGGATGTGCATTTCATTTCTGTCAGGGTGACCTTTTAAGCAATTAAGTTCCGTGAACTATAATCACAGTAATTCTAACCTTCCTTCTGTGCTTATTATAATACAGTGGTTTTCCTCTCGAAAGCATTAGAAAACATTAGCTAATTCAGTGTTTCACAAAGTGTGGAACACACCTCCTGTGGGCGCAAATGATACATAGGAGCAGGAATTCCTTGAGAACGTGACATTTCAGCTTACATTTAAAACAAACAACAACACAAGACTTCCAGGGTCTCTAAAAGATTACTGTAGCTAAAGTGGTCATTATGCTGATAAAAGTGTTTTGAGGGTTAGAACTTCAGGTTTCATCAATGGACATCTTTTCAGTTCAATGGGCTAAACGTTTTATGCTAAGACATATGCCACATGGCTTTTAAAAATCACATATCAAACCAGCCTTTGAAGGCGAAGGACATCATCTTCTTAGCTGTTTCCAAAATGTTGTTTATTTTTGTTGGGGTGGTTGGTTAGTAGTTTGGGAAACAGTGACTGGATATATCATGGCATGGCATGGCATGGCATGGCATATCTGTGATATGACAATATCAACACATCCACTGCCCTAATGTAGTTTCCAGCAACTGGTCTTCAGAAGCATACTGTCTCCAACCATGGACACAGAGCCTAGTCACCAGATCTAGAAATCATTGACAGTCTTTAATTCCATTTTTTTGGGCTAATACTCTTTTAAAGCCATCCAACTTAGTGGCCAGAATTGCCTTCTGTGGGATTGAATTCCATAGTTTAAGTATTTTCTTATGTCTGTCCTGAATCTTTCAACATCCAGCTTCATTGGATGTCCGTGACTTCTAGAGTTACAAGAGAGGGAGAAAAGGCTTTTCTTGATCCTCTTTCTCCATGCCATGCATAATTCTACCAGGTCACCTGTGATCTGCTGGACCATTTTGGTTGCCCCTTTCTGAAGCTGAAAATATACTTTTTGAGGTGAAGTGAGCAGACCTGTACATATCCAAACTACTCAAATGAACTGAACAAGTGAAAGATTTCCGTTTCCTACCCAACTGGAGAATGCAAATTCCTATTTGCTCCATCTCAGAAATGACCGCTTCCCCAACATAAAGGGGAGGCACATTTTTTTTTTTTAAGGGGAGGCACATTTTGCGCAGTCGCGCGCAGCCCCCCTTGGGAACCCTAGGGCAGATCTGGAAGTTTGGAGGCTGGCACTGCCTACCTGAGGCTGGAGGCTGGAGTCACCGCCCACTCCATCAGCCGACCAATCCGGCCAAAGGGGGCGTGCCAGGGGGATTGGCCAGGTAGGATCAGGTAGGCTTACCTGCACACAAAGAAGAGGGGCCATTCCTGGGAAGCAGCCGACGGATTCAGAGCTTTCCCACCCTCCACTCCCTAACCTTTTGCTTGCTTTACAGGTCCATAGAAGAATAAAATAAATGAAAATAAAATAAAAATAAAATAATAAAATAAAAAATATTTACTTCCACAGGTTTTCTTCCACAGGCTTCTTGCTTTTCAGGTTTTTCTCCCACAGGCGTACACGCACGCAGGCGCTGCTACGACCGGTCGCTGTTAAAGGGCTGGAAAGGACTTTCCCTGCATTGGCAGGTTTCGCCTTTCCCGTAGCAATTCGTCACAACTTTGGCGGATGCAGGCCTTGGGCGGAATCCTTTAGTCATTTACACAAAGGGGAGGGGCGTGGGGGCGGTGACCCCCAGCCCTATTGCGGCGGCGATAACAGGGTTCCCGTAATCGGGCATCAAGGGGGGGGCATTTGGCGATGCCACTTGGCTGGTTATTGCCCTCCCCCTCCAGCGGCGGCGATCCGGGGGGCGGGCTATCTGCTTGAACATATGTTCTCCAGAATTAGCCCAACCCCCACTCATGCTGGACAACCCTGAAGATCACCCCACCCCCTGCGGGGGGCTGGGAGGGATATACGCCCAATGCCTGCGCCAAGGTCTTCCTACATCTGAATTTTAATAAAGTTGTGGCCAATTTTTAATCCCATAAATACGTAGTCCTGTGTCATTATTCCACTCGGGGCTGCCCTGGGGGGCTGGGGGGACTCCGCCTGACTGCGCAATGTCTGGCTCTGCTATGCTTGTCACGCCTGCGAGCACTCCGATTGGAGAACAGCCTTTAGCAAAGGTGTCATGGGCTTTGAAGACACTTGAACTCAGGACGAAAGGGAGAAACGTGCTAAGAGGAAGGCACACTTGGCAAATCCACACCGTCATCAACTCCCACCCAGAAACCAATGTCCCCACCGTGGAAGGACTTGTGGATCCAGAATTGGTCTCCGCAGTCACTTATGAACTCACTATTAAAACCATGTTCATGGAAGACAATCTTACTTGGCTACGAGTGATTGCTGAAGAAGAAAAGAAGAAAAGAAGAAGAAGAGTCATCAAGTGGATGACAGAGCAGCTGCCCATCCCAAAAAAATGTAGCCTAGAGAAGGTGTTGCCATATTAAGTGCCCTCTTTGCTTGGTCACACAATGTTACTAACATCACACACAATAGATCCAGAGCTTCCTATATGTTGTTGGACTCCAACTCCCATAAGCTTTTGTAATAATATTGACCTTTATGGTCAATGTTCAGGGATGGCAGGAATTGTCTGGCGACATCAGGATTTCTACAGGTTAGCCACCCTTGGCATTTATGAAGCAATTCAGGTCATTGATGCCCCAAATATTATTTGATTATATATGTCTTTGGGCAGAATCAAATTTATTCTGCCTCCTGGAAACAGGATCTCAGGCATCATAGGATTGGGTCTCAACGAAAGCAGAGAACACTACAGTGTGTTTAAAGGGAATAGTTAATTGAATATTTACAAGTCTGAACTGATCTAGCACACAGATTGTAACCAAATTATACAGAATGGCATTGATTTTTGTGAAACTTTTCCTCGGGTAATGTATTTAGGAGTGCAGTGACAGTCTCTAATACGGATTCAGCCAATATTCATTTCAAACTGAATGGAAAATGATTTCATTTTTGTACAGTGAGGTTTGTTGAATTTATTTATGCCAAAATGAACTAGCAACATATCTTAAATTGTGCAAGAGCCAAACATTTTACATTCATAGCCTATTGATACAGTACTCCACTGCATTTATGTTTTTATCTTTCCTTCTTTTGGCTTAGTTTCTTTCATCAGGTTTTCCCTTTATTTGGTAGGATTTGTTTTCGTTTTCCTTCCACTTGAAAAGCCAAATAATGCCTGCAGTTTGAAATGCTTTGAAATTCTCTCTTGAAGTCTGGGACTTGAAATACGTAAGCAGATTTTCCTTTTTCTTTTTTATGCAGTTCAAACTGTGTTTCAGACAGTGTTCCTTTTAGGAGTGTAAATACTTTGCAAACAATTGGAAACAAACGTTGGCGAGTTGGAAGAAATTTGTGGAGGGCTCTTCACATCTTTGAGAGCTTCTGTTGTTTTGGTTTATCCAAAAGGGAGAGAGAAAAAGGATGAATAATGTGCTACATTTAGTCATGGATTGGAACATGGACAAAATAGCTACTCCAAGGGACAATTAATTTCCCACTATAGCACTGGATTAGGAATTTATTTATTTATTTTTTGCCTCAGAATCAGATCTTAACCCCATAGCACTAATAAAGATTACAGCACCTGCCATTATATCTAAAATATAGAGCACCATTTCCAAAGGCACTATACCTTAAAAGGCTTCTTGCAAACTGTGCTCACAGCACCAACTCTGTGATTTCTCAAGCCTGCTTTTTGTAATAATATTTTAATATTATTTTTTTCTGTATAGCAAGCTACATTTGTTACTCAACTATTGTATTCCAATTCAACAAAACTAGTGACTTCCCGCTCACCCAACATAAATGTTTATAACTTAAATAGCATACAATTGCATTTTAAATTTCTGTATTGTCTAATTTCTCCCTCCCTAATGTGTTTTGAAGAAGAAGAAGAAGAAGAGGAGGAGGAGGAGGAGGAGGAGGAGGAGGAGGAGGAGGAGGAGGAGGATTTGATATCCCGCTTTATCACTACCCGAAGGTAGTGACATGCTCCTTTCCCTCTGTGAGGTGGGTGGGGCTGAGAGACTTCAAAGAAGTGTGACTAACCCAAGGTCACCCAGCAGCTGCATGTGGAGGAGCGGAGACGTAAACCCAGTTCCCCAGATTGCGAGTCTACCGCTCTTAACCACCACACCACCTAGGGGGTGGCGCTGTGGTCTAAACCATTGAGCCTAGGGCTTGCTGATCAGAAGGTCAACGGTTCGAATCCCCACGACGGGGTGAGCTCCCATTGCTCAGTCCCAGCTCCTGCCAACCTAGCAGTTTGAAAGCATGTCAAAGTGCAAGTAGATAAATAGGTACCACTCTGGTGGGGATGTAAACGGCGTTCTGTGTGCTGCTCTGGTTCACCAGAAGCAGCTTAGTCATACTAGCCACATGACCCAGAAAAACTGTCTGCGGGCAAACGTTGGCTCCCTCGGCCAGTAAAGTGAGATGAGCGTCGCAACCCCAGAGTCTTTCATGACTGTACTTAACTGTCAGGGGTCCTTTACCTATACCTTTTTTCATGTGTTTCTTAATATGTTCTGCTGTTTTCTTACATTTCAAACCCTGCTGTGGTCTTCGCATATGTGAGATAACTTTTTATATAGAATAGAAATGGTTCCAGTCTTTTTAAAAATATTCTAAATTTGTATCTTTTATCTTTTATGACACATTGATTGTGTCATCTCTGCATATTCCAAGATATTCAACACCAGTTCTTCCTTTGAGGATATTCTCTCCTCCTTTTTTTTTGGGGGGGGGGGGAGTTCTGTCTAGTATCCCTAGCACAAAGCACTGATAGCCAGTGTGGTGTAGTGGTTAAGAGCGGTAGACTCGTAATCTGGGGCACAAGATTCGCATCTCTGCTCCTCTACATGCAGCTGATGGGTGACCTTGGGCTAGTCATACTTCTTTAAAGTCTCTCAGCCCCACCCACCTCACAGAGTGTTTGTTGTGGGGGAGGAAGAAGGGAAAGGAGAATGTTAGCTGCTTTGAGACTCCTTCGGGTAGTGATAAAGTGGGATATCAAATCCAAACTCCTCCTCCTCCTCCTCCTCCTCCTCCTCCTCTTCTGGTTTCTTAGGAAATGTCATTTTAATTTTTTAATTATTATTATTAATTTCATTATATATTATGTCCCCAAAGGCCTTTGCCTTCCTGCAGGTCAACCACATATGGTAAAATGACCCTTCAAATGCTTTCTTTTCTAACAGTGTCAAGGTATAATCCCTTCCATTCCAGATAAGAGCTGGGAAAGGCTCCTATATGAAACCTGTGGCGAGCTGCTTCCAGTCTATGAAGCAGTGCTGAGTTAGTTTGCCAATGTTCTGACCCAGTATAAAGAAGCTTCATTTGAAGTGTATGCAATCAGTCATTGCTTGAGAAACCCACACAGAGTTGTTCTTTCTGTGCTTGGAACAGGAGACCTTGATGTAATCAGGCTAAAAGATTTGAAAGAGAGTGTGGGTTTTTTTTTTTAGCTAACTCCAAAAGGATCACTCATACTTTCCATGCCCTTTACCAGGACTGAAAGCTGCATTTAGTATACACAGTAGAATTACACTAGGGATGAATTTGACCATATGTCTTTAGCTGTTCTGCAGGCAGCCCCTCTGGTATTGTATAAATATTATATGTTACAGGATACAGTTCAATGCCCCTTCGGTTTTCATAAGAAAAAGATGTCAGAATCCAACAGCCTTGGGTTTCAATCCCCTTCTTTTTGTTAGTTAGTTAGCTAACAAACAGCATTTTAAGAATATATATAATAGAATGTGTAGGCTGTGAAATATCACGGGGGATTCACTGAAAGATTACACTTCAGTGACCTTCATATCACACACGCCACATAGTTTGGGAAGAAAGTTAAGGCGATAAATATTTCAATATTCCCAAGTTACCATTATTGCTTTGAGTTCCTTCCACTTATATAGATCTGGTTATTAGCATTCAAAAAGGTAAAGACTCAAGGAAGGTCCCAAATCAAGTCTCAAGGGTATTGCATTTCAATTTCCTTTTTTTTAAAAAAACTTTAGTATCAACAGGTATCTTATGAGATTATAGACCAATTTCCTATTTTGTCATACTTACCTAACACCCTCCTAGAAGGCCTCCAGAAGCATTGTATGCAAATATGCATGTCATTAAAGGTAAAGGTAAAGGGGCCCCTGACCATTAGGTCCAGTCGTGACCGACTCTGGGTTGCGCGCTCATCTCGCATTATTGGCCGAGGGAGCCAGTGTATAGCTTCCAGGTCATGTGGCCAGCATGACAAAGCCGCTTTTAGCAAACCAGAGCAGCACATGGAAACACCATTTACCTTCCTGCTGTAGCGGTTCCTATTTATCTACTTGCATTTTGACATGCTTTTGAACTGCTAGGTTGGCAGGAGCTGGGACCAAGCAATGGGAGCTCACCCTGTCACAGGGATTCGAACCGCCGACCTTCTGATCAGCAAGCCCTAGGCTCAGTGGTTTAACCACAGCGACACCTGGGTCCCATATGCATGCCATTACATGCCATTATCTTTTTAAAAAAGAATAATGTGGATTATAGTCCATGTTTCCATGTCATGTATAGCATATTAAATATCATAGGATGTCTTAAAGCCCTTGTTACATGTTTTCCCATTGCCATACTGGTAAAAAGGTTAGTCTCATATGCATTTCAGCTTTGACCATCTACTGCTCAATATTGTTCGAATACTTGAAATATGTGGTTCATGCGGTTTGAATGCCTGATTACCATTTTCCAAAGCAACTACTCTGTTCCCAGCTTAGGAATGGAAAGCAAAATACCGGTGGACAGCAAAAGAGATTTAAAGATGCTCTCAAGGGAAATGTAAAACATAAAATAAAATGCAGATAATAGAGCAAATAAATATGCAAATGCAAATAAAGCACAGATAATAGAGAATCAATTGCTTGCGAGCGCTCCACTTGGAGAATAACCTCAACCAAAGGCGCCATGGACTTTGAAGAAGCACAAACTCAGGACAAAAGAGAGAGATGAGCTAAGAGGAAGGCACATTTGCCAAATCTTCACCATGGTCAACTCCTGCCCAGAAAGCTTTGTCTCCTCTGTGGAAGGACGTGTGGATCCAGAATTGGCCTCCACAGCCACTTATGGACACACCATTAAGTTCATGGAAGACAATCTTACTTGGCTACAAGAAGAAGACTTGAAATATTAAAACTTGGAAGTTCCTGCTTGGCCAAAGCACTCAAGGAATTTTGAGGGAAGAAAATCATAAGAAAGGGGGGGAGAGGGGGGAGTTTTGATAGGATGAGCACATTTTTCCAGACATCTCTATTTTTAATGTGCTGCATGCCTACATTTACTGCTCCCCCCTCCAGCCTCTACCTGAATATAAATGTCACTCAACTAACAATAAGGAGTACTGTAGTATATGTGTGAGCCACGCCCCCCGGTGCCTCCTAATAGGAAGCGCCAAGGGCGTGCCGTGGCAGGGAGCTGACCAATGGGCTGGGGGGGAATGGCAACCATTCCCCCCCCACGTGAAGGCCTCGTGGGCCCACAACATCTCCTCCTCCTATGGCGGAAGAGATTTTCCGAGCACAATTCAAAGTGTTGGTGCTGACCTTTAAAACCCTCAACAGCCTCGCCCCGTATACCTGAAGGAGCGTCTCCACCCCCATCATTCAGCCCGGACACTGAGGTCCATCGCCAAGGGCCTTCTGGCGGTTGGTTCCCTCACTGCGAGAAGTGAGGTTACAGGGAACCAGGCAGAGGGCCTTTTCGGTAGTGGCACCCACCCTGTGGAACACCCTCCCATCAGATGTCAAGGAGATAAATAACTGACTTTCAGAAGACATCTGGAGGCAGCCCTGTTTAAGGAAGTTTTTTTTTTTTTTTAAAAAAGAAAAGACTGATGTTTTAATGTATTTTTAATCTCCTGTTGGAAGCCACCCAGAGTGGCTGGGGAAACCCAGCCAGATGGGTGGGGTATAAGTAATATATTGTTATTGTTAGGTTTGGAAAATGTTTATAGAACGTGTGAAGTATTAGTATAAACAGGTGAAAAAGATCCGCAGGACTTGAGTAGATTCAGCAGTGTAAGATAAAACAAGAGGAGGAGGAGGAGGAGGAAGAGGAGGAGGAGGAGGAGGAAGAAGAAGAGAGAATGAACAGGAAAACTTAGAAAATATGAGAGAGAGGGGAAACAAAAGGAACCAGGGAAGGAAAGGAGGGGAAGTCCTTGTTATTTTTCTTTTCATGTGGAATTGTATGTATGTCTAATCTTGAATATGTATGAGAAACGTAAATAAATTAATTTTAAAAAATCAAACATCACTGCCCATCCCAGTAGTATATAATTTTGTTTTTGTCTTTGTCACTGCCCCCAAACAGTAGGCTTTTGTGGGGACAAAAAAAAAAGCCCTTCTGGGTGGGTGTGCACATCAGGCTTTCTGTCCTGGTATAATAGCTAAAACTGGTGATTGGACAAGCCTGCCTTCCTGAAATATATATTCATTATTTACACTCATTTGTAAACATTATTTCCCTAACATTTAATATGTTGCTTATGAAGCTAATGAACCAAAACATGAGAGGACAAACATCAGTCCTTGGATGTTAAGTATCTTGTTGCTGAAACGGCATCTTTTACACTGAACTTTTAACAACGATCAATACTGACATTAGGAGGAAGAATTCTATAGGAAACTTACAGCCAGCAAGAAATCAGGTCACCTTCTCAACTAGCTGCCATAGGACAAGACACATGAGTGTCAGGATTTGGGTTGGCGTGGTGAGGGAGTATGCTGTGATCATAAACTGCATGGTGAGCTTTGCAATTTTCAGGTGGGAACGTCTTGATGGAACGCTGCTTTTCCCAGGACCAGGGCGTTCGAGTCTATGTTTTCTTTATATCTTATATACTAATAGTGACGCATTCTCTAAGTGCCCGTCCTTATCTGTGTAGCCAAAACAGTGCCACCCTGATACAAGGAGGATGTGTCAGCATGCTTAAGGAAACTCCAAAGTTTGCATATCATGTCCTCCCTAAAAAGAGGGCATGTGTTGCAGTGAGATCAGGAGACTGACCTCTTGGTTATGGGTGGGTCCATTGGATAGCCACAACACCCGATTAGTAGGTCCCTCGATGCTGGGTTTCAATCTGGCCAATGGGGCTGCAGTCTAAATGGATTGAGGGACCTATATAAACCCATGCACATGTCCCAGACCTTCCTCTTTTGGCTTGTGCATCGGAACACCTGCCCACCTCTCCCTAATTTTAGGGGCTTTTGCGATTGACCTTGTGGCACAATGGTAGGGTCTGTGAAGAGAAGAATTCTATAGCCAACTAATTCTGCTTCAGTGCAACCAGTGTGGAGAACCTCCTAGAGCAGGCACCCCCAACCTGTGGCCCTCCAGATGTTTTTGGCCTACAACTCCCATCATCCCTAGCTAACAGGACCAGTGGTCAGGGATGATGGGAACTGTAGCCCAAAACATCTGGAGGGCCAAAGGTTGGGATGCCTGTCCTAGACCATGGTTCCCCAAACTTGAGTCTCCAGCTGTTTTTGGACTACAACTCCTACCATTTCTAGCTAGCAGGACCAGTGATCAGGAATGATGGGAATTCCCTAGTAGTGATGTATGGAAGTGAGAACTGGACCATAAAGAAGGCTGGTTGCCAAAGAATTGATGCTTTTGAATTATGGTGCTGGAGGAGACTCTTGAGAGTCCCGTGGACTGCAAGAAGATAAAACCTTTCTATGCTGAAGGAAATCAGCCCTGAGTGCTCACTGGAAAGACAAATCCTGAAGCTGAGGCTCCAGTACTTTGGCCACCTCATGAGAAGAGAAGACTCCCTGGAAAAGACCCTGATGTTGGGAAAGATGGAGGGCACAAGGAGAAGGGGACGACAGAGGATGAGATGCTGGGACAGTGTTATTGAAGCTACCAACATGAGTTTGATCAAACTGCGGGAGGCAGTGGAAGACAGGAGTGCCTGGCATACTCTGGTCCATGGGGTCACGAAGAGTCGGACACAACTAAACAACTAAAGAATAACAACAACAATAGTGCTCACGGTCCAGAACACAGTGTAGACAACCAGGACTAACCAAATAAGGTCAGAATATATTTGTTGGCTGCATGATGAAGTCAGAAGGTACTGTAAAAGATACTGGAAGAAATGTTGAAGGTGGTTTTTGTTTTGTTCTTAAAGCCAGTGGTTTGAAGTTCGTGTAACTCTCCACTGGACTGGAGATCTTTGAAGTCCCACTGATTGCAACTTTGCCTGGGTTTTTTTACTTATTCATTCCAGTACATCCTCCACTTTGTCCCCAAGAGGACTCAAGCAAGTGAGGTATGACAGAAGACATGACAGTGTGAAAGTCTTGTTTCAAAATCCATTCAATTCAGAGTGGCTAGTTTGGTCCAGTGTGATTTTTATTCCTTCATACACAGTAACTTGTTCTTAACCCAACAAAAACCATCCCTTAATTTTTGGAGGCTACGCTACTAAGCACCACTGGAAAGTCTCGGCATGCCAAATAAATTTAAAATAGTATGAAAAGATACCACACAAGAAAATTATTAGCTGTCACTTTTTCCTCTAAAGAGTTATTGCCAATGCTTGGAAAAACAGCCGCAAAGGTGTAAGTGGAATAATAGCAACTGTCTCCCTCCCAAGCCTTCTTAAAACAAACAGCTCTGGCTACACTAATCACATTTTACAATTAATATTGAATTCCTCGTTTAGACCTTAATTCTCCTCTGATTTTTTAAAGCCAATGATCCAGTTCCTTGCCAATCTCTCTCTCTCTCTCTCTCTCTCTCTCTCTCTCTCTCTCTCTCTCTCTCTCTCTCTCTCTCTCTCTCTCTCTCAAAAAAAAAGTATCATAGGAGGGAAGGAAGGGAAGGAGAGCCTTTATTATCAAAAACAGTAAACTGGTATTAATCACAATTACAAGCAGTAATATAAGATTACAATTTTTAATCAATCATGCAATTCCATGTAAAGCTCACTAATGTTAGGACCACTAGAGTGGACAGCCATCTGTGCTTCTGCAAAATTAGAAATATGATGGATTATTGCTAGGGGTCATTTAAAGTATGGGCCATGAATACAAATCATTAAAAAAAATGTGCCAGCTTTTTTAAAACAAACAAACAAACAAGGTATCTGAAGAAGTGTGCATGCACACGAAAGCTCATACCAAAATAAAAAACTTAGTTGGTCTTTAAGGTGCTACTGAAGGAATTTTTTTATTTTAAACAAACAAGTGTGCATATTTGTGTATGTGTGCACGCATGCACACACTCTCTCTCACACACATACTGCATGAAATTATTGCTCAGCTCACTTAGTTGCTCATATATCAGTAAAAAAAAAGAAAATCATGTTAACTTTGGCATGGAGGTGATACAAACCCTACAGTGATTGATCACGTGAGTTGAACAATATCCTGTCAACATTACATACCAATCAATCTTTAGGATAAGAAACAGTACTAGACACAGTGGTCCAGTTTCTGTCAATAACAATATTTTCTGCTAAAACCAGTAGACACAATGTATAGCTTGGAAAGCTTTGGTCATTGAAACATGTCTTACTAAAGGCATTTTGCCACCCTAGGCAAATTTAAATTCTCCAAACAGGCTAAACATAGCAGACTAACAGAATAATCCTATAAGTACTTTTCTTAGAAGCAAGCCCCCCCCCCCTGAATTCACTGCAACTTACCCCCAGATGAAAGTTCTAGTCTTAATGATCAGGAGTCATACTATTTTTATTGCTGTTATTTAGTTTCTTGATAACCACCCTGAATACAGTTTTACTGTGGTAAGGCGGTACATCAGTATACTTGATTGATTAATTTTTCATGTTAATTTTTTTATTGCCAGACTGTTCTTTGCTCCCTTCCCTTTGCAATTATGCCTATGCCCTGAGCAATGGATGAATTTGGAATGCATTTCAATCTCATTACCAAGCTCAGCTTCCACTAAGTTACCTTTGAACATCTTTGCAAAAGTACAGACATGTGTCCATTGTCTTTTGTGATCTGAGGTGCTTTTCTATGATGTTTTCGTGTCAAGGGTTGGGCTAGCCCTGCAAGAAATACGGTAAATCATTTTGAATTTTAAGGACTGAAGTTCTCCTGGCTTGAACCAAACGTTAAATACAAAGACATCATCATCATCATCATCATCATTTTTGTATACTGCCCTTCATCTGAAGATCAAAGGGCAGTTCACAACACAAAAACACAAAAATACATAATAAAATAGAAACAAACAAACCAATAATCCACTCCCATAAACACATTTAAAAGGCCATAGAATGTTGATCAGCGAAAGGCCTGATTATAGAGAAATGTTTTTGCTTGTCACTTAAAGATATATAATGAAGCCTATCTGGAGAGAGAATGCCACAAGTGATGAGCCACCACAGAAAAGGCCTATCCTCATGTTGCCACACTCCAGACCTCTCATGGAGGGGGCACACAAAGAAGGGCCTTAGATGGTGATCACAGTGTCTGGGTTGGTTCATATGGAGGGAGGCAGACCTTGAGGTATCGTGGCCATGAGGCGTTTAAGGCTTTATAACTAAAAACCAGCACTTTTAATTGGGCCCAATAGTCCAGTAGTGTGATATAAAATATTTAGTCTGAACAGCTGTCTTCAAAGACAAAAGCCAGGTCCCAAAGAACTCCGTATGTAAACCCTATGTTTAACCCAAAAAATAAATAAAAACTCACACAATACAAATAAAGCACAGACTATGCTATTAGGTGCAGATTCCAGCATCCTGAGAAAAAAAGAAAATATTTAGCCTTTTGACATGCAAAGTTAAGGTTGGGAGGAAGCCGCCTTCAACTCACTTGGACCTACTTTGAGTAAACATGCATGGATTGTACTGCCACTAATCACACTTTAGTCCTATTAATTTCCATGAGATGTAAGGTAATCAGTACTCATGTTCACGGTGAAAGTATGAGTAACAAACAGCACAAACCTAACCAGGACTAATGGAAGATAATCATATTGAATACAGTGAGGCTTACTCCCAGGGGAGTGGGATTGGATCACCCTTACTCTGGCCTCAAATCTTATACCTGAAAGTGTAGGCCTGCTGAAAGCTCAGATATCAGAGACTTTGTTGAATATTATTCCTTGTCTTTGGAGAAGAGATTTCAGTACCATGGATAGCTCCTTGAAACTTCTGAAGACACAGAAGTCATAATAAAAAATGCTGAGGTTTTAGAGAACAAGTCACAGGTAGGTAGCCGTGTTGGTCTGATGTAGTCAAAACAAAATTTAAAAAAATTCCTTCCAGCAGCACCTTAAAGACCAACTATGTTTTTATTTTGGTATGAGGTTTCATGTGCATGCACACTTCTTCAGATCTTTAGAGAACAGATTGTGTGGTGCTAAGGTTAAAGGGGGGCGTATTATCCTCAATATTAAAAAAAAGGGACCCAGGTGGCGCTGTGCTTAAACCACTGAGCCTAGGGCTTGCTGACCACAAGGTCGGCGGTTCGAATCCCTGTGACGGGGTGAGCTCCCGTTGCTTGGTCCCAGCTCCTGCCAACCTAGCAGTTCAAAAGCATGTCAAAATGCAAGTAGATAAATAGGAACCGCTACAGCGGGAAGGTAAACGGCGTTTCCATGTGCTGCTCTGGTTTGCCAGAAGCGGCTTTGTCATGCTGGCCACATGACCTGGAAGCTATACGCCGGCTCCCTCGGCCAATAATGCGAGATGAGCGCGCAACCCCAGAGTCAGTCATGACTGGACCTAATGGTCAGGGGTCCCTTTACCTTTACCTTTAGGATATTGTATGAGTGGGAATGTTTTGGTTTTCTATCAGCCAATCACCCATTCCCACCACCCTTCTGAGTAATACCCCTCTCCACCCTCTCACTATAAATAAAGGTCTGGTTACCTCTGTTTCAGTGTATCTGAAGAAGTGTGCATGCACACAAAAGCTCATACCAATAACAAACTTAGTTGGTCTCTAAGGTGCTACTACAAGGATTTATTTATTTTTGGTTTCGACTACGGCAGACCAACACGGCTATCTACCTGTATAAAAGATGGTTTGAACATTTATGTTGTGATTGGTGACTTTTGATTCATTAAAAGTCTGAAATGTATTGTTTTCTCAGGGAGTTGTAGTCCAACAATATTTGGGGGGGTCAGATGACTAATATGTTACATTATCCTAATATAGTTCTCTCTTCGCCACATTCCCTTCCTTTCTGCTGCTGTTGTATCAACTCTGCTTTCCCCCTTTGATATGCCTATTTGGAATTAGCAACATCTGTAGACACTAAACCCCTTTGGATTCATTATTCGGTTTTTAAAATGATCCTCAGAATTCCTCAAATGATAAGCTGTTAGGAAAACAAAGACTTTCTGTAAGTTCATTGTTTTTGCTTGGTGCTTACATGTCATTTCCCCTGGGAGAGGGAGACGATAATCTATAGATCACCTTGAACAAGTTAAGCTTTAACTTTCTTCTCTCCTTGGAATATATTGATCACAGTTTAGGATGTTCTTTTATCTAAAATGCTAACAGCTTCTGTTTGCATCACAGAGGACCAGAGCCAATATCGTTCAATAAAGGATGACCTCTTGGTAACTAAGACTGAAATCCTATATGCACTTACCTGGGAGTAAGCCACATTGAACACAACCTGATTTGCTCCTGAGCAGGCATAGAAGTCCTATGCACACCTGGAAAACAGTCCCATTGAACACAGTAGGTCTTAAGTCTCAGTTGACATGGATAGGATTGCAATGAAAATTACGGCCCCGGTTGCAGCTCCACCCTCTCTTAGGCAGTAATTAAAGTTATTGTTGTTTAGGCGTCTTAGTTGTGTTCGACTCTCCATGACCCCATGAACCAGAGCATGCCTTGGAAACTCTCACTTTCTTTTCAAAGCTTCTCCTTTTTTTATGTCCATGGAGTTTTCTTGGCAAAATACTGGAGTGGTTTGCCAGTTCCTTCTCCAGGTAGATCACATTTAGTCTAAACTCTCGGCTATGACCGGTCCGTCTTGGGTGGCCCTGCGCGGCATAGTTCATAGCTTCTTGGAGTTATTCAAGCCCCTTCGCCATGACAAGGCAGTGATCCATGAAAGGGTAATTAAAGTAACGTGTGCTAAAACTCAAGTAGACAACGATCTAGAATAAAAATGGCCACAACTGTATTGATTACAAGAAGTAGCTGGAATTTTGACTCAGGCACTGGGTGTATAAATGTTTTAACCTCCTGCCAGAAGGCTGGGACCTTTTTCAGGGCTGTGCAAAGGATTATGGCCTCCCCAGTGTATCAGTCTACTGAAGTGGCCATCCTAAGGCCCGTGCTGTAAGCTATATGACTTGTCTGCCCCATACGTGGCTTCTGAACAGAGACTTCCACTGAGACCCCTCTAATGGGATGCCCTGAATACGCCGCTGGTTCTGGACACGGTGATGCACCACTTCACCCTAAAGCTTGATGACTTGTATCTCATCCAATGCCTTAACTGCCAAAAGTTATGTCATTTTGTTGTTGGGAAAGGCAAAAATGCATTGTGGCTTGACTGGGCACAGAAACAGCCAGTACCCGGTCAGCCAGCGAGGCACTGCCCACCAAGGGGGCATGTGTCTCTGATTGGCCCATTTTTGGTGGGCACTCCCACCCTGTGGCCCAGCCGGCCAGGGAAACAATAAAATGTGCATAAAGTTAAACAATAAAATGTGCATAAAGATGCATATATCAAGGATAAATGTAAATGCATATATTTGTGAAAATAGCAAAACAACAACACTGCGTTATAATATGAAAAACTGCTCGCAAAAACAAACAAACAAACATGTATGCTAGACAAAATCCCATACCATAATGGGTCTATTGGGGAAAATGTGCACTAAAATAAATGAATAAATAAAATAAAAAATGACAATGAGGATACCCCTCCCCCCAAACACACACACTTAAATGCAATTTGATGCAGCAATGTGGCAAACTAAACTGAAGACCAGAAAAATCAGAGAAAAGGAAACTTACAGATTCATCCATCCCTAAGTAGTTCAGCACCATACAATAAATAACCCTGTTTTGTTGTGAGAGCAAGGAAAAGGTACGAGGGGACAACGGGAGGAAACAGAGAATGCACCACTAAATCTTTGCTTTTTGCCTGCCATTAGAACGAAAGGCATGTTTTATTCACCACTGGTGTCATCTTTCAGTGTAATGGACACCCAAAAATGCAAATTTGTATTGATTTAAACAGAGGTCGGTAAATGTGACAAGCAATCTGGGAAAACTTTGCCGTCCGAAGTAAGGAAAGTAATTAGAAAGATGACTATAACCTTTCTTTAATGAATAGCAATAATAAATGACTTCCTTGGTGTCCCTGTGACCCTGTCAAGTTGGCAAGGTGGTCTTTCCTCCGTCAATGCTGTGTTGTGAACCTCTTTGTAATCATTGCTTCACAGCTGTGGGAAACAAACCCCCTTCATTAATTGATCGGCTGCTGTTTGCATACACAGTTAGCAAGGAGCTGCCGGGTTCATCTCCCTCTGATCTCAAGGGTGCTCCAGAACAAAAATGAGCAGTATTTATCATCTTTAGGCCTTGAGGGCTGTTCTTATATCTTCTTGCTATTGTTGCTTGAGTTGTTCACTTCTCAGTGTCACGACGGGCAGGTCCTCCAGCGAACAAAAGCATGTCTAGCAGTCCACTTACTGGCAGGGATAGTACAATGAAAAATCTTTCCAAGGGGAGAAAGGAATAGCATCCCCAGCGTTGCGGAGTTTCATTTTAAAAGCCTGCAGAGCTCTATCATTTCATAAATGATAGATAGAATTATACCCACCTACATACACAACCCCTGAGGTTTTGTAATTGCATTGGGAAATATCTTCAGAGTCAAACTGAAACATTCATTTCCTAAACAGAATTATACACACAGAATGGAGTTCCAGTCCAGAGGATTCGAAACTGCCCTTGAATCCAAGAAGCCTTCCAACTCTCATAAACTCTTCTGAGTCTCTCACCAACAATACCGCCTCAGAACCAGTTTTTGAATAAGGCTTGGCAACAGACTGTTGAGAGCAGTGGTACAAGTTCTCCGGTTTGTCCGTCTTGCTGATTGGAAGGTCGGCAGTTCAAGTTCGTGCAACAGGGTGAGCTCCCGTTGCTCTGTCCCAGCTCCTGCCAACCTAGCAGTTTGAAAGCATACCAGCACGAGGAGATAAATAGGTACTGCTGCAGCGGGAAGGTAAACAGTGTCTTTGTGCGCTCTGGGACTCGTCACGGTGTCCCACTGCACCAGAAGCAGTTTAGTCATGTTGGCCACATGACCTGCAAAGCTGTTTGTGGACAAACGCCGGCTCCCTCAGCCTGAAGTGAGATGAACACCACACCCTATAGTCAAGTTTGAGTGGACTTAACCATCCAGGGGCCCTTTACCTTTAGTTATGTCCATTTATTTCAATTGGTCTCCTCGGAATAAAATTTAGTCAGATAGCCTGAAACTGCAAAACACACAGCTAGTTCTTTTTAGACTTTTGATTTTCAAACTCCAAATCAGCGTCTCCAAACTAAGGCCCGGGGCCAGATGCGGCCCAATTGCCTTCTAAATCCGGCTCGCGGACGGTCCAGGAATCAGCATGTTTTTACATGAGTAGAATGTGTCCTTTTATTTAAAATGCATCTCTGGGTTATTTGTGGGGCATAGGAATTCGTTCATTATTATTTTTTTCAAAATATAGTCTGGCCCGGCCTGAGGGACAGTGGACCGGCCCCCTGCTGAAAAAGTTTGCTGACCCCTGCTCCAAATCGTGACACGACAGACTTCTTTGGAAATAGAATGGATTTTCAAAATGGTTTTGTGATATGAAATGAAACTAACGTGATCTGATCACACGAAAAGCAACAAAAATTCTGCCCAAATTCTTGGGCAAGCCTAAAGTATATTTTTGATTGTGAACCATGCCTCCAAAATATGTGTGTTTTCTGGGGTGGCTGAATCAAATTGCTACAAATGCCTTTAAAGGCAACCAATTTAACTCTGCAATAATGGAGAGAGGATTTTGATAGGCGACCTTTTTGCCATCTTGCAAGCATCCCAAAGTCCACACAAGCTATAATTGTTATGTTTGATGGCCTGCCAAAATGTAATTAATTTTTTTGAATGCCTCCATGTTAACACATTAGTAGGAAAATGGATAGTAAACGAAGGGGGAATATCATTTATCATCACACAAAAGTAAATGTGCTGCAGAAGTGTGCCCTGCATTCTGAGAGGAACTGCTAGGAGCCAGTCATGCATGTATCTACTTCTGCCAGCCTTAATCATGTGCATCTGCCAGAGTTAATCATGTGCATTGTATTAAAAATATATATTCTGTTCCTTTTTATAGTGGAGAGGATGTGTGTGTGGGGGGGGGGTTGCTGGTAAAGTATGCAAAACTTGCCCAGGGAATATGGGTGGAAAGAATTGGGGGAAATTATGTGATGTTATCTCATTTTCTAGTGCATATTCTGACAATGAAAATAGCTCTGGTGACATTCCATAAATATTGCCCATTTTGAAAGTGTTTCCATGTAACATCCAAATAGTTGGGCCCAATTTCATATCCTACTTTATGCCAGAAAAAGAAGAAGGAGCGATGATTACACATTATAACAGTGACAAATTGGTAGACTTTCATAGACACAAAGTGACCTTGGCAAATGTTTTTGAGTATATATCTTACATATAATAAAAAAGTAAGTGTGTCACCACGCAGCCCCCAATGGAGGATTTGTAATTGCAATCCTGTATGAAGTCAGGGTGGGGTAAGGAAGTGAAAGAGAAGGCAGGTTGCACAACAGCTGTGGCTGTGACATGGGATCAAGAAGGAAGAAACATTGAGAGGAGGGGAAATTGTGACATTAAATGGTGGAAGGAGTCTGAGTAAAGCAGGGGTGGAAGGGCATAGAAAGGAAAATGGTGGATGTGAGCAGAGAGGGTGGGGACAGCAAATTCCTCCTCATATCATCTCACCTGATTACAATCTTGTGAGGTTTAGTTACAGGTAGGTAGCCGTGTTGGTCTGACATAGTCGAAACAAAAATATAAAATAAAAAAAAATCCTTCCATTAGCACCTTAGAGACCAACTAAGTTAGTCATCTGAAATTATCTGAAGAAGTATGCATGCACACGAAAGCTCATACCAATGACAAACTTAGTTGGTCTCTAAGGTGCTACTGGAAGGAATTTTTTTTGTTTGTTTGTTTCAATCTTGTGAGGGCTTTAACACCTCACATGGTACTATAGGCTTCTGCATGCAGTCGGATCACCTAGTCACCCTGCTGGATCTCTCTCTTTTTTGTAAATAGTTTTTATTAAATTTCGCCATTTTATATTAATCACAATAACATTATCTCACAAATAGAAAAGATACAATTTCCAGATTCCAACCCCCCCCCCCGACTTCCCTCAACTTCCCTCTTCTGGTTCTGTAAGGGGAAGAGAATACAGAGAGCCCCCTCCCATCATAAAGAGCAGTTCTTCCACCAGCAGCGATGCCAGCGGGGAGGGGGAGGAGTCAAGTGAGGAAGGAGGAAGGAGGATGCAGGACTCTGGCAACACAGAAGAGCCCTTGCTACACATGTGGGAGGAAGAAAGAGAGGGGGGAAAGGGGGAGAAGGAAAACATGGAGAGGAGGCCCTTTTTTCCTCCGGTTCCGGAATTACGCAGGAGAAGGCGGGGAAGAAGGTTTGGCATTCCGAGACTCTTATGCTGGAAGAGGACGAGGAGCACGCCATTCCCGGATTCTGCCTCGGAGTAAGAAGACATGTTCTGTACACCCATTCCACTGTAAATAGACTGCACCAAATAAAAACTGTCTGAAGGCAAGAATGTGGAGCGTTGTTACTCTAGAGTAGTCGCAACAACAGCCTCTGACAGGTTCTTTACATATTGACTTCTCCTGCTTGTTTTTTTATACCTTAATATCGCATTCTTAAAGTTGAATATTGTTCTGTTCTTGCCATTTTTATACCCTAATTGTTTTCAGCTTGCCTCTTACACTTTATTATTATCCAATTATTACATGTTAATCTCTATATTTGATTTGTTAGTTGTAAGTGTTTACTCAAACCCTGTTAGTGAGTCCACTTCTTTACAGTATTTCTGTAAGCACAACATAAATGGTTCCCAATCTTTTTAAAAACTCTCTATTGTCCTTATCGCTGAGTTTTCCGGGAAGCTTTGCCATTTCCGCATAGTCCATCAATTTTTCTTGCCATTCTTCTTTGGCTGGTATCTTGTTGTCTTTCCATTTGGGGGCTAGTAATATCCTAGCCGCTGTTGTAGCGTACATAAATATTTTCTCATGCTCCTCTGGCAAGTCTTGCCCTGTAATGCCTAGCAAAAAAAGCTTCTGGTCTTTTAACAAAGGTTATCTTAAACGTTCTTTTCATTTCATTATAGATCACCTTGCTGGATTTCATGATATTTCTGTGGACCATACCACAGCTATATGCATGAGTGTATTAAGCAGGGA